>NW_013665610.1:3490877-3531188 GCF_000517525.1 Limulus polyphemus
ATCTCCAGATAACTATCAAATTTTTTGTAGAAAAAACTATTTTATTTGATATTTTCACTTGTGTATTTCTGAACGGGTTAGTTTGATATGACCGACTTCTTAACCTCAATAAAAAATTAGAAATTTTTGTTCTAGAATGATTACATATTATAACACGAAAACACAAGTTTTTAGTATAAATAGCTCAAATCTCATAACATTATACATTTATATATATATTATTTTTATTGTATTGACCTTCCAGCTGTTACAATAATGTTTGTTCATGTGCACTCTTGTTAGTTTATCCAATAATATATAACTGACCTTTAGTCTTTACAAAGTGACCTGTCTTGACTGTATTTTAGTGGACTAGTATTTTGTAAAATACAGTCACATTTCAACTATTAAGCATTATATAAGAAGTCAATAAAGAAGTACAGCAAACAACTATCTCTTCTAGTATGATATTTGTACTTGTTTGCCGCTTGTCGTAGGTTGCTAAGCCTTATGAAATTTGCTATGTGGAGGATGTATAAAGAAAATTTTGTTTTAGGTTTTATATATACATTTTCAATAACCAAAAAATCATAAATTACTATATCGATGCCATAGAATTCCACTATAATTTATCAAGTGTAGTAACTAAGCTGTATTTGGGTCTAAAAAATATGAAATTTTGACCTCATTAAAGACTTACCTCATCGCTCGAAATTTTGTGTGAAAAGAAAGAAATTAGCAAAATTACATGTCAAAGCCACTAGATGGACATTCTGAGCTTCCGATTGGTTATTCACGTCATATATGTGTATATGAGGGATCATTTCCAAAAATGGAAAGAGGTGGGCTGGGGGCCACTGTGTTTGATTCAGTACAGGAGTGCTATCATAGCAAATAGAAAAGATAAGATGTTCTTATTTTATATTCTAGCTTCTCAATATCAGTAGTTTGAGTTCCCAATTTGTATGAAACTGTAGATTTTGTATTTTGACATCACAAACATCTAAATTGAACCAGTGCTGCATTCAACATACCACGTGACACACAAAAATCGATGTTTAGCTGTGTTTTTTTAATATCTGCTTTTAAATTAAGAAATTAACTAAAGTATAATACCAAAATTTGAATTATAATCTACAATTTAATACCAAACTTATTGACGTAGATTCATAAAATAGTAGCTCAATAAAATTTTGAATGCAAGTCAACAAACATGATGACATGGCCTTTGAAATGTGACCCATCAAGATAGGGTTAAACTAGTAGTTATTCAGATGTGTCAGTAGTTTTTTTATTAGTTATCCACCTTTGACAGGGGTAGTTGTCAAGCTACTCCAATAATAATCTAATTTTCACAGTAATAGTTAAATTGATGTGCATAATATAAACAAAATAAGGTTTAATATAATATTGCACTATCATTTATCTGTTTATTTATACACAGTATTGGAAATACTTATGGGAACACACAGATGATACACATACAGTAGTGACAGTAATTACAACTAATTGGTCAATTTATCATAAGTACAATGCACTAGTATTTTGTGTGTGATTTAAACAGATCAAATCACCTTACTTTTTGGCTGCCACAGACTTATCAATGTCTGATTGTTCTAAATATCCAGTATTACTCCCCACAATTAAGCCAAGTTGTTTGGTTTCTAGTTTGAACTAGGACTTTGTGCGGGTAAAAGTCATGATAGTAAGTGTTGCAGTTGCATGTTTTTTCTTCTAGGTACTACATCACCACATTATTTTTGTATGCTAGAAGATGAATCCCTGCCCAAGAAAGTCTTGTTCCTTGTATTGGCTCTCGAGCATGCCCCACTGTAGGTTTTGTCCATTCATCATGATACTGTTTTCCTTTTTGCCATCAAACAACCTATCATTGATTACTGCCAAACAATTTGAATTAATCTGTAAAGATCATTCCTTTTGATTTTCTCATCCCATTGTTTGAAGTCTGATGTATATTTCATCCTTTTGATTTAGTTATCAGTTTTAAACAGCTGCACATCTATTGAGGACACTTAGTGCTGATGTGTTTCTTGCTGTTTTGGAAGTAATGTTCATATCTGCATTCACAGCTAAGTCCTTGGCAAGGTCTCTACTAGATTGCCATGTAAGAGTTAAAAAGCATAGTTTGAATTACTTAACATCACTTTTGAAGAATTTTGTTTTTCTATCTCGACTACTTTTATTAGGAAAAAGTACTAGATTTTCATACCCTCTCTGGGTTTTCTTACAAATCCCATCAAAACAGAAAATTTTACCTCAATTTGTTGCATGAAGTATCTATCACCACCTTAGCTTTGATTTCTGCAACTTTTTCAAGTGAAATTTTGGTTTTGGCTGCCACGAATGTGTTCAACACACTACTGGTAGAAATAGTATGACTGCCTGTATATGTTTAGGTATTTTGCTGGTGTGGAAGTGTGTGGTTGGTTGTATGAGAGCTAATTACAGTGTAAACTAACAAAATATGACTGAACTTTTTTGCAGTTCATTTCAATTCAGTAGTGAGAGAAATCCCATAATATTTGCATTTTTGTCAAATATTTACCTACTGTTTCCATAATTATTTCCAGTACTGTTTATATCTGTGCATATGTACACACACACACACACACACACACACACACACAAATTGAATAAGTATACTGAATGAAGTTCATTTTGGAACTTGCAAGATTTATTTTTATGGTTACCATATTTGCCCGAATATAATGCACACTTTTTTTCTCCAAATACTTGCCATATTTTAACAAATTTACATGGGATTTGATTAAAAGATATTTTTTTACAGGTTCCACACATTGGCAAACAAAAATGGTAGACTTGCCCATTAGGGTGGTCAAATGGTAAAAGCAACCTCTAATTTTTGGATTTTGAGTCATTTACTTGGCTATATTTTGAACAGTTCATGTGGGATTTAATACAGAGATACTCTTTCCAGGAACTTTAGTCTTTTGCTCAATTTTTTAGTGAGAAAAACACAATTTATGGTTTTTGTGAACTATTATTGTGTACATCAACCAACCTGCATGGGATTTGGTACAAATATACCTTCTTGCAGATCCCAAGCAGTGGTATAAATAGTTTTTGATTTTTCTGGTGTCAAAATTGGCCATATTGTGATTGCGTGACAGAGATATGTTACATTCACTTGCAAATGTTGGCCTATTTAATTAAAAAATTATTTCTGTTGTTTCCTAGATAGGAACTCAAACTTCTAATTCTATCTGTGTAAGAAACACATAATTGTTTATTTTTATTCAGTGAACAATATTGCAGTATACATGATGAAGCCCAATGAAAATCAAATCAAATCTACATTAATAAGAGATTAAATGTGAAAGAAAGAAAAAAATTGTACTAATGTATTGTTTTTGGTGATTTATATCCCAGAATATAATGCACACTTTTTTCCTCCAAATACCTTCCAAAAAATTGACTGTGCATTATATTTGTGCACTTTCAGTTTTGTTAGGTATCTTACTAGAAGCTACCACTGAAAATCATTAAAGCATCATTAAAGGTTTAAAAAAATATTGCATATCCAATGCAATGGATGGAATGGGTGATGACATGCTGCGGGAATCAGAAGAAGCAAAGGTTCGTGGAATCAACTCCGATGAATCCAAGGGTTGCAAAATTTCTAGTAATGATGAAGGTTTATGTGAAAATGAATGATTAGCTTAGTGTATTACTATGTATAAACTTTTCAATAAATTTTGTAAAACCGTCATGTAAAAAATATTTCAATGGAAGATTTCCAAAAATGTTTATCACATTGATAGTTGTTTACTGTATTCAGAAACTATTCATTACATTTTGTACAACTGAGGTGTAGAAAAACACATTTTCTTCAAGTTAACCTTTCAAAATTGGGTGTACATTATATCGGGTAAATATGGTAAGTTGATTGACATGCTGTGAACATCAGTTACCTGGAGAGAGTAATAATAGCCTTGTAACCCTTTAGCAGTATCTTAGTTGTGAATCGTAATAGATACTCTAATTATAATCTATAAAATATTGATATTAAAAGTATTTTAAGTTAGATTTATGTAACATATAGAGGGTTGAGTATATTAAAACTGTTTTGAATATACAACTCAGCAAGTCACGTGACACTTACAGCTGATATAAAGTCGTGGTTGAATGGAATGTATGGGAACTACATTTTGGCACTTTATAATTTGTGCCACCAAAATTTGATAACTTTTTGGAAGAGTATGTAAAACCCTTTATGACATAAAGTATTCATACACTCAAATCATAAAGATGTACTCAGATTAGGGATTTAGAAATTGAAAGAAAGGGATATCCCTTTTACTTTACGGCACTGGAAAACAAATGAATATGGACCAGCTTGTGGCACTAGGACCTTCCAGAAAGAGACTTGCAAATTGTCATACCCTGGTCGTGGTAAGCAGAAGAGAATCCACAACACAAAGTTCTGTGGTGAAAACTATCCACATGCTTCTGGAAACAGTATGCAACATAATGAAGAACCGTCTGTCTGGAAAATGTCAAATGTCATTTATACACAAGTTGCTTCCTTAACTTAGATATATAACTGTTCCATACCTCAAGCAGTTCAAGAATGAAATGAGTATTTGTTCTGTGTATTCTATCTGAAGACATGGTCAATTCACAGGATACAGTGTCTGGATTTTTGTGCAATTGGACTGATGAAATAGGCACTAGAAAATTGTCATCCTTGTATACTAGGTTGTTAATAGAAAGCCTATTATGTATGCTTGAATATATCTGTCTTGCCACCAAACATTTTTGCAATTGAAACTATGCTGAAGGACTACTACGAAAAGGAACAGTTTTCAGACGTGGACTGTAACAATGTAATGAGGCTCTAAATTTATTGTAATATACTGTGCTCAACCTCTATATTGGTTTTAATAATGATTACATAACCTGTCGCATGGTAATTAAATTTCTGTTTGTCTAAAAAAAAATCCAACAGGAAAACCATGATACACTTTACATACCCATTATTGTATATTCCAAAGTTTAAGAGATTATATTTCAAGGACACCTCCATAATACCTTTTTAAATTCAGTGTTGTGTGAGGTTAGTTTGCTGCACAATATTTTGTAAAAGAAAATCTCAGTCAGTACAATAATTTTAGCAACCAGAACATCTTAAACAAACTAACAAAAGTCTTAATGGTTAAAGTGAAATTTATCTGAGTAATAAAAAAAACAACTGAATACACCAAATGCAGTAGCTACTTCATTTCATTGCCAGTAGAAATAGAGCTTTAAGTCAAGTTGTTAAAACAAACTTATCATTTTGTCAATTTCCTTGATTGATTACCACAGGGTTCAGTTCACTCGGTGCTGAAACTGCCAGATGGTGGAATAACAGAATTATTTGCAGGAAGTTCAGACCAAAGACCCTCCTCCGGTAGTAGCTGGTCTTCAAATAGTAACTTTGGAGAAGTAGACAGTGGTGTAGGTGATGGTACTTCTGTAATTGAAGGCAACTTTGATGGTAAATATAAAAACAGTAGTTGTTTCTGAAAAATAAGTTTTAGAAAAATAGTATTTTACTTACATGTGCAAAAATGCTATAACATATTGTCATTAAATTTCCAGTAATTTAATCATTAAACTTTCTTGCAACAGTTTCTTAATTCTTTAATAGAGAGAGGTTGGGCTTATCTTAACCTATCTTTAATGTGAATAGTGGAACAAATTAATTCTAAAATAAGGATGCTGTAAAGTAACAATTTCTGTATATAACTGAGTTTTAAGGTTTTAAAAAATATTAACTAAAATGGGTTATCTGGTTAATGGGTTAGGCTGGTAGAGTGGTGAAAGCAAATATTGGATTTTGTTGTCTCAAATGAAGAAAAACATTAAACAATAGTGAAAGTTGTAATATATGAATTGATCTTAAAAATGGATGTATAGTTTTATTTTAAGGTTGTATAGCTATTGTTGTGCTAAAATAAAATAAATGCTGTAGAATAGTTGTAGGTTGTAAAACCTATTGGGTGTACATAGAAGTCAAAATGTTGTTTATCTTAGCACTTTTTGCTAAACAGTATCATGTACAATGCACATAATTTTCACAAAGGCTTTTATCATGAAACTGAAGTTGAAAGTTGTAATTTTTGTAATTATAATTCGTACTGTTGTATTTTAATGTAACGAGTTTTAAGCTTGCAAGGAAAATAAAGGACTAACTAATACAAGTACATTAATTAAGAAGAAAATGTAATGTAGTCTTAAATTATTAGGAAGATGTTTTTTGAAACTATAATCATAATCTAGTTACATACATTCTTGATATTTAATGTTAGAAGCTGTCTTCAACCACACATCTGAGGTGCAGAACAACTTTCAGTCCATACAATCAACTAACAACGGTTCTCTTGGGCAGTGTCAAGCTCTATACTTTTATCAAGCTAATCAAGATGATGAACTTACAATAAATACAGGTAAGGGGCCAAAAATAAGTGAAAAATAATCGACTGAAGCAAAGTATAATTTATACTTGAATTCTATATATTTATCAATGGTAGTATCAAAATTATGCTAGTTTTATCTGAAAGATTTTTTTTTTTAAAAGTACATTGCTTTAATGATTATACAACAAAGTTATCTAACTCAAGATTTAAAAAATGTAGAGGTAAGTAAGTTTAAACTTTGACGTACCAAAACATCCATTTGTTAAACTTATTGTGACCTTAGGGCTACGATGAGTGAATGATATGATAACATATGGAAAATGGTATATACTTCAGACAATATTTATACTAACAACATAATTAATAACCTCATAAAAATCTCTTAAAATAGAAAACAGCTTTTGGATTAACTTAATTTTGCCCCCCAGTGGCACAACGGTATGTCTGTGAACTTAAGACGATAGAAACCGGATTTTTTGATACCCGTGTTGGGCAGAGTATAGATAGCCCGTTGTGTAGCTCTGTGCTTAATTCCAAACAAAAAAACTAATTTAACTTAATTTTTAGTTCTTATCTATGCAATAAGCTTGATTTGATCATCAGTTAACGATAATAATTGCCGTTTTTTAAAATCTACGACTTGATTTTTAAGTAACATTCAGATCATCTGTTATGCAACTGAAAGAAAGGTGATAGTTACTACCAAAATATGTGATATTATAATTGATATTTATGTTTTTAATAGTATTTTTTACACTTACGGTGAAGTTATGATTTTGATTAGTCTCCCCGAATGGAATTTTCATTCAAATAATTTTGAATAAACAAATATTTTACTTGCAGGTGACCTTATAACAATTTTAGAGAAGATCGATGTGAACTGGTGGAAGGGAGAACTTGATGGACTTGTTGGCCTTTTCCCTTCAACCTATGTGAAAGAACTGTAGCAATTTAGATTCCTGTATTTTTCATTTATTAGAGTCCTATTTTATTATGTGGGAAAATGACTGTAAATAATCACAGCTCAAGTAGAAATGTTACCGTAGGATCAAAATATATTTAGGAAAATATATATTTTGAATTATTATAAATGTAATTATGTTATCAACTGACTTTGTTGATAAAGTGAAAATGGAAAGATTGAATACCATTTTAGTTAAATTGTGGATAAGAGTTCATGTAATTATTGGAAATGTTGTAGTGTTATTAATTGTTAGTTTAATTATGTTATTATTTTGATTAATTAAATGTTTACAAAAAATGACTAAAAGAGCTTTCAGCACATACCAAAAAGTCGCATTAATTTCCCAATGAGTTCAAATATGGTTTTTATATATAATGAAAAGTATTTTTTTTACATCGGAATGCCTAGCATTAGGAGAAGATGATACATGACATAATGTAGGGTCGACCTGGTTCCACATTCAGTACCTTTACAAATATATATTTGTTAGTTATGAAAATGTCATTTATTTGATTGTAAACAAATTTTCATGAATATATTGATATTTATATGTATCGTTTTAAGTTTGTACACTAGCACATCCCTACTGGCCTGATCAATAGATTAAGTGTATGTTACCATTAATCCTCTGGTCAGATTCCTCATACAAAATCGCAGACAATATAAATGAAGCAGGTTGCATTTGTATGAAATATACAACTTAATAGTCGTATTTAGACACCATTAACATGTGATGTGCTTAACAAAAATGGTTATATGTACAGGTATCTACATATTTACAAAAATAGTTTTTGGATGTTATCAAAATAAACTAGTGGTATATAGGCTCACAAGTACAATTAAAGAATAGACTGATAGTAAATATTTATTCTTTTTGTGTCTTGTTTCTGTAATATATATATATATATACACACTAAAAATGTCTTTTAGATTGTACTCTTTTTAACAATCATTTAACAACTTGAACAATGTCTAGTACTTGTTTAAAATGTATGATTTCCAATGATTTTATCATTTTTCTTTTGAAAGTACTTGCAAACAGCATCACCCTTAGTTGTGATCAGATGTATTATTTTGGTCTCATTCACATATCCTGGCTGCAGACATGCCCAAACAAATGTTTTTGAAATGCTTACAGTTTTGTGTGTTTTATTGGCTTCTAATGAAGACTACACATTTTGTGTCATTGAATGTGGCCAATTTTTGTTGTTGTTGAAGGTAGTAAATCTCTGAACACACAAATAGTAACACTTATTATAAAGCATTTATGACATCAATGTTTAACTTAACAGAATGAGTATTCCTTGAGAATTGCAGTTACATGCATCACCTAAAGGTGAACAAAGTTACTTAGTAATGCCTATGTCTGTGTCTTTCGGGTGTTCCATTATTGGACATCTCCATATGGATGGATAGTTAGCAGACTTGTGGGCAGAAGAGTCGAGATATTGATCATTGTTTTTTGCGAGTATTGTCTGTCTCTTGTATCATTTGTTATTTCACTTTGTTTTAGTACTTTATTAGTTATCACCCAGTCCCCCTACAACCTTCGTTTTTGTCACCCAGTCCCCCTACAGCCTTTTCCAAATTGTAAGTTGTAGCAGTGCTCAGATACTATTTCATGTATGTTCATTCTTATGAATGCACATCTCATTTGAGTTTCTTGTGATTTCAGCAGGTTTGTGCACATATAAGCCAGAATATTATATCTGCTGTGTTAGATGTTGTAAAATGAAATATAGAAAAGATAAATAGATATTTAAGTTATGCTTATTATAAAAAATTTATCCACACTTTAAATAGTAAGTATATTATTAGTAGGGAAAGTAGCCTTAATTAAGTATGTGTATTCAAAAGAGGAATAGATCAGTGTAAACCTATATACACAGACTCATAAATATAATTCAGAGAGAGAGAGAGAGATTCATGTTAAATTTGTGTGTTTGTGGCTAAGAATATGTTGTGTATTAATTGGCTTATTTGGTAATTTTTGGAAACTTAACTTTAAATAATTTTTTTATTAATAAAAGTATTCAGAATATTATTGAGAAGCCACAGGAATGTTGATGCAAAGTACATAACTTTTATTTTTATAAATGTTTTAAGAAAAGTTGGAGAAAGTACATTATTCTAGTTACTTCTTTGTTATCTTTTAAAATATGTATACTCTAGAGTAGAAGGGAACTTGTAATTACCAAAATGTACAGTATCTTTAAAAGTACAACATTAACGTAAAGCTAACTATAATAACCTGTTGAAAAAGTGGAAATAAGGCTAATGTTTTATTAAATTGTTGGCCACCTTTAATTGCTGTTAAAAAGTGGAATTTCACCTGAATTAACTTTACCTTGTGTGTTGTGAAAAGTCACCTCTACCTCTCACTTTTTATTGTGTTGAAAAACAAAAATGATTTACAAATTATGGTTTCAGTGTACTTTGTATAGTAAAATTTTTGAGCCTGGAATCTAACCTTTATATTATTGAAAACTGAAGCTAAATTTTCAATCAAAATAAATTAACTTTATTTAAATATCTTTGTGGGAAAATTTGGAAACTGTTGGCATTTAGAAATCTAAGTAAGGGTTTAATGTAAGTTGATCAGCAAAAGGTTAAATTTAATGTAGATGAAATTAAAGGAGTAAAACTTGAATATTCAGGGGTGTAAAAGGGGTGGGGGGGTGAGGTATTAGGTCCTGACTAGTAGCCGTGAAAAATGAAATAACACAAAACTGAAATTCTACTAATTCATCTATTCTTTTTTCGTTGTTATGACTAATCTATTACTCGTTGCAAATTCATACATATCTATATTCATTGCAGTGTGGTCTTCTACAGCATTTCAAAATTAAAAATAATACATTTTATTACAGAAGACAAAATGTATGGGTTGGTTAAGCAGTTTTCATATGTGTTAGTCTTATACTTTTGAAGTGCTCAAAATAACATGATTTAATTCACAATGTATAAAAAACTTAAAATTTCTAGGCAGGTTATCCAGCCTATACATGAAAAAATCAAAAATGGCTAGTGATCTGGCATTAGGAAAATGTTGTTATTTTCCATAGTACCTAGGATAAAAACCACAGAGTTCTGAGTGGGTGGTCCAAGTTGTTTCACCCAATCACAGCTGTTTAATCTTGTATTAATAAAAAATAATCATTTTAATCTCAATGAGAAAAAATCTTGTAGATTAGAAAGTGTTATAACTGCAAAACTAAATAATTTGACTTTACAGTTTATAAATTGGTGTTTGAGTCGTACGTTTTTATAATATCAGGCTTAAGATGGATTAGCCTGTGGCAATAAACAGGCGACCAATTTTACTGACATTTCAGTGACAGTAGATATTTAATAGGGATAAAAATGTAATGTTTTTTTGTAATTTTTAATAATTATGTATATAGTTTATCTTACACTCTCGCACACATTTCGTTCAAGCAGAAACACACTAGTCCTGGAATTCATGGTAGACCAAACTCAAAATTTAGTCATCTCAGGCATCAAGGCTAGTAGGTTCTTATAACCCTGATATTTTCTTTTATCGTGAAAAATGTGTCTTTGGTCCTGTACTGTTGAACACAGTTTTTGGACCACTGATTTTGGATTGTAATCATTTTATTCAAGAGTCATTCAGCATGCCATTAACTGTGTGGACGAAGTGAAAAATAAACTAAAAACACTTTTAGTCACAAATAATAACATTTAGTCATCAAAGAAAAAACGTTATTCACAAGGATGAAATGAAATGCTAGGTTTTCATTTTGGAACAAATAAAATTTTCATGTTTATCATTTAGTGTATTGTTTTTATAAAGACAAAGACAAAAAAAAAGGTTGTGATTATGAATAGAGAGTTTCTTGTTTAAAAGAAAACTTTGTGATATGTACTGAATTACAAAAAGGAAGGTTTGTAGAAACTGACTATAAAAATCAAGGTAAATATGTGGATAGTTTTTCTTGTAAGAACTTTTTTTTTGTTTTTATAAATGAAGGTAATGATAATATTTTTCTTAAGCACAATAGGCATATCGTGTAGAAATACACTTGCAAAGAGACTAAGTATGGCAGTTTATGAAAAGAAATAGTCCAAGTAAATACAAAAACATTACACCATTGTGAAAGGGTGCTTTTGAAACCCCCATAGATTATTAAATACTTTTCTAAGTCTATATCTACTTGTATGTGGTTTTGATAGCTTTTAACAAGCAGTAAAGAATTGTAACTTTAATTTATTTTTTATATCATTACCAATTACAATATGATAATGTGCCATAAGTTTTAACTATTTAGTAAAGTGATACTTTGTATATTGTAGAATTACATAAAATGTTTTTGTGGTGATGCCAAAAGAAAAGTGAAATGTAATAAATATGAACATGTGTTAATTCTAAAATAAGTAACTGCTGATAAAAGCACTAGTACAACAAAGGTATTAATGTATGCCTATTGTTTTTTCTGTATTAATAATATTAAAAAAAACGTTTTATAAAGATACTGTGATCTTCTTGTACCCTAAATTTCACAAAGTCTGTTATACAATGTAGTGTAACTTTAATACTAATTGATAATATGGAAAGTATATATATATATATATATATATATATATATTATTAATAATTACCATCAGTGGTTATATAAAACTGATGTGGGAAGAAGGCAGGTTTATAAGGTTGATGATACTTTTTTTGATTTTATACAAAACCAAATTAATGTTTGTTTAAATAGCTCAGTTATTTGAAGGTATTTTATTCAAGAAATAAGTTTGTAATCTCAGAAGTACAATTATTTAAAGCAGGAGTGTTTGTTCACCTGTTATTTGGAAGTATTTCTTTAAGGAATGTTATAATAATTTGGCTAAACGTTTATGCCCTGTCTCTGCTGATAGCAGTCAATTTGTGTTGTTAGTAGTAAGAGATACTTATGTTTTAGTAGGTTAATGAAATCTGTAAGACAAAATTTCATCAGATGAACAGTATACACATTAAAGTTGGGCAGTTAGTAGAATAATCAGTTAAATCATTAATTTAATTAATTTATTATCTCCAACTAATACATTATTCTATTCCTATTTTCAACTTGTTTTAGGTTTTTAAATGCATTTTCTAACTAATCTTTGTGTAATATGATGGACATCTTCATGTACATCAGTTTAGGATTGTTACGTTTTTAAACCTTAACCGTTATACATGAAAATTTATTAAATTTGCAACATAGTATGAAACCTGTAACAACCTGAAATTAGGTTAATACCGTTCCTCCCTACAAATTTTTACATGACTACTAAAACTAAATAAACTAATTCTTTTTTTTTTATAGAAAGAATTGTCTTTAGGGTTCATATGATAAAACTAGTAAAGATTCATATGACACTGTGTGATAGATAATGTATAATTCATGCCAATCATGTAAAAATACAAACAGCAGTATGTTGACTGTTTAGCACAAAAATTTATGATGATCCAAGATGATCTTTTTACAGGGATTGAAATGCTTCATAAGGTGGAATTAGAAGCATTATAAGAAATTGTAAAATCATGAGAATATGAAAAAATCTTTAGTTACATACATTTCAGAATTTTTTTCTAGTTTCACCATCAGTGTGAACAACTTAAAAAATAATTAACTGAGTATAAAAACATGGCAACTATTTAAGCAAAAAAGTTATTGATAGAGGTGAAAGTGTAGAAAGAACACGTTAAAATTATTAGTACTTTTTCTATGGGGTTTTGAGTCCATTTTATTTCACCATATGGTAATCTTAATAATGCTATGTCATTTTGTCTAATTCATTGTTCAATATATATGTTTATAGTACAGGCTAGAAGAATCTGTAGAAACACACATGCGTGTAGAGAAATCACTAAATCAACTTACAGCTTACCATACTAGGCAGTATTTACACAGCATGTTATGGCAGCAAGACTTGCCCATTTTCAGTGCTTTCTATCTAGCTAGAGCTAGTTGCAATTAAACAGGAGTCATGTACGTGTAAATAGGTTAACAATTTAAAAGTGTTACTTATTGTTACACTGTTATTAGTCTATATCTAGTAATTTCTAACAGATACAGTTAAATGAGCAAGTTATTCCTCAATCAAAATTTTTTAGCAAATAAAGAGTCTTAACATATTGTAACTCTTTCTATTAAAGCAATTTTGCCCTAATTTGGGAATAACAGAAAAGTTGCTAAAAACCTTCATTAAAATTTATGATTAATAATGATTGGTTTTAATTATGAGTGACGGGCAAAACCACTAAAAGGATTGTATGACTACTAAAACAGTAACCCAAAGTAACACTTGTTACATTTGCAGATTGTAATAAGTAAGCAATATACGAAGATAAACCTACACCATTATTTAGACGTACAAGGTAAACATGAAGAACAGGTATCACTGAGGCTAGTTATGTGACCAATTGCCGCTAGGCCACACCCTCTCATTCATGAGTTGTGTGCAAGCTGAATGTATGCATACTGTTGCCTGCAGTCAAGATAATGGAAATAGTAAAAGCTAATATTTCAATTATTTTGATAGTTGGAATAATTACAAAATAGTGATAATTGAAAATGCTGATTTTGATTAGTTGATTTTTTTTTTTGAGTTGTAAAGCTGAACAACCTTGAATTAATCAAAAATAATTAAATCATAATGGCAATATTTCAATTAATTGGATAGTTGGAATAACTGGAAACACTGATTCCAATTAATTAATTATTTTTGTGACATTAATTGATTTAATAATAATTTTGATTCATCATTTTACATGACACTGATTGATGTTCATATGTAATTGAGTTAATCACTCAGATCTAATGCACATTGATTTTATTTTTCTTGCTTTTAAAACTATGTAAAAGAAACTTACATTGTAAACAGTTTGTGATAATACAAACTTTTGTATATAATGTGGTTTAACTTGTTTTTCATTCCTAGTATGCTTAAATAGTACTAGTAGAAGTGTTATTATAAGTCAAAAATTGCTTGAAAATAATTCAGTGTATCAAAGTATCTATACTTAAACTTTGTCATATCTGTTCTAAAAATTACTGTAGTAGCATTGTTACATTGCATGTACATTCAAACTTAAAATCACAGAAAATCAATTTTAATTGCAACAGAAATGACTGCTTTTTGAAAGGCACTTTTCAAAATCCGTTTTTTTTAAACTTTCCACAGGAATAGTGACATCAGCTGGTGAACTTTTAAAACTGGAGCCAATTTGAAGCACAGTTTTAATTGAACATGTGTAAGCTTCACCTTTGATAATAGGACATGTGGTTTACATTAACTTCTGTTCTAAATATGGTAATTAGAAAAAAGTTATACTTTTTTATTCACTTAAGTAAATAACATTGGATATTTACTTTTCCTGTCAGACGTATAATTGACGACCCCATATTGGAGAAAGAACGTTCACTATAATTTTGAATTTATTATGTGTGCCAACACAAAATTTAACTAGCTTTTAGTAAAATGTAAAAGTCTGTTGTACGCAGAAAATCAGATGTGTTACAAATGTACTTGACCTCAACATATGCCTGTGAATTGCTGATGTCAGTTTGACTTGAACAAGTCAGAGTGCAAAGTGATGTTCATGTGAAGAATATAAGTACTTTTGTCTCTCCACAGCTTGTATTTGCATAACTGCCAAAACCTCTGAAACACATATCTACAGTTTTTTTTCAGTGTTCCTATATATATTGTATTTGGTATCTACTCTATGACAAATTGTTGCTAAAATTAATAGTTGATAACCCTGACATCAAGTACATAATACGATGTAGAATGGCACTGCACTGCGTAAAAGGCCATAGCATGTGCACTTTGACCTCCACTCATGCACATGGAAAATTAAATATTTGGTTTTCATACATGTGTAGTTAGTTTATATATATAGTTTTTTCTGGTTTGCTTATTTAATGGCAAAGGTACTTCTGTATGTAAATGAAACTGTCTTTTCACTTATTAGAATGCTATACTGCTAAGAGGTTCTCTTGTTGAATGACCCATGAATGTACATTAACACTTCCATGACCTTGATAAGCAGTGCTTAATAATATGACTCATTGGAACGTAGTGTCTGAATATTATCATATTTTGTTCAACAAAATTACAGGCATATGATTCATAGAATTTAAGTAGATGCTACCATGGTATTTACATATTTTCGCATACTGTCAGTTCTTCCAATTTATCTCCATATCCATAATGGAGTTATGACATCAGAAAGTTGTATACTATCCAGGTAAAGTTAAACTCTCTGTGTAAATGAAGGAAATAAAAGTAAGTTGAACATGGAGAATGTTCTGTTATTATGTTTTACAAGCTATGACAGAAAATGCTTGATTAATTCAGTTTACTCCCAACTCTGGTTGTAAAGGATAAATTTTTATACTCGCAGGGGGGGGGGACCTCTGAATTGTTTTTACTGAAAGCTCTGGTATATCCACAATTTATTTTTTTTATAGAATTAATTTTTTCAAACATTCATTTTACCGTGAAGGAATTGAAGGAAGATTTATACTGAATGTTGTACCTGTCAAATTAGAGAGAAATTTAAAGTGAGGAGATGCCTACATTCATATTAAAGCAATGAAGTTTTATTCTTTGATAGATTGTTTGGGCAGAGTATTCATGATGAAACTTTGTAGAATGAATAGCAACTACCTGTTGTAGAGGCACAAGTGTGGAGGATGATGTTTTGAAAGTCTTCCACCTTTTCATCTTCAGGCGTCTTGCATCTCTAAGACAGGCAGTTGCCATCCATTCTACAAAGTTTCGTCAATAGTTTTATATTTCTGTGTTAAAGACTAAAATCTAATATAAAAGTGAGCTTAATCTGTCACCACAATTAAGAAGGCTAGTATCTATTTTAACAGTGAATTTTGCAGAAAGTGAAATTATTTTTTTACGAGAGGTCTTACTGCGTTTCAGCTGTTTAACGGTCTATAAATTGTTAGAAATAATGTTTATCAAAGATGTATATAGTTTGAATAATAGAAACAATGTATAAGTATACTTTTTAAATAAAATTTTTTTGCAAAGAAGAGGAAAATCCAGTGCCATTGTAGAATGAATATATATGTGATATTACAATGAGAACAATTAAGTTACGTGCATGAAGTTGGAACTTTTGTTGATGAATTTGTATATCATTATATTTCATGTGGAAGTATTGCTAGAGAAGTGCAATAAACAGTGCAATTTGAACATTATTTTTTGAGATATCTGAAAAATTATATTTTTTATCTAATACCTGTTTTTGCTATTGGACATATATTTTAATCAATAATCTAGCTCTTAAACTTGTGATTATAACTTAGATTTTAGAAATTATTACTTTAATATTTAAAGACCCACACAAGTATTCTTGTTTCTTGGACATTGAAAATGTTGAATGTGATATTGTTTTTCCTGTAATGAAGCTTTTTGAATATGTTGTAAACCTAATAACAGTAATAATACATGTATAACATTCTTACGTGCTAGATGAAACTCATTAAGTTCCTTCCAAATGAAAGTTGTAATTTGTGGTAAACATTTTTGTTACACATACATGATGAGTTATAGTGTAGTTCATGTGACAACTAAACTTCGTAGTGTTCTAAACGAAGTAATCCAAACAAAATCTTGTTTTTTTTTAAAAAAAAGGAAACAAACATATTTAACTTTTAATAATTAAAATTTAAAAATCTGCTTGTTGAGCTAAGTTTCAAAATATCAACTGTAATTAATCTTTCTTCTACTTTGGACTATTTTTGTTTTTCTTATTGAGAATTTTTAAATGTTCTTAAAAGTTTAAGAGGTAGTAGTAAAGTACCACAAAACCCTATCCATTAGTTAACTTTAATATGACAAGCTCTGCTGAGTGGGAGAAGAGAAAACTTGGTACTCACTAATTGCTCTTTCACTTAATTACGTTTTCATGATCCAAACACTGTAATAACATTTCTGAACTACAAATTTTAGCAGGTGATATAAGCTGAAATAACATCTGAATTTGGGCAATTATAAACATTAAAAAGTACTGTGTTATTCTTATAACCTAGTTTTAGTCCTAAAACCATAAAAAATGCACCTTTTTTGTTTACTGGGTTAACTTTAAGATGCACAACTTTCCTACAAATGATAGTAAAGATTTAAATACCATCAAGAATGTAAATTTGGGAATTCAGTATATTAATGGTGTAGTAAATAAATACATAAAAACAACTGCACACTTTGTTTTGAATGAACTTTTAAATGTTACCTTCAATTTTTCAAGTTAATCTGTGGATTCAGTTCCTAAGGACCCATTAACCCCCCCCCCCCCCATGCACACACAAATCTGGAAGTGAAGCCTTTTATGCAAAACTTCAAATTGTTGTGAGAAAGTGCCACAATGATTACATTGTAAAATTATCTAGCTATACACATATGTCCATTTTAAGTACCTTAATATTATCGTGATCCTGTCTCAAGATGAACACCATGTCTTAGGCAAAAGATATGTTGTTGATCTTAACAATTTATATCATGTATTAAGTCATTTTTGTTTACAAGATGGCATTCCTTATTTTTTACACAATTATTATATAGTTAGCAAATTCTGGTAATGTTAAAAGTGTATATTTCATGGAAAACAACTTAATTTTTATAGAAGCCATAAGCAGAACAACAGTGCTAGTTCATAATTGAATGGCCCGGCATGGCCAAGTGGTTAGGGCGCTCAACTCGCAATCTGCAGGTTCGAATCCCCGTCACAACCAAACATGCTCGCCCTTTCAACCGTGGGGGCGTTATAATGTGACGGTCAATCCCACTATTCGTTGGTAAAAGAGTAGCCCAAGAGTTGGCGGTGGGTGGTGATGATTAGCTGCCTTCCCTCTAGTCTTACACTTCTAAATTAGGGACGGTTAGCGCAGATAGCCCTCGTGTAGCTTTGCACGAAATTCAAAACAAACAAACAATCATAATTGAAGCACATTGTGACACAAAATCTTAATATGCCAGTTCTATCTTGAATGATACAGCTAATTTCTGATAATGAATAAAATTGTAACTATAACATTAAGCTCACTTTATGAAACTAGCAGAAATAGTAAAGTTCATATTTGATGATATGAATATGTATGAATTTTACACCTTGTCAGTCATAGTCCTTTTAAGCATGGGAAAAATTTCATATGGTTGTGTAAAGTACTGGTGAGTAATAATATAAAAACCTTGGTATAAACAACATTCTTTAATAATATATGTTAAGAAAGTGTAGAATATTTTAAAATAAATATTAGTATTGTGGTGTAACATGCATTTTCAACTTTCCCATTTTAATGTAGAATTTTTGAAAAAAATAATTTTCTCTAGATATATGCAGTTTTTGCATAACGTGGTTAAGAAAAATGTTAAGTTGATTTCATTCTGGCTGCCTTTCTTTCTCATTCCGTTAACATAACACCTATTCTACCAATGGAAGTATAGCTGTAAAGCTGCACTTTGTGCATGAATGTCAAAGGCAGTATCCTCCAGTGGTAGGTTAAGTGATATCTCGAGGTTACAACCTTCCTTTTGTATGAATGGCAATGACCAGTTATGTGGTAGCACTAGTTGCTCTGGGTATAAGTCTTACATTATTTATTCAACTTGGTAATGTGAGATTTAGTCAATCCGAAACAAAATAAAAAAAGCTGTCAATGCTATATATTAAGCAAACATTAGAACTACAGATAAACAATATCCAGAGTTTTACTAATAGGCACTGTGCTACATACACATTATAGTAGTATTTAGTGTATAGGTGTTCTACTTCATATCAAACTCTAAACTTACTTCTACCTTACAAATATCACACTCAGATCTGTATTAAAGTTTAGTGGTGTTTCTATCTATAATGTTATTAAAGTTTTTTGATGCTTATGTAATGTTGTTAAGCTTTAATGCTGTTTCTGTTTGTAATGCTAATAAGGTTTATTGGTGCTTCTGAAATGTTATTAAGGTTTACTGGTGCTTCTGAAATGTTATTAAGGTTTACTGGTGGTTCTGATATGTTATTAAGGTTTACTGATGCTTCTGAAATGTTATTGAGGTTTACTGGTGCTTCTGCCCATAATGTTATTAAGGTTTACTGATGCTTCTGTCTGTAATTTTATTGAGGTTTACTGGTGCTTCTGCCTGTAATGTTATTAAAGTTTACTGATGTTTATTAAAATTTACTGATGTTTCTGTAATGTTTTTAAACTTTACTAGGTAATATTTTCTATATGAATTCTAGATGCAAAATATCAGTACACATGAAGATTTTTACTTACCAGTAAAATACTATTAACATTTTAAGTGTGACTACTTTTGAGGGTTGATGTATTTCCATTTTGCTTAAAAATAACATTGATTTTTAACAGCTCCATTAATATTTCTGGTAGAAGAAGAACTCAAGAACAAAAGAAAAATTGTGATTATGTACTATTTAGCAAAGAAGAGATGTCTAGTAGAACATTAAAGCTGGTTGTATTTCTCTAAAAATTAAATTTCAACAACTTTCTGTCTTGTATGTTCTGGATAAATCAAAATTTTCCTAATTGCAGCAGTAACAGAATAGGCTTATGCAAGGTTGCTAGCTACCCCACAAAAATTCTCAGTAACCAAGAGAAGCATGATAATGTTAGTAGCTGTTGACTTTAGTTGGCATTTTAATGGATTTTGTTAATTAATGTCCTTTTAAAATATGTAACTAGAATGTATTTTCAGTTTTAAGACATTTATACAACAGAAGTTAGTTATTTATTTTACCATACATTCCAAAACAAGTGCTATAGAGGAAGGTATTTTTAGTGTATTTTTGAAATAGTTATTCAAAGAAACATAAAGCTAATTTGAATTTAATAATTCAAAAACATATATTAAAAGAAAAATACAAGATATTATATTTGAAATGTTTCATCTAAAAGTAATTACACATGTTACATAATAAGATAGCATTTATTATTTCGACAATGTTTTAGACATGTATTTATATTTTGTCTTTTAAATTCCATTTATTTTGTTTTCCCTAATATTTAGACCTTTGTTCGCATTTTATAAATTTCTTTGCAATATTAAAGCATAAAAATGTACATGTAAAACTCATGGAATGCTTTTTGATATTAAATTCTGTTTAAAAATACGTTTAAAAATCAACATTTGTGTTCTCTTAATTTTGCTAGTTTAGTTATGTTAAAAAAACAAGAAACAACTTCAACATGCAAATGCAATATTTACTTTTCTTGTAAGGTATCAACTACACTAGTTGTCTTCAGGCTTGACTGACTGGTTTTAATTATTCATGACATTTATCCTTGAGCTATTTTTCAATGTAGCGGTTCTACATCAGCAAGAGATACTTAAATATCAATATCAGAATTTTTTTTTGTTTTGTTTTTTTCAAAATTACTTTCTGTATGTCTATTCTGATATTTTTAATAAGAATTTGAGTGAAAAAAAGAAAAAAGTGTTTACCAATATATCAACCACGCCCTATCTACTATATCAGGTGCCAATGAGGCTTTTTGCACAATACAGGGCTCTTCATATTATCAATGAAAACACTGTGTCTTTGTTGAAAATCTTGTTTAGTTGGCCACCTTTCTATTTTTAGCAATCTGAAATTATATCTTTGCTACAGGATACAATAGTTTTCTTCTAACAAAATAAAACTAATTGGCCTAGATTTATCAGTTTTTAAAGTTCAAGTTACATAACCATATGAATTTGGAAGTTAAGTGATAATGATGTTTATTGTTTGGAGGATCAGAGGTGACCATGATGAACTAAATTTGCTGTTGGGCCTTTTATGCTAACACCCAATTTGTGAATCAATGAGACCAAATTCAAGGGATCAAGTGCACAACAGAGGGTTTTATGGTTTACAACATTCATTTTATAAGCCAAAAAGTATATTCGGATAAAGGGCTTAACCTCAAAAAAACCACATTTTACTGCCAAAAAGAACCCGTCTGTCAATAGTGTTTTGCCACAAAGTTGCACAGTTTAAGGGTTGGCCAGACTTTGTTCCCCTTGCACTTAACCATCTTAGAGTGAGTGGTAAGCAAGCTTCATTAGACCTTCCTTGGCCTTCTCTATTGATAGAACTTGTGAAAACTGTAAATAAAAAGCTTTATGAACAGGGTTTTAGTTGTGTGTAAATTTAACAAATAGAGGTCAGTTTCACAGCTATGAGGTGGGAAATCCGGAGGCTGCCAGTCTTTCATTTCGATTATTTGATGACGTCACAATGTATGTTGACACAGAAAAGTAACTCAAATGTAGAAGAATGACATGTCGCAAAGTAGACTTGCATAAACGATATTAATTGGCAAGATTGTGATTACATCTTTAAATTTACATATCTTCTGGGACATTCTACAACAGGAACGGCGCTTCAGTACGCTCCCCCTTTCAACTCAAGAGCTGTTTATAAAGGAGAGAAACCTGATCTTGAATTCCCAACATGTGCAGCTACTACCGTATATAGGATTGGATTATGGGAGCATCCTTATAGCCTGTAAACTAGTGCAAATTTAGCTATGCTGCTGAGCAATTTTCAAATTCCCAATATCGCGAGGAATACAAATCTCTATTCAAAACTATATATGTAAAAAGAGTACTAGAAATTTTGAGGGGGGCGGGGAATCATTCCACCAAACATGGCTCCTGACTCGCAGGCTCCTTGTTAAATAACCTACAAAAACACAGTTATTTGAAGTACACTAATGGAAGCCTTATTTTGGATAAGGTGAATTGTAACTGAATTAAGTACATAAAATCGTCAAATCTTTAAAAGACATTATGGATAATAAAGTGACACAATGATTATGTCGAAAAAGAGATTCCTTATCTAGCAGACTTATCTAAGGGTAAAAGGAATTTTTACTTCAATCATATTTTTCATTTATTTTTTAAGTAGAAGCTCTTTTGGAAATATGAAATTCATCTGGATACCTTAAAGAAGATTATCAAAGAGGTGATGGGTACTTTGTCTGTTATTTTTCTAAAGCTTCTCGACAATAAGAAAATTCGATGAAAGACTAAATTCCGTTTTTGTTTTTAAAAGATATATATATAAGAAAATTATTTTAATTCTTTTGCTAGAAAGGTGTTGGATTTTGTTATTGCTGCTGCTGTTAAGTGTTTAGTAAAGCATACAAAAAGTTGGTGTTCAGTTAGCTTTTCAATATTATTATTATAAAGGGACTTTCTTGTCTTATCATAATGTTGTGGTTTTCTGATAAGGCTTGTTTATTTTGTATATAAGCACTCCTGTGAAAATTGTTAGTATTGGCTTTCAGAAAGCCTGTTATAAGAACCACATAAGTGTTTAAGAACCAGTTTGAATACTTGTGAAATAAGTGAAGAAATAGAGAAGGTAATGGAACATGGCTTGTTTGTAAAACACGAAAAATACTGGTAAACAATTGCATAATTTTATTAGGAAAATGTGTCTAGTATGGTCCTTCACTAATGTCATTGATTTAGATATCTTCTTGGGCAGTTTTTTTTTATGATATTGAAACATTGGAATTTACTGATCATTTAAGATGGTTTCTTTTACTCAAAAATATGTTGACAATCTTAGTGACAGGACTAGAATGTGGAAAATGAGCTCTGATTTTGATAAGTGTAAAGTTAAGCATTTATGATGCTGAAATATGTAAAGACCTCACCTCTTATGTAAGAGGTGCAAAAGAGGAAATATTTAGGCATTTAGTTGATGACGACCTGAAACCTTCAGCTAAGTATTTGTATGTGGTGAAATGTACAAATGTAATTATTAGAAAGTTATATTTTTGTGCAAGACTTTTTTCGATCGATGCCTTATCTGGAGTATTTTGTGCAGATTTGGTTTCCTCGCTACAAAAATATCAGAATGTTAGAAATAATGCAGAGATGAGTTATTGCAATGCACAGTGATCTCTGGCTTCAGAAAACAAACTTGAGTTGCAAACAGAGAGAGAGAGATTCAAAGTTTTCGACTTATTTTCTCTGAAACACGAGAATGAGAATGTTTGTGATTTCATTTAAGTGTTTAGAGGTGTTAGGGGTTCTTGGACAAACTGGTAATGAGTGGTCTATTTGTGTGATGGAGCAAAAGGTTGGAAACGCAAAGTTGAATATTAGGTGTAATGAGCACTTTGGAAAAACGTTTAGAAAAAACTCAAGATGTGTGAAAATATATATTATTTAACCAACGTTTCGCCTTTGCGGCTTCCTCGGGTTAATATACACAAGGTTGTTTTTTTCTAAACTTTTTATCAAAATGTATAAATCTCTCCAGTATGCACTACAAATTTTGAAAGACAACAAAAAATTTCCAGCAATCGACCGAAAACATCGGAGCACTTTGGAAGCCTAGATACTATATTGTACTTTAACAAACCGATTTCTCCATTAATTATAAACTTGTGGAACGGTTTCCATACTGATGTAATTTGTGTTGTTAGTTTGAATCATTTTCAATTTTTTGTTATTTAGGTGTATAGATATGAATGGCTACAGTTAGTTTGATTTCGATGCTTTGGTTTATTTCGCGACCTTCTTAAACCTGTCTTAGAACTTCCAGATGATTCTTACACCTGCCTTTTAAACTAAGACTCTACTGATCTAAATTGTGATAATGTAAACCCTCATAAAAAAAATCAAATTATAGATTTCGACAAAAAAAAGCTGTTTATAAATACTTCTGAAAGTTTTCTATGCAGTGAAACCACACACTCCCTGATTGGAATTAAAAAAGACAATATTTTTTTACTAAATTCTTAGTTTAATTCCTTTCATTGGAATGATCATAAAAAAAGGCTTAAACATTATCTGGTGGGTCAGTGGTAAGACTACGGACTTACAACGCTAAAATTCGGATTCTATTCTCTACGATGGGTAGAATATAGGTAGCGCATTGAGTAGCTAGAAAATATCAAATGAAAATACCTTCTCCCTCCCAAAAAATCTTAAATCTCTAAAGAGGCTAATGAATTCACCTTCTGGACTACGACCCTTAATCTGCTGCTTATCAAAAGTTGTCAGCTCTGACATTCTTGTACCAAGTCCAATATTAAATTTCAAGTAATTCGTTAGATTGATAAATTGAAGTTGAATGCAAAGATAAATGTTTAATCGTTAAAAATTAAAACAAGACTTTGTGGCAAAATTTTTAGGTCAAACATATTTTTTCTCTTTTCAACAAGGACCACTCGATGACTCAGCGGTATGTTTGAGGGCTTTGATACCCGCGGTGGGCACAGCACCGATACCCCATTATGGAGCTTTGTGCTGAAAAAGAAACGGACTTTTTTTTTAATAAGCAATAAATTATCATAAAAAAATAAACCAATTCTAATTTGAATTTACTTTAAAAACTGTAATAGAACATTTGGGGAAAAATCACCTTAAAAAGCAGACTTGTTCTCGAAACAACACTCAAAACCTTCCTTTTCAATAGTTAAAACTATCCAAACATTGATAATAAGCAAAATAAGTGATTTCACGATTGTTAGACGAAATTAAAATTTGCCCATTTGTTCATATTATTATTATTGTTTCAGAAGCCTGCAGCAAAATTGGTTGGGTATTGTACACCAAGACCTAGACAGATATACTACATGAAACGCTGCGAAAGTCCATGTCATATTTGAAAGTTGATTATTTTAATTTAAAATTGACTTACGTAGTTATACATGCATAATACAAGCGATGTTGTTATGAGCGACTGCCTTTGTACTCGACGCGTGTTTGCACGAAACCTCGGGTACAAAGCCACCCGGCTCGATAAATAATTACTTTAAAAGACATGAAGCTTTATTTAAAGCGATGTGTTAGACGTATTTGTCTTATTTGAAAAGGTTTGATTGATTGTTTTGAAATTAAGCACAAAGCTACACAATGGGCTATCTGTGCTCTGCCCACCACGGTTATCGAAACCCGTTTCTAGCGTTGTAAGTCCGCAGACATACCGCTGTGCCACTGGGGGGCTATTTGAAAAGGCTGCTTTTCTACTGGTAAAATGTTATATGCACTTTGTGGGGTTGTGTCTTACTCTAGCCATATATTTGCTCATTGCTGTGTATTAACAAAGCCAACCGACAAGATAATTAAAAATTAAGAATTTAAAATCTACAAATAAGAATCGCAAATAATTAAGCAAATATGGTTGGAGATCCACTGCTGACAGTTTGCTCAAGCTACAAATCCCTATTATTGCAAGTGATATCTACTGTAATGTGGGATCACACGGGAATTTTGTAAAAATAAAACCAAGAGAGTACTTTTAAACTTAATTCGATCTCCTTAATTTTATCGTGCTGCAAGCTTCTCTTAGTCCTTTACTTTCCGTCATCAAACAATCCGGTGTTTTCCTAGCGTACAAATTAGTTGGAAAGTACAACTCGTGCATTTTCTACCTCATTAATGAAAAACTACCACATGAAAATTCTTGAGTTTGCTGTTGCATATTTTCATTCGAGTCGCTATTGTTCATCGTTACTGGAGTTTGCTGTCTCTACATGGTTTTCAGCGACTATATTTCACCAAGTTTTTAATAGTGGACGATTACCATAGTAGATTTTTCTACTCAAACGATGGTAGTGATTCTTTTTACTGTTTCTTATATTTAGCTGAAATCGTGACTGCATGTTCAGTATTTATTACCACTGTATATAGCACTATTTCATATAGTTATTGCTACTTTTTAAATAGTTGCTGTTAACGTAACGGTTGTAAATGTCGATAATTGGCAACTTACACTAAGTTTGTCGCTGTTGTCTATTTTGCATGTATTATTTGTGTCACCTTATTCTAGTAAACTCTTGTGCACAGCAGGCTCTTGAAGAACATACATATGTGTCATGTAGACCTAAAAAGGTAAGAATGTTACTGAGCCTGATTGCATTGCGTTAATATGTGTTGTATTATCTTAGAAGGACCATCATTCCATTCTGATGAGAGTGCTTTGTTGCTGCTCATCTTTTGTTACTTTACACTGTGATATTGATGGAAGTCGGTCATAAAATCTATCGTGATACAATCGTTGCCTTCAAGAGGGTCCTTTGAGAACAACTTTACATTTTGTTTGTTGTAGTTACATACCAGTACATGTGTTATCCTTTGTCGTACATTTGTTATTTGTTTTGAATACGTTCAGTGTGATAGTTGGGTGTGGAAAAAGCCAATGCATCAGTAAACTGTTGAAAAACATGTAACATTCAACTGAACACATATGCACGTATGTAGCTTAAAATTTATTCTCCATAAATGGACATAAAAACTTAAGAAAGAAGATTAGTAAAAACTGTTAATTTAAAAACAGGGAATAGGGATCGTCAAAGAGTATAGAAACAAGTAGAATCAAAATTATATTTTCAAGCCTACAACTAAAAACGTAAAAAAAAGTAAACAAACCAAGCTGTAAATAGTGCCTACATTATTTTTCCAGCTACAAATCCCTATTTTGACTGCATGTCTACAGCACTTATCAATCATAAATACAACATTTTAGAGCTCTTTCAACTCCTATCACCACAGGTCGATAATGAAAAATACCCCACAAAGTATAGTTGTGATTACAAGTGATGAAGCTCAACTGATTTTCATTGTTATTTACCTGTAGAAAGGAGACAACAGAGGGTCAAAAGGTTATATTAGTATAACATTTTTTAATTATTATATCAAAAACAGTTTTTTTTTGTAATTTCATATATAGCTTTATTTTAATTAGAACAACTTACTGTAGTAAGCTTGTTTATGACAAGTTAATTGTGAAATTTCTGTTAGAGGAACTGAGTAGCTTTGGTTCTTATCACTGACTAGTATTGTCTTGTTAATTCAAACTGACTGAAGTTTTTGGGCTTTTACTACAGAGTAATATCGTATTACTAATAGTAATGTTCAGCTGACTAGTGTTTTCTCATGTGTATTTTTTATACTATTGACTGATCTTCATCTGAGTAGCTTTCCTTTTTTTTAGTACATTGAACGTTTTTCCTTCTTGTTAATACGTGATCATTAAGTGAATATTTCCTGACATTGACTGATATTATAATGTCAATACCAACAGGTCGATTTTCAAGTGATCTGACTTTCCATTGAATGGTATCAGTTGTTAACACCAACTAACTGATGTATCCTCGATTTTTACAACTGAATTGTATGATGTTTTCAGTTACTTTATAACTAAAATATGCTATTTAAGCTATAAAATAAGTGTTTTCAGCTTCTTTAAAAACGAACTAATGCTAATTTGACTTGTGTGATTACAAAACATAAATTAATCAAGTCAAATCTAATCTAAATGAGAGTAAAGGATCTTACATCTTAATACCAAAGTCACCAATTGATATAATACTCTAACATATCGTATATTTAATCAAAAACACCTTAGGTGTGAAAAAATGGTGCGGCGAAAAAAAGGATTCAGCGTGCGACTTAAAGGAATGAAATCAAAATTGGCGGCCAAACGAGTAGTCACATTTATAGCATTGATAAGAATTTTACAGCAAATATTCATTCATTAGTTAGTTAGGCCGCTTTTTTGTATTTTTTCAACTTGGGACATGATGGTGGGTAAAACAAAAAACACGGTTTAAATATGAATAATATGTATTAGATTGTAATATAATAATAAATATGTATTCAATTCTCTCTTTAGTCACTAAAGATACATTTTTATTCTAGGTATTTTTTTTAACAATGTATTAATTTGGAAAAATAACATATGCATTATTTAGCATTTATTCCTAAAGTAAAAAAGTATTTTAGGTAGCCTAACTTGAACAGAACTTCGACTGTCAAAATATTTGTTGCTAATTAGTCATCCAGTTCGATACAATTAACATGGGTATCTCGTTTAGCTCGGGCTCTCTGTTGAGAGTGTAGACTATTAAAGATAATTTGTGAAATGGATGGGACGTGTCAGTCGAGGTGAACATCTTTGTTCTGAGAGTTCGTTTTCTAGATATTTCTTTCTTTTTCAGCAGGGAATCAAGAATTTTGACCTTTGAAGGCTGTTCAGTGATGAATAAGTACCTGTCCTTGGCTTATTACCTTTTGCTGATTGTTTCACGTCAAATTCATGAGTTGAACAGGCTCTACTCACAGCTTGTGCTGGAAGGGTTTTGGCAGGCAAACTTGATTAGCATTCTTGCTACAGGGCTCGAGCCTGCCCGTAACCTAGAGCATTTTTGCTTCTATGACACTTCATAGCCATTTTTGGTCGCCAAGAACACGACTTCCTGGCGCCGAGCATGTCAGGCTCGACGTGAACATACCACATGAATTATGAGGCACTTGTCCATAGCTCAAGACTTGAAAAGATCTTATTCTTGTACGCTTATGTTACATCTTGAAAGGTCAATATTTGCAAACAAAGAAAAAAAAAGCTATCTGAAGTATACAATGCGTGGACTGAGTAATTAATCAATAGAGAAAATAGCTAGTTTCTCAATTCCTTTCTTTAGACTATAAAATCAATTTTTTTTAGCGATTCCTCGAACAGTTTTGGAATTGGATTAGACATTCCAGAATGATAAAAATGATAATTTTAATGTCAGACACATCCAACATTTATTTGTTTAACTACGAAACATTGACTTTTAAGGTGGTTTCGGGAAGAGAACAAAACGAATATTGCTAACAGTGAATATGTTCACTGGAATTTTGTGTTATAAATATTTTAAAGATAGAAATTAACAAACATTTTATGTATCAGGGGTTACGTATATGTATACTGTTATGATAAACAATTATCTTATATAAAGACCAGTTCTTTTTTGTAATATTATTATTGGTCATTATGTCTCGAACTGTGGATCTGAAGTTTCATGATTCGCGTCCCATTAACGTAAAAGTTGTTCTTCTTTGTTACTAAGTACAAAGCTACACAAAGGGCTATCTGTGCTCTGCCCACCAGGGGTATCGAAACCCGGTTTCTAGCAATATAACTCCACGGACGTACCGCTGTGCCACTGGGAGGCTACCGAAAAAGAAACAAAGTAAGTGTTAACGACATTGGTTAGTGTACTGTATTGTGGATATGAGGCTCTGTGGCTCATGCCTTGTTGACGAAAATATAAAAATCACACTTCTCATTTTGGGTCCATTATAAAAATGACGGTCAAATCCAACTTTTTAGTCTGACGAGGACTGGGGGTGAGAGGTGTTGACTAGCTAGCTTCCCTATAGTCTATTACTTCAAAATTAGGAATAGCTATTTCAAATAGTTTTCGAGTAGCATTGCGTGAAATTCAACAAACAAAAACAAAGTGTCAACGACTTTTTAAAACTTGTAAATATGTGTAAAATAAAAGAATGTTTATAACTAGAGACGATTCAGCGACTTTGAACTCCATAAATTAAAACGAACACCATATTAGAATAATTTGTAGCCGTGTGTACATTTCCTATTTGGAAAGAACACGTGAATGAGATATGTGACCGACAAGTTATCTGTGAGGCAACATTCTACACTCCAAACAACACACCATAAATTACTTTGGTACTTAGTTTTATGGCGAGAACAAGAATATAAAGAACCTGACAGCGGAAATGCTGTGAAACATAAAGCGGTATTTTCGGGTAGTGACATTTACTTTTCAATAAGATTTTACATCTTTTCTGACATTTACTTTTCAATAAGATTTTATATCTTTTCGAATGAAAAAAAATCAATCAAACAAAAACATTTTTTATGGTGTACTTAGAATTTTTGAAATTCACAAACTGCTAAGTAAAAATTGAAATAAACTTTCTTGTTTGTTGTTGTTATTTTCTTAGTGTAAAGCTACACAAAAGGCTAACTGCACTCTGTCCACCGCAGGGAATCGAACCCTTGATTTTATCGTTGTAAGTCGGGGTGGGGGGCAAAAAGTAGCTATACGACCACATTCGAGGAAAGGCGTTGCCAAAACATTTTCCAGTTTCTCCCCGTCTTAAACGTTTAAAACCTGGTATTTAATTTTCAGGTCAATACATTAAGTATGTGTTAATTCAACGAGGTTAGCATACCTTGATCACAAATTATCGATATTTTCCAAAACTTGCAAGTCGTAACATTATTCATTATTATTAGGTATATATTATTTTTTTAAAGCCGCGTTTTATATGCCAAATTTTTCAAATAAGTTTGATTCAACTACTATAACAAATGCCTATTCGGTCCCTATATATTGTTATACTGATGTTACGTTATTCAACGAACATTAAACCAACGACAATACGTGAAGCTAGCTAGTGTCGCCTATTCCATAAGATATACGCTATTGTTTTTTAATTGTTACTTTCCTTATTAGAACTGGTTAGAATGTTTGATACATCTGATTTTATCGTTATTATACTTTTATCATAGAAACTACTTTGCATTGTTAGCTTAATATATGTATTTAGAATTAATCTAAATTTCTTAATCTGGCCGAACATCGTGAGATAGTATTAGGTTTACGGCCGAAAACATCGTTAACAGCGAGGGTACCCAACTGAAGAAACGGTGCACTCTAATCTTTATAAGTAAGAAAAGCATATTTAATTAGTTATACGCATTACCAGGTTGATTTTTAAAGTCGCTCCAATTGGGTAGCTTGCTCTGATCGGAAGTTTATATTAATTGTTAAACTACAAACACTACTTACTCTTGTCCTGTTTGAAGACTGGGGAATTAGTTAACCATCTCTCTAGCGAGTATGTCAGATTTTCATCGTCCTGATAGCTAATTATGGTTCGACCTAAACACCAATTACATTTGCATATCAAGGTCAGAAGCAATGACCCCTTCTTAAAAATGCCAAGATACAATTACTTGGTGAAAATAGTCTACACTTTTCCAACACACTCGCATATATCTGTATAAGACAAAATGTTTAACGTTTCTGAAATCAGAGTTGATAAGATGAATTAAACTGAAAGTACCTCGGCCTTAAAATCTGTAGTGTACCGATTTTCCTATAGCCTGAAAGTGACTCACTGAATCGAAAGACCGTTTTATTTTTCACTTTGTATGTTTTGTGCAATATTAAAGATATAATTACGAAAAATGAGATATAAATGTGTTGAAAATATTAGTCGATTTGAAATAATGTTTTAAGTGAAAAAATATAAGCACCGTATTATAATGACATTAAACATCATTTACTTATAGCTATAGCAAGGTTACGCAATGTAAAAACTACGACCAGAAAAAGTTTGATCTAAAAGTCATCGAGATATAAATTCTATATTACTAAAGATGAAGTAACACATTGCTGCATAATTAGGCATCATAAACTTATTGTCTTGTAAGCTGTTCTGTGAAATTACGTGTAATTTATTTCGTAAACATATTGTTTACATTTTGAAAGGTGTTACGTTAACTACTTATAGATGGCGCCACAAAATAAAACAATAATTGCTATGCACGAAAACTACACAATGGACAATCTGTGCTCTGCTCAATGTGGGTATCTTAACCAGAATTTTAGCGTTATAAGCACGGGAGCTCACCGCAGTCCAGGGATTAGCATGCCAGATTGGGGGTACTGAAATTCCGTAATTCGCTTCCCGTAACTACCAAAAATAAAAATCACACTCCGCATTTATGGGCCGTGGATGCATTATAAGAGTGACGGTAAAATCCTTCTATTCGATTAGATAGGAATAGTGCAAGAGTTGGCGGTGGGTAGTGTTGGCTGTTTGCCTTCCATCTAGTCTATCACTTCGAAATTAGTGACGGGTAGCGCAGGCTACTTTCGCGTTGCTTTGCGCACAATCCATCAAACAAATCAACATTCTTATAATACTAGCATGTTATGGAAGTCAAATGTTTTAAGACTATGGGTTGTGGCTTCTTTTTCGTGAGCACATGGTGAAAGATATATGATGTGACTTCACTTTCGCCAGCACGTGGTGAAAGATGTATAATGTGACTTTACGTAGGTGAGCACACGTAGATCTCTCTTTTCTTTTTTCCCTCGGTGACAAAAGGTCAAGGGATGATTCCGCCACTGAGTGAACACTAGACCAAGAAAGACTTCATAGAAGAAATAGTTCTATGACATGGTGATGAATACTTAATAGAGAACCACATTTTAGATTCCTTAATAATGGATGATCTACTGTAGCTCTTTCTTTATAACATTTTCATAAAGATCTGTTGAAAAAGTGAGAGAAGTTATTCTATAGCTCTTTGCATATGAACACTTCATAAAGCCCATCAAATGTGTAGAGGATGTTCTATTCTATAGCTCTTTGCATATGAACACTTCATAAAGCCCATTGAATGTGTAGAGGATGTTCTATTCCAGCTCTTCGTTTATAAATCCTTCACAAAGACCCATTGAATGTGTGGAGAATGTTCTATTCTATCTCTTCGTTTATTAACGCTTTATAAACACCCAGTGAATGTGTGGAGGAGGTTTTGCTCCAACACTTCGTTTATGAACACTTCCTAAATACCTGTTAAATCTGTGGAGGATGTTTTACTATAGCTCTTCGTTTATTAACTCTTCATAAAGAGCAATTGGACGTGTAGAGGAGATTCTATTCTAGCTCTTCGTTTATTAACACTTCATAAAGAGCAATTGAACGTGTGGAGGAGGTTCTACTCTAGCTCTTTCTTTATAAACACTTCACAAGGACCCATTGAATGTATGAAGGATGTTTTGCTGTAGCTCTTCGTTTACTAACACTTCATAAAGACTCATTGAATGTATGGAAGAGATTTTGCTCTAGCACTTCGTTTCTGAACACTTTCTAAAAACCTGTTGAATGTGTGGACGAGGTTCTACTGTAGCTCTTCGTTTATGATAATTTCATAAAGGTCCACGAATACCTTCTGAATAGAAGCAACTTGCAAATTTCAATTAATATCAGCTGAGTTCAAATAACATAAACATTAATGAAGACAGTTTGCTGTATTTTCCTAATATCATCGTAAACATTTAAGCCTATTGCAGTTTAACTTTAAAGACTAATAATCAGAGTATGAAATTTCAACAGTAACTTTGTGTCACGAGAGCTGATACGTAGTGACATAAGAAGAATGTCATTCTATGAAACTTTCACGGTAAGCATATGATAAGAGAGGCGTTGTCGTGACTCATTTTTGAAGAACGCGTTAAAAGGAATGTTATGCATTTCTTTGGTATGTATGAGGCAAGAGAGGTTGTGTCGTGACTCATCCTTAATGAACGTGTTAAGAGAAGTGTTATATTATGAAACTTCTTCAATGCACATGAAACAAGAAAGGTCGTGTAAGTGACGTATCTTTAGAAGGCTAGTTTGTTTGTTTGAAGTTAAGCACAAAGCTACACAATGGGCTATCTGTGCTCTGCCCACCACGGGTATCGAAATCCGGTTTCTAGCGTTGTAAGTCCGCAGACATCCCGCTGTACCAATGGGGGGTAGAAAGCTAGTTAAAATGAAACGTTATCTTACTAAATTTTCACGATATGCATGAGAAAAGAGAGAATGTGTACTGACTCATCCTTAAAAATGCGCGTTAAGAGAAGTTTTATACCATATTTTTAATGGATCTCAGCTTGGGTGAGCAATTTGGATAGCAAATGTAAGATACTACGAACCTGGAATTAGTTGAATATTTTCTCTTGACAAACCTCGGTGAGGTAAAACTCTCTGACGACTATCAACAAAAAACAGAAAAAAAAGTTTAAGACCATGTAGAAAGATATATTTTGATTTAGGTTGAAAATAAAGTTCTTTAAAAAAATAAGTAAAGTTTACAGTTGCTATCTACTTTTTACATGCCTATTCTGGACATAGTTAAACAGTTTTTATATTGAGGTCAACCTTCTTTGGTGAAATCAAATCTTGTAGAGATTAAACGAATGAAATAGCAAGACAATAGATTCCATGAAAAACCCATATGAAATAGGGAAATAGCTAATTGAGAAGTAGTTCAACCTTCTTACAGTTAGAAAATATCTTATTAGACGAATAAAGTTGTGTGGATACTATCAAGTAAACCCTAGTAAAGAACCAATCGTGTAAGACAAGAGGCTTTATCTAACTTATATCATGGGTGTCCGCAGGGGTGTGTGTGCAAGAAGGGGTATTTGCCCCCTGGAAAATGAGAAACATAATTCTTTCTTTATTCATTCAGTATATATATATATATATATATATATATATGTGTGAATTTTTTATTCCATTCATAATTTCACGCTACTTTGCCCCTCCCTGGAATAATTTCTGCGGACGCCTATGATTGATATATTTACTTTAGTAGACTCAGGGTCACCACTTTTCATTTTATTATAAAAACATTACACATAAAAACAAAATAATATATCTTATATATATCTTGTGTGAATGTATGTGAACATTTCATACAGACCTGTTGAATGTGTGGGAGGAGGTTCTACTGTAGCTCTTCGCTTACGAATATTTCATAAAGATCCACAAGTAACTTATGTATGATTATCAAATATATTTATTAGCAAACCCAAAGGTTTTTTTTTTTTTAATTTTTAAGTGCAAAACTACACAATGGACTACACGTGCTCTGAGCATCACGGGTATCTAAACCAGAATTTTAGCGTTATAGGCTCTCAGATTTACTGCTGAGGTACCGGAGGACAAACCCAAAGAATGTAGTTAATTTTTATATCCTTTTATAATATGTTATGACAAAATGGCGTAATCATCAAATTGTAATCCCCTAATTAAAACTAAAATTACTTCTACAGAGGCGGAGTACTTTATATTAAAACGCTTTTGGATCATGTCGTTACAGTTTATATTGCAACATCCAGTCATGCTGTATCTGACGGCCGTGCATTTTGGCAATAGCTCTGCAGGATAGTTTCCCTCGTAAGGCTGTCATTTCAAAAGCACACCGCTACTCATTGCTTACTTTCCATAATCCATTTAGTGTGTGAGGACAACAGTTTTCCAGCGCCCGTTTCAACAGTTCGATCGCAAAGATATCCGAACGCGCTACGTATGGCAACTTGACCGGTGTGTCTACGTATCAAGTAGCATGAATACTCATTTCATTCGCCATGTGTTTGAGGCATACGATAATTGATCGAATATATCGTGAAAACAACTTAAGAACACGTGAGTTGTGTCGGTTTTCCAGACGAAGATCTTTCTGATAATGTCATCGACCTTTGTGCTCACTTGTTATGATATACCGCTTTTTGCTTACCACAGCTGAGGTACGACTCGTTGCAGGTTTCTTTATGAATAGTCCATTGTCCCAAGTTGATCCACATTATTTTGTTTCCCAATGTCATTAACCATAAGGGATATCTCATCTTGGAATTTCTAAATTCCATATCTGAACCCATTTTCATTATCTGATTGCATGAATATTTTGAGTCGTAAAGGTCCTTCCTAAAGGCCAAATTTTTCCAAAACCTAATTCTGACACACTCCGTTCTACCACGACTTTATTTTGGTTTCTGGCCCGGCATAGCCAGGTGGTTAGGTCGCTCGACTCGCAATGTGCGGGGCGCGGGTTCGAATCCCTGTCACACCAATCATGCTCGCCATTTCAACCGTGTGGGAGTTATAATGGGACGGTCAATTTCACTATTCGTTGGTAAAAGTGTAGCCCAAGAGTTGTGTAGAGTTGGCTGCCTTTCCTCTTGTCTTACACTGCTAAATTAGGGACGGCTAGCGCAGATAGCCCTTTTGTAGCTTTGTGCGAAATCCATAACAAACCAAACCAATTTTGGTTTCTTTATTCAGAATCGCTATAATATATCTTACTCGACCCTCTGTAAAATTATTTTAAAGTGCTACATTAAATATTAATAAGTACGAAACAATATCGATTATCTAGTAATTTATGATCATTGGTAAATAACAAAAATGCGAAAACAATATAGCAAAAAAAAACACGAATGGCTACCCTGATTGGGATTCTTAGACTTCTCTGGCCAGTGAAAATATCTGGTTACTATAAAGTAAAATTTATTAACTTTTGAGAATATGTTTAAATTAATATCGATTTTTGTGAGGGTAAATTCATATCAAAGCTAGCATTAAGAATCCCAACTGCTTTATAAAGAAATCTGGATTAGATTTTTATTTTATTTCTTACAATGAGTCCCTCTTTAAAGGAGAATATAATGATACAATGATTAGTAAGTAAAATATATTTCAAACCAACAGGTTATAAAAAGAACCTTGATATATACTGCTTTAATGTTTACCTTGACATGACTCTTTACCTGATTTGGTGAACAGGGCGCTTAACTCGCAACCTGCGAGTTGCAGGATTGAAATCCGGCGTCGAGCATACTCGCTTTTCAGCTGTGGAGGCGTTATAATGTAACGGTCAATGCCACTGTTTGTTGGTAAAAATAGCCTAAAAGTTGACGGTAAGTTGCCTTTCCTCTGGTCGGCAGTTGAAAATTAGGGACGATAGCCTAAGTAGCTTTGTATTAAAAAAACAACAAAAAAACTCTTTACCGTCATAAGAGTAGAATAATCAGAAAATAATGAAGTAACGTCCTGTAAGAACGTAGTCGCATGTAAGAAGTAACTGAATATGAAAACTGAGTTGTATTCCTTCTTTTCGGATTTGCCTTACAATTAGACGACTGAAATTGTCTGGTGACTAGTAAGAGAAAAAGTATTAAGAATGTGGTTTCTTGAGAGAGGAGAACAAATGGGACACTCTTTGTTTCTTCTGCTCTTGCCAAGATGCCCCCCTTTTTTGTGAAAGATGCACTCTTCTTTTTCTGAGTGAATTAAGATCGTCAACTTAATGCCACATAAAGCGCTAAGAAGGGACTTAGTTTGGGTTAAACAGTTGTGATCCTTAGTAGGTTTTATTTGCTGGTTGATTCACGAACTTATTAGCCTAATGAATATCAGCTGGTGGTCAGTGGCGTAACTAGATAAGACGCATAAAAAGTAATTGGACTCCATACATTTATTTCCATTGTCGACAAACCTTAAGTTTGTCAGGACTTTTGGGCCCCTCGTAATTGCGAGCGCCGCGGGAGCATACTCACGCCACTTTTGGTGGTGGTAGAGACATTGGTAATAAAAGAATATAAGTTAGCTAAGATTAAACTTTCTTTAACAAACGGCTAGGCGTTCTTTGTATTTTAATCAGTCACTGAGAAGCGAAGAGGCAAAAAAGGTAAATAATTAAGGAAAATAATTCTCGGTATGAAGTAAAATAAAACTGAAAATAATCCACTTTCTTGTGAGAGATTTTACAAAGACTTGGTAATAAACACACGGTCTGTGAAAGATCTTTCAAAGACTTGGTAATAAACACACGGTCTGTGAAAAATCTTTCAAAGACTTGGTAATAAACACACGGTCTGTGAAAGACCTTTCCAAGACTTTGTAATAAACACACTACTTGTGAGAGGCTTTACAAAAACTTTGTAATATACACACTACTTGTGAGAGGCTATACAATGACTTGGTAATAAACACACTGTCTATGAAAGGCGTTTCAAAGACTTGGTAATAAACACACTACTTGTGAGAGGCTTTAAAAACTCAATAATAAACACCCTACTGGTGAGAAACTTTACAAAGACTTGTAATAAACACATCACTTGTGAGAGAGAGTGTTTTTCCACTCATAACCGAATTTCTTCTGTCTATGGATACCACTCTCAAGGTAGTAATATATGTTGGCAGTTAAAAGTTAAAGTTTACCGAAGTCATAATCGTTGTAATTTGCACTAAATTTAAACTTTTCTCTACTGATAATTTTTTTACCTCTTAGACACATGAAGTTGTTTTTGAGTTAGCAATAAAATTCCAACAAACTTTCAGAGACTTACGAACTTAAATGTATTCCTATTAAGTAAGTAAATTTGTTTAGTATATAAAAAGTAAGACCAGGCAAGAACTCAATCGATTGTGGAAGATTTAATATATAATGAAGTGAATGCCTGATTTGTAGTGGTAATGCAATAAGTTTATTATGAAGCAGGAAAAATATGGCGGGTTATTAACTGAATCATGTGACAATTAATATTTGATGAACATATAATATAGTTATAAAAAAATATACAACTTTAGAAAGACCAGTTCATTTTAAAGTAGGTTCACAACAGTGCTTAAAACTGGATTAATAATGAGTACTAAGAAGTTGTTTATATGCTGAGAACTGGATTAAGAACGAATACTAAGAAACTGTTTATATGCTGAGAACTGGATTAAGAACGAATACTAAGAAACTGTTTATATGCTGAGAACTGGATTAAGAACGAATACTAAGAAACTGTTTATATGCTGAGAACTGGATTAAGAACAAGCTGTTTATATGCTGAGAACTGGATTAAGAACAAGCTGTTTATATGCTGAGAACTGGATTATGAACGAATAATAAGAAGCTGTTTGATAAGTTATTACCTTAAGTTAGCGTGCAATCTTGCCAGAAGTGGAATCCCAAACGTTACCACTCGTCACTTGGAGCTGTATTAAACAAATGAAAGAGTATAGAAAACACTATTGTTGTCTTCTGGATCTTATGTTCGAGCTAAAAGATAAAGTTGTTCGGAATGATAGTTGTAAATTTCATAAGTAAAATGTATTTGTGTTAGAATTAATAAATGCAGATGGTGAACCTTATTATAAAGTGTTTAATGTAAAATGTATTTGTGTTAGAATTAATAAATGCAGATGGTGAACCTTATTATAAAGTGTTTAATGTAAAATGAATTCGACCGTTTGAAATTAATTAGGCTAATCACGATTACGAATTATCAATGAGTCAGCTAAATTACCATCAGAAGAGATATAGCAATAACGAGCTAAAATGTTAAAAATCCACGTACTGTTATTAAGTTTAGATTTAGGGTCGCTCAACTTTACAACATTCATAGTTTGCTGGCTATTTTTAACACCTTGTTACTGACACTGCGTTCTGGCTATTCTGCCAGAATCATTCCACCAATCGGTGGAGGCAGCATAAGAACCTTTTTGAAAGACAGGCTTTCTGTAGTGTAATAGAACATACCAACAGAGTTGCTTAACAAAAATTCTATTCGCAGTGTAAGTATAATTAATTCTCGTTTAAAAGAACTGATTCTGAAAGGCCGTTATAAAAACATAGTTAAAAGGGTGCTTATGTTCAGTAGTAGGCTAATGGGCCTGAAAGAAGTTTGTCCGCAGAATAGAAAAGCCTGAGAAAAAAGTCTGTTTTACAGGGGAATTTGAACAGCGTGTACAAGTAATTTTATAGTGTTTCAATCAAATCCACGGTTTTTGTGCCCAGTAGGCATAAATTATTTGCAAGCTAGATTATCTAATTTATATAATTTTAACTTAAATATTATATAACTCTACGAAGTATATCTTCAATGCAGCGCTGAATCAGAAGCATGCTTTCTTTAACAATACACTATAGTGTATAATAGAATAAAGAATCTACATTACACTATTGTCTTCTGGAAATACAGTTGCATGTTTCTAGCATTTTTTTCAATAACATCATACTCGAGTCTTTGCAATTTTTGATATCTTTTTTAAATAAAGGTTCACATTCAACTAATAAATGTAACTAACTGAGCAAGTAATGGCATAATATAATTGTTTTTTGTTTTTACAAGTGAAATGTAATATATCTAATATCTTCGTTCTGCAAATGTATTTCAGATTAACTGTTTCTTTTAAAACTAATATCCACGTGACAATAGGATGTAACACAATAAATGATAACAGTGAATAGTTAATAAAAGATTTAGGTTGACGTCATACAGTTTCGTTCACATTCGTTAACAAGTAAGACGAAAACAGCTTTAATAAGCTCAAACTGCATTACTTTCGTGTTTTTTTTTGTTTTTCCTTTGCCATTGGGCCCGGCATGGTCAGGTGGTTAGGGCGCTCGACTCGCAATCTGCGGGTCGCGGGTTCGAATCCCCGTTACACCAAACATGCTCGACCGTGAGAGCGTTATAATGTCACGGTCAATCCCACTATTTGTTGGTAAAAGAGTAGCCCAAGAGTTGGCGGTGG
>NW_013665610.1:3532127-3534723 GCF_000517525.1 Limulus polyphemus
ACGGCTAGCGCAGATAGCCCTCGTGTAGCTTTGCACGAAATTCAAAACACAACAAACAAACAAACCTTTGTCATTGTATTTAATTATACACAATAATCTTTAGACGATAGTGTTAGTTATATTTCCACTATAACAATTAGATATGTTCTCAACAATTCATTGGCCAGTTTGTTTGTTCTTCAGAGTGTACAGTAGTTTCGTTGCATTATAAAAAGTGACAACGTAGAGAAAAGTATCTCGACACAAATTATCTAAAGAATTACTTCTAACCATACGATCTTTATTAATTGATAGTTCGTTGTGAACAATGAAAAGTGGATTACATCGGTGTAGGAAACTCGAAAAATACTTCTAACTCCAGTGAAATGATCGATTCATTAAAATTCGCAAAGTATTTTGATTTTTTTTATACGTTGGCACACCCGCGAAGAAAACTGGTATGACCGTATTAAAACATTACCATAAATACTAGTAAAATGTTAATTTTAGAATTACGTGTCGTCCCAAAATGCCAGATCATTTCGTCCATTCCTTGGCAGGTAGCCTGCCACTAAGAGGCAGATGACTTTGCATAATCACCCACCCCCCTTCTCTTCTCCTTAATCTATCTTTGCTATTTGTGGAATTTGTTATTTTAGGCTGAACTAGCATAAATCCTAACAGCCTTGACGTGTGAACATACTCACATGCTTGAAATACCATAAAAGTCCTTTGCGAAGCAAGAAAAGCTTAGATTAGTTTGTCCATAAAATGAACTACATGCCAGAATATTTAACAATGCAAATTGGCAATAACAATATCTTGGATACTAATAATGTATTAAACATTCTTTAATTGATGACTAATACCGTGCATATTTGAGTAAAAATAAACTATTTTTATTCTGACATTCCTTCTTTGCTCTGCTTGTCATTCCAAGCTAAGGAAAAACATTTTGTCTTAAATGTACATTTAGTACATAAAATTGTCATTTTCGGTATAATGAAGACAAATTGGTTTGGTTATTCTGTGAACTAATTTGAAAAGAAAAAAATCGTTATTTGTTACACAAGTTCCAAAAATTGTTTTTTTTTTTTTTTAGGTAAGAACAAATGATTTTCTAGCTATTTGTTTTCTTGTTTTGGGGTATCTTGTATTCTAACAATCATTATCAAATTGAAATGAAATGGAATTTGCAGACTGTTAGCCTAACACACAGTCATTCAGAGATTATTTGTTGCAATAAAACTCAAGGTTGAAGCTCAAAACCAAGAACTATATTAATAATGCAATAAGCAACGAATACATTTTACCTACCTATACATAAAACATAAGCTTAAGAATGTGACAGAGGTATGTAAAATAAAACTTTTTTCGGGTGAAATAAATAGCTAAAACTAACACGGAGAATTATATGTTTGTTTAAAAGTTAAAGACAGTATATATTGCATTGTGTTTTGTCATTCTAGCGACGTATATGCTCACATCAACCTTACGTAGAAACAAAACGGAAATTTAGCATGCCGTCTGAAATGTTATATGGTAGAAACGTGTGTTCCGAGTGAGGTTTTATATGACTCACTCAGCTGTTATTGAATTTACTTTCGAATTCTCAAGGATTTCCAAAGCAGGAAAAAAAGAGCGAAATGAAACATATGGCCTTGGGATTAACTATATTGGCTACAGACCAAGCTTATAAGAGTTCAAGGAGGTATGTATTGCTTCACTGGTAAGCATTTTAATTTTCTATCTACATGATACCTGATCCCTAATTAACTGGATATATAGCTAATGTTGTTGTTGTTACGTATTAGAATTTCAAATGGTCTGAAATTGAGTTAACTAATAATTTAAGTTTAGTAGTTAAATTGTACTTTGGATTTAGTATTTAAATAAATGCCGCTATACAGTCAGTTTGTAATATTTGCCAACAAGATTGATACACACCGTTTTCGTTTTTAACACAAATACGTTTTAAGATATACACAACAATACAATTTACAATAACGGTTATTACAAACAATGATTTATAAACAAAAGTATCACAAACTTACAAGCAATATAAAGTCTTCTTTCTGGTTTGGAACTTCCTTGATATGTTATCGAAGGTTCACGATGAGCGAGTTGATTACGAGTTGATATAGGTACAATTCACTTAGTATGGAGCTAGCTAGCCCTGTAGTTCTCGTTGATCACACGCAGATTACAGGTCGAGTTTCACCGATGACGTTAGGTAATGTTTTCGTAAAAGTACTAATGTCCGATGTGAATCCACTAAAGTGGAATGATTTATAATGTTCAAAATTTATAAACGTTCCTGGTCAATATATCTGAAGTTCCCGATTAATAAGCGTTAATCACAATTGTAGCTTACGAAGTTTTTTAGCACACCAAGTATAGCAAACCGATAACAGATACTCTCTCTCTTTCGGCGCGTCCCGTTGGTTATATTTATAGCCGTGTGAAGACGTTCCAGAAATTTCAGTTTTACATAACAATACAAATTTAAGCATTTACATACACACATATATTGTTGGTTCTTACTCTCGAGAATCTTCTACAGCTTTGGAGAATAGGCGGGAGTTTCGCAATACGTATTTAACAGTATAAGCTACGT
>NW_013665610.1:3534831-3536915 GCF_000517525.1 Limulus polyphemus
AACAAACGTTGATATTAAAATAAATATATAATAACAAATTCGTTACATTGAGAGAAGTTAATAATTTTCAGTCACAATGATATTCCAATTTATTTCTTTGTTTTAACGTTTCGCATACACAATGAACAATTATCGAAAGTTCACTAATAATGTTACGATTAAGAGTACCATAGAAGACCATGGGAATGTTTATAGCGTACAGATACGTAATTTCATATTTTTTCACATGTGCCCAGCATGGCCAGGTGGTTAGGGCGCTTGACTAGTGATCTGAAGGTCTCCGTCCCACCAAACATGCTCGCCCTTTCAGCCTTGGGGGCGTTATCATGTAACGGTCATCCCAATATTCGTTAGTTAAAGAGTAGCCCAAGATTTGGCGGTGGATGGAGATGACTAGCTGTCTTCCCTCTAGTCTTTCACCGCCAAATTAGGAACAGACAGCCCTCGTGTAGCTTTGCGCGAAATTTCAAACAAACCAAAAACCAAACCAAATCGTTACACGTAAAATACTCTCCGCCCCTCCCAAAGAAATAAAAACCTGGGGGGCCAGTATGTAATTTTTAGTTTGTTTAGTTAATTTTTTCTTTGTTTCAGAATACTTGCGCAACACTGCATAAACATTTTATCTGCGCATAGCCGTCCCTAATTTTAAACTGATGGATTAGAGTACAGACACCTAAACTGTTAGCTTAACTCAAGTAAGATTTGAGCTGTTTATGCGTACCTATATTTTGGTTTATTAATATACCAAATAAGCCCCATCCCACTACTACGCACTCTTGATTGTAGCCCTACTAATATTTTAGTGCTTCCTCCGTCTACGAACTAGAGAGATAACAACTATTCAACAGCATCAACAGCAATCTGGGGTTATTTTTAAGTGATCGAATAGTGGGATTTGACCGTCACTCTTATAGTTCACCCACGCCCCAAAAGTATGCAGCGTTATTTTTTAGACCACGTCCAATGCATATTTTCCAGTAATTTAATTAAAATAAACTGATGTTACCTTCTCGATCTTTTAGATTATATCATTCTCATTCAAATTAAAATGTGGGAAATTCACATGGTTATAAAATATTTCAAATCACGCTCAAAGCGTCAATGCACAATAAAAAAAGTATATTTGAGTATTTTATGCAAGCTATGATTTACTTTCATAAAGATAAAACGGATTTCACGAATATTTCTTTCTTTAATTATACGGAAATTGACACTTACGAATGTTATTGTTTCAACGTACTTCAACGTAAATCGTGCACCTGGAAGTGCTCCACCACGTCTTAAGTTAGATAAACTCTGCCCTCTTTACGTTCAAGTCACTAATTCTTGCAATAAAACATTTTTTTGGTTTTATATTTGTCCCGGGTTCTAGCATTGGTGGGTGGGCTAATCGTCACTATGAAATCTAACAATGTACGACAAGTGTATCTTCATGTGATCGCAAATTGATGAATTTTATTATGACACTGTCAGAATACTGACGTACTTTTCTATAATCACATCTGCTCTGAATCCTTTCATTGTGTTAAGTGATCGAACATTCTTAGTTGTTTTGATACCACTTTTCAAAAGTATACTCTCTGTGATTTTTCTTCTTTCTAAAGCCCACCATCATGAGGGCTTTTAACGCTAAAAATCGGGTTTTCATACACGCACTGGGAAGAGCATAAATAGCCCATTGTGTAGCTTTGCGCTTAACGACAAACCAACAAACAAATTCTTTCTGCGTTTTAAACTTCTTTTTTGAAAGCAGTGGACGAAGCAGAATTCACGAATGCTTTCTTAAATATACAACACTTCACCATTTAGTATCCGTTTTTAAGTATCTAAAAAAATATATATATCGTTTTGACTACTGATAACACAGGCCTGCGATGGTTTAAATTGTCTTGAATTTTTTACATGTTCTACAGTAATTCCTGTTCACTGAATCCGAAAATGATATTAATTTTTTTCCATCAGGTACAGATTTTTTACAAAAACGCAATAAATAAAAGAATAACCACAACACGTAGTTTTGAGACTTAAAGACGTAGATTTCACACATACACACAAAATCAGGATGAATGAGGATACATATT
>NW_013665610.1:3537915-3541344 GCF_000517525.1 Limulus polyphemus
TTAAATACTGTTTATTCTATCAATAGTAAAACTAAGTTAAATACTTCTTAATAAACGTTTTCTACACCAAATGTGTTCCGAGCAGGACGTTCTTGCATAAAAACACAATTTAAAACAAAGCATAACCATAATGTAGAAAGAAATAACTATTATTCTAAAATAAAATTGATTTATACAAATGTCAAATTCTACAACTTTGAAGGCCTTTAAGCTGAACTACAACTTGTAGAAAAACCAAACAAAAACATGAATATAGGATTGTAACAACAATTGTAAATGTTTAAAATGAAAGTTTTTAATAATTATTTTCTGTTAGTAGTTTCTAACAAATTCATACCAGAAATCATCATTTTCTAATTAAACAAATTCATGCCCTGAATTACTAAATTTTCAAATCTGATTCCTGCTGTTTACTACTAACTTATAATAAAACATTTTTTGTCAGGAAATACGAACTTCAAACAAAATATAATTAATAAATAACTAAATTATATGAAGAAATTCATAATGTATGATTAGCTTCTAACAATATATTCATGTTATACTTTACTAGTTTCTATATTCAAGCAAAGTCCACTAATTACGAACTTCAACAACAAATTTACGACATGACTTAATAGATTTTAATACAAATTATCAAGTTCTAATAAATTTTATGCCATGAATTATTTGTAGGAAGAAGCTCACATCAAGAATAATTCACTTCTAACAACAATATCTTCATTAATTATTACTACCGCTAATAAGTTAGTAGCTTCAAAATTAAAAAGTGAGGTCATGAGTTATACGAATTTTATGAACTATTAACAAAAAATCTAAATTATGAACTACTTTCTTTTATCAACAAAAATCAGCTATATGAATTTCTTTATTAACAGAATCAACTTTGTGAATCACTAACTTTTATCAACAGAATCAACCTTGTAAATTATTAACTTTTATCAACAAAATTATCCTTATAAATTACTAATTTTCATCAACAGAATCAACTTTGTGAATTACTAATTTTTATCAACAGAATCAACCTTGTAAGTTATTAACTTTTATCAACAAAATCGTCTTTATAAATTACTAATTTCTATTAACAGAATCAACCTTGTGAACTACTAATTTTTATTAATAAAATCAACGGTCTGAATTACTAATTGTTATCAACAAAAAATTAACCTTATGTATTACCAGCTTATGCCAACAAAAATCAGTCTTCCAAGTCTAGTCTCCTGATGATACCAGACTTTGCTTCTATGTCGATAAACATTTCTGTGCTCTTGTATTAATGGCTATGTCATCAACATAACCTTTAGTTTCTGCAATTTTGCAGATTTCAGCATAACTATTTTTGCTTTATGTTTCAGAATGATTCCCAGATCTTCTCTGTCACGAATTCCTGTATGTTTATTTGCATATTTATTCTTTGTAGAGTTCAACCTTGTAATCCATACATTTTAATCCTTTTATCCTTGTCATATATATGTTATATTTTCTAAGAAACCACTTTGCCAACTCCTCTTGAAAAGTTAAAAAAAAATTCTCATTTTTGTTTCTTGCTTTGCTTCACGCGATATTAAACCTTCTTTGCTAAAATCGGTTCAAGGTTTTAGATTTTTCCTAAGCTACAATGACACGCATATAACTTACGACTCTGTTAGATGTACATGAAACAATAAAAGTATTGTACTCTTTAATATTAGCAAGTAACCTCAGAGTATACGTAGTAACAACTGGTTGTTGTACGTTTAGATGAATTATTGGTCATTACCAGGTCGATAGGTCTATTTACAACAAATGTTTAATCTGGTTGAGGCTGATGCAGTGGAAGTGAACTGAAATGACAAATTAAATAGAGTTCAATAAACTAGAGAATTAGGAGGCTAATAAGGAAAAAAAATTATAATTAGTCAGTTAGTGAAACCCGCTTAAAAATTAAAATACTGCAGAAATTACAGGTGGCGTGGTCAAATGTTTATAGATTTCAAGGAAAAGAGAATACCATAAGTTACTAGAGACTCAGACAATATTTGGCGAGGATCAAAATAGTGCGGACATTCAAGGAGAACGTGTCAAATGTTTCCAGATGCCATGTTACATGACCGACATGAGGGTGAAAGTCACTAATGCCCATATCATTCAACGTAGAGCTCAAACGGCGGGTGTCAAAACGAAGACGGGCGAGTACATCATCAATAAGTGTATTAGGGCTACAAAAATGGTACGATGGGGAGAATTTGAAACGCGAAACGTACGTTGGAATAAAAAGCGCTTCCAGAAGCTCTAGTTAAACGCAATTGTTAAATCAGCCTTTTATGGACTTCTTAGGTACCTAAGGTTGGGGAGACATCAACAGATGATCGAAGGCAAGTAATCTTGGCAAGTCTATAGACACATTCACTATTAGGAATTCCAACATGTCCTGGTGGCCATAATAAATCTTACTGAACATTTAAGATGTCCTAACTGAGTAGGAATATAGAGGCATCCCCCAACGAAGACTATCAAGTGATATAAAAGGGTGATAAAGCTCGGAGAAAAAATATATATGAGAATGATTATTTCCTACGAGTCAAGACTAATGGGGGTAAGTTGGGTGTAGAAAAACCCTTCATTGTCAGGGAGGCGGTAGACTGTAGATTTTCCTAACAATCGAACATAAGCGCATGCAGCGCGAGCTGACAACGAAATAAATGAGCTATCTGTGTATTGTTTGTTTGTTTTTTTTGAATTTCGCGCAAAGCTACACGAGGGCTATCTGCGCTAGCCGTCCCTAATTTAGCAGTGTAAGACTAGAGGGAAGGCAGTTAGTCATAACCCAGCACCGCCAACTCTTGGGCTACTCTTTTACCAACGAATAGTGGGATTGACCGTCACATTATAACGCCCCCACGGCTGAAAGGGCGAGCATGTTTGGTGGGATGCGGATTCGAACCCGCGACCCTCAGATTGTGAGTCGAGCGCGTTATCCACCTGGCCATGCTCAGGTTTTCTTGTCGTATATATATATGAAAGATATTGCATTATTATTATTTTTGTTCATTTTAGTAGCATTTTTTTTACACCTTCCAATATACAGTGACAACTTATCAAGAAACGGACCACGATCTTCATAATAGGTATCGCATAGAAATTTCACAAAACTTCTAATAGAACATACGGGCAAAAATCATCTTAAAAAGCAGACTTGTTGTTGAAACAACATTCAAGACCTTCTATCTCAATGGCTAAGGCTGATATAATATTGATAATCAATAGCAAAAAAAATTGATTTTCCGTTTGTTAGGCAAAATTGAAAAATCATCCTTTTGTTTTCCATATTGTTATTATTATTCATATTATTCTTGTTTCACAAGCCTACAGGAAAAACGGCTACGAATATTTTACTGAAACCTGGACAACAGTAATGAAAGCAGTATTGAGAATGTCATAGATAATTTT
>NW_013665610.1:3542006-3557455 GCF_000517525.1 Limulus polyphemus
TTGACCGTCACATTATAACGCCCCCACGGCTGAAAGGGCGAGCATGTTTGGTGGGACTGGGATTCGAACCCGCGACCCTTAGATTGCGAGTCGAGCGCCTTAACCACTTGGCCATGCCGGTCATCCCCTCTGTGTATATAGACAAAGCACCAAGGAGGCACATAAGTTTGTTTTACAGGAAAACCGAATTGAGCTATCTGCTTTGTCCACCGCGGGTGATCGAACCCCGCAGTTTTGCAGTGTAAGTCTATAAACTTACCACTGTCCCACCTGGGAACTGGGACACACATCCATTAATGATTGTTTTATTATTTGAAATGAACGTTTAAACTGGTTTGATTTTAGTCAAGTTTTAAATATTCTAAATCCAAACATTAAATTCACTGTTTAAAAGGCTTATAAAACAATACATTTTTGTATATGTTAAATTAAATATCTGACAAATGGCTTTTTACAAAATGATATTTTTTTATAAACTGACCAATTTCCGAGCTTATTTAGAGTTTAGAAATAACCACCTTAGGCATGTCAAAAGAAATATCCCATATACGTTAGCGAAGTAATTGTACAGACTGCAAGAGCTAAAGAAAAATGAAGAATTAGATTAAAATCATTAAAAATGTTTTCATTTAGTAGAAAGTATTCAGAGGGTCTAATCGACAATTGTATATTTCGCGCTAAAGTATATGGTACAAAAACTCAAAATAACTTTAAAATAGTTACCCTTTGTTACTACATATACCCAGGGTTAAAATTTAATATTAAAGAGTGCAAGACTTTGATCTAGCACTATTTAAAATGAATCCTAATGTTTCATGTTAAAGCGCCATATCAGAGCCCATTAAGATGTTCAGAACATTTTATCAACTGTATCGTAAGCACCGTGACTTTCCTTTTTTGTTTTGTATTTTAATTTTGTGATAATAAATAACCATATTTTTGTATAATAGGTTTATAAACAAGTTGGTAGTACTTTGAATCTAATTTAAATAACTTTTGTATTATTTTATGTTTTTCAATCACGTTTTGTTGTTGTTTGTTGTTTATTATTAAGCACAAAGCTACACAAAGGACTATCTGTGCTCTGCCCACCACGGGTATCGAAACCCGGTTTCTAGCGGTATAAGTGAGCAGACATACTGCTGTGCCACTGGGGGGCAAATCGCGTTTTATTGCTTACAAATTAAAATTGTTTATGGATTTTATATTGTTATATAATTATTAGTGATTTTGAAGAACATTCTTACTGTAGTATATTAGATTTATATATATATATATACTTAGACATTGTTAATGATTATATGTGTTTTATGTATTATGTGCTATTTTTAATTAGGTTGGCTGAAGAACGGCTCTAAAGCTGTGAAAGCGCTATCAACCAAAAATAAAAATAAAACAAACGACAAATCAAACCTTGTGGTGCTTTGAATATATATGTATGTAATTATATGAATACATACATGGATGCTAAAAGTATTTAACTCAAACTGCTTATGCATGGAAAAGAATGTATAATTATACTGAAGAATTTTCAATACAAGGCCACGTTTTGGCTGGATGCCACATTCCACAGCACAAGGTCTTCATTACAACGTACCATGACTTGAATCACTGTTGAATCATAGCTTCATTATAGATTCATAACTATAAAATTATCGACGTATCTATGTCATGAAACTTATATCACCACTTCTACACAAATTGAAACTGAGTGTGAATTAACACAGAAGCTCGAAATATTGGGCCTCAGACTTTTCCATAGTTAGAGGTTTGGTTATTCTTAAGAGCAATACTTTAGCATTCACTAACCAAAATATTGTTAAACAGTGATTTACAGCATTCAAACTTTCCATGTAGTATAAAAATGGACACCGTCGTTATACATCTCTGAACATTGTTGATACAGTATATAAAATTTAACACATCCAATCTAAATCCTATACTGTAAGAACGACTGAACACGTACGCTATAGTATTTAATCACCCCTGAGTATTGTTGATACAGTGTATAAAACTTAATACATCCATTTAACCCCTATACTGTAAGAACGATTGAATACGTTCGTCACGGTCGTTATTCTTCTCTCGTCATTGTTGATACAGTCCACAGTCGTTATTCTTCTGTCATCATTGTTGATACAGTCCACAGTCGTTATTCTTCTCTCGTCATTGTTGATACAGTCCACAGTCGTTATTCTTCTCTCATCATTGTTGATACAGTCCACACTCGTTATTCTTCTCTCATTATTGTTGATACAGTCTATGAAACGAAACATACGTTAGAGCTTATACTCAGAAACTGTTCTGGATTTTAAAATATGGAGGAAGGGAGGCTAAAAGAGAGGCGGTCTGGATGACCTTCCCCAGCGGTGGTTTAAGAGGGTGGAGCTCGTTTAATGTGAGCTCTGACGTTTCAGTATATGTGAAGGTGTAAATCTAAATAATTTCAACATAAAAAATTATGCATTTCCACCAGTGTAATTCTTCAATTATTACAACTTTTAAAAGGGTTGAAAAACAGTCTTTGACATGTTATCAACCTTACGCTGTTATTTTGTGCAAAATGATAAACATAGACAGAAATATAAAATTAATACTTTTATTGTGTACAATATAAACATACAGCAATGATATTTTTGTTACAAATGTAGAAGAAGTCGTAAGTTTTTCAGTGCAAATACTACATGCTCTCCGTTCTCTTTACGACTGGTCAGCAGGCTACACATGGTATCCAGTCAAATACTTCGGTCACAAATTCACTTGAAAGTACTAATGAAAGACATGAAAGATTCAACTGTAATTACTGAACTTAAACATGAAACCATTTTTCTACTAAATATTTACAGTTTTTTCTTCATTAGAGCACATTTACGATAGCTGAAAAACGTTAAAGTACAAATAGCTAAATTAAAAAGTATGTAAACACGTGAAATTTGGACAAACTAAAATAAAGAGGTTACTTTGTTTATTTACTTTTATTCATGGTTCATATTTCGATGTTACTACATTGATATATGTGACTGTAAAGTAAATATTTTGTTTGTTTGTTGTTAAACGCAAAGTTACACAAAGGGCTATCTGTGATGTACTCACCATAGGTATCGAAATCCTATTTTTAGTGTTCTAACTCTTCAGACTTACTGCTGAGCCACTGGGGGCAAACATCTTTTACAAACCTTGTCCTGATAGGTTGTTGGGGAAAGGGATTGTGGATATAAGCATCTTTTAAATTACTGATGTTAATATTAAATGAAAATGTACAGGAGAAGAACATTTTGTTAACCCATGTTTTAATATTCAGCACACTCAAAATCACAAAGTAAAATAAGTTACCAGCTTTTACCCAAAAATGCCCTTACGTCATTTTTCTTTTTCTGTGTACAATACGTAGGACATCCGAGCAGTAATTAGTGGGACTAATTGCAGTATTGATGGTGTTTTTGTTTAATCTTTTTTTTATTCATATGTTACATAATTAATAACCCTGTAATCCAAAACGCTATTTATTCACATGCAAATCGGTGCTCAGATTGTTTAGATATACATATATGAATAAGAAAGAAAGTTATTTTCTGTATTTATTGGTAATAGTTCTTTCTATTGGCAAACAAAATAATGTTCAAATGTTTACTCCAAAGGGTGTATTTTATTTTTCTCGACCTGACAATAAGCTAGTAGGCATCTCGATTCATGGGATGATCGCCCCTCAGTGGTTCAGCGAGATTGCTTAAACGCTACCCGTGGTGGGCACAACACGGATAACCCACTGAGTAGCTTTGTGCTTTATTACGAACAAACAAACAAAAGATACTTGCTCAAAAAGAAAGAAATAATAAGTGCTCACATGATGGCTGTTACGTTTCTTCTTCTCGTTATTAATAACTTACCAACATATCTTAACTGGTAAGAAGTGATTACAAGTATAGCAAAATTGATTCCAGTTTTCCAAAACTAGTGATAAAGTTTGATACTTCTAATGTGATAAATAAATGTGATTGTGGGCATGAGTAGATTGTCTAACGTGGCTATTCAGTTTGTGTAAAGGCTAAGCTAGTTTATTCATTTTACTTTCGTGAGAATAGATCAAAGGTTTATAAATACCGAATAGGAATTCTTATAGGATTTCGACCTTATCCTCAAAAGAAAAAAGTAGCATCTCATTTTTTTTGGAAATAGGTTTATGATGGTACGATAATGCTTGTCAGGTTACCTTGATTCGACCTTATCCTCAAAAGAAAAAGTAGCATGTCATCTAAGACATAGGTTTGTGAAGGTACGGTAATGCTTATCAGGTGACCTTGATTCGACCTTATCCCCAAAAGAAACAGCAGCATCTTATCTTAGATATAGGTTTGTGAACGTGCGGTAATATTTATTAGGTGACCTTGAAATTTACGTGACGTAAGGGAGCGGGTGTTGCGAGCTTTGTTGCATCATACTCCCTGGTTGCTTTGCTGGGTAACTTCCCACCTAATTTTATAAACCAAAATATTGATTGGTTTGGTTACTGTTAAGTACAAAACTACATAACGGATTATCAAAACCCGATTGTTAGTGGCATAAACCTACAGACACACCGCCGAGCCACTGGGAAGGCATTTACTACTGAGTTATGCTAAGACCATTGAGGATGACCGGATGTTTGTTTTCAGGGTACTGCTGATATTCCAAGAGTATAAGTGGTATTCGGATATATCTATCTACATATTTCTTCGTCAATGGATTTTTGCGCTTATCAAACCTAATGAAATGAACGTACCACGATCGATTGAAATATTAAAGCATTGTATGACAATATCACTGAAGCATTAGGACACCTTCGTTCTTCGTGTTGTAGGACGCGATTCAGTCAGAACTCGAGATTAACAATATACTGCAGCAAGTAAAACGTCATTTAAAACATATTCAATTAAATAAAGGTGTCCAAGTTTTGATGTTCATTGTGTTTTTTAGGACTACATCTACGAGAGCCATGCTCTAGTTTGTTTACATCGGAAATCGTCGCTATTCTGACCTACTGCGTCACACTCTCTTTACACCAGGACTGTAATATTGTGAACCTACGTGATTTCCATGGAAAGCAAAACTGGAACACCTAGCAATGAGAGAAGGGAGCAGTGTTTAATAGAATAAGTAGTAGTCGGGTGAAACAAAGTAGTTCACATCTTTTTTCTATAAAAATTAAGTACTAGAGTCTCAATGAATATCAAAATATAATCAAAGCACACAGAGATATCTATCTTGCCTGAATTTATTGATGGAGAGATTTGTGGTAAGGCCAGTTTTGGATATGTATTCATACGCTTAAACAGCATTCCTATTTTTATATACACTGTGGTAGACTGTTGTTTCAGCAGCATTTACATGATAATAATATGTTTTTGTACATATTATTCCAGTTAAAAGTTGATAGTTTAGGTACTTAATAATAAGGCAATTAAAATATAATAGTAGTATTTAAAATATACATAATTAAAATTTAAAATGGATAAAGAAATAAAACTTCTACAAAATATGGAATCTATGACATTATACATGTATATTTGTATAGTATACATACACTTCACATTATTATGATAATTCAATACTCCATAAACATCTAGGCAGTGCTGATTGGACAATAATAAAATAATGGTAAATCAACACTGCCGCGGATAAAATTGGAGATATATCAAAAACATTTCCAATCAGTGATTACGTGGCGCCCCCTTCCAGAAGGTACTGCTGTTAGTAGTACCTTGGTGTTAATGAAATAATTTAGGTATTTGAAACAACTTACTGTAAAAAAAACATGTGTTAAGATCAAATGAGTAGACATGCGCAGAGGATTCCACATTGTGTTCATGCTTCTTTTATGACTCCCTTGAACAGACGTGAAATAGCTCTAATTTAAAAGTCAGTTCATCACAGCATAAGAATGCTATGATTCTTTAACATTATCTTGTTTTTTTTTGTTTCATATGTTACTAGGTGTTAACTATAAAATATAGAATTTAATAATTCACGTAGTTACTGTTGTAGTAAACATCGCATATAATCTTTAACCGATTTTGTTTCACAATCTACAACAAATATTTCAATAATGAAATTCGATTATTTTGATGTGAAAATTTGAGTAGACTTTGAGTAGGACGGGAATTCGAACCCGCGACCATCAGATTACGAGTCAAGCGCCCTACATTCAACAGGAAATACGCACATTCTCCAAACGTTGGCTAATCTACACAATAGCCGGTAAATTCATCGCAACATACGCACACATTCTTAGAAACGTAACATGCGCGTTAGAGTAAGTTTAAATATGTATATGTTACGAGTCAAGCGCCCTACATTCAACAGGAAATACGCACATTCTCCAAACGTTGGCTAATCTACACAATAGCCGGTAAATTCATCGCAACATACGCACACATTCTTAGAAACGTAACATGCGCGTTAGAGTAAGTTTAGATATGTATATGTTAACTTTTCTTTGAAAAGCCTATGTTTAATATAACTTTTTCACAAATATTAATACTTGTGAACATTTCACAAAAGAGAAGAAACTTCGGCTAAGATAATTAGAAGAACAAGTTCCTACTGTGGCCTTGCTAGTTCTTTCATTAATTAGTACCTCTGTACTACTAAGACCTTGTACTACTTCAGGAAGATGTACAACTTGGTATAAAAACAGGTGAGGAACGAGAGCAATCACGTGACCTTTGAGGTTTCAAGGTGATGATGTAGCTTGAGCCGTAATTGAACGGTCAATCACATAACTTTTAAGGTTTCAAGGTGATGATGTAGGTTTAGCAGTAACTGAACGGTCAATCACGTAACCTTTGAGGTTTCAAGGTGATGATGATGTAGGTTTAGCAGTCAATGAACGGCCAATCACGTAACCTTTGAGGTTTCAAGGTGATGATGATGTAGGTTTAGCAGTCAATGAACGGCCAATCACGTAACCTTTGAGGTTTCAAGGTGATGATGTAGGTTTAGCAGTCATTCAACGATGAATAACTTGACTTTTACTTTTATTCAAATCATTGTGCAGATCAGCAAGGGGTGGAAGATAAGAGATTTGAACAGCTTTATGCACTTACAACCCGCATAGTGGGTCAGAAAGCAACTTTTATCATACTAGACATCATTATGGAGTTTGTTAAATTAAGTGAACCAAGGAACATTTTGGAGCTACTAGTATGGGATAAGTAGTTTCTTCCTGCTTATAGTTCACTTATAGTCCCTCAAAAGAATTTGTTATCCACAAGTGGAATGAACAAGACTAAGTTGATTATAGTGGTGAAATCTGTATCATACACGTATGGTATTTTTACTTGTCTTTTACTCCCCACATTGGTTCTATATTTTCATTAAATTTGTCCTTGTCTAGGGTTACTGATGAAGGATGGAATTCTTCCAAACCGGTATAACTCAGTGACAAGTGATGAATGGAATGATAGATTATTTCCATATTTGTAGTGTTTTAAACAGTATATACGTTGAATAATTCATATTCTTCAAATACTATGGTCAGTAAAGTACAACTAAAAACGCCCTACATATAATATAGTGCATTTCGTTTTCTCTTAGAGTAATGTATCATAAATATTTCTTTTTGATAATTGTGAATCTTTGGTCAATGACTTTTACCAAAATCAGTTTGAAAAACACTAACTTATCTCTTAATGTTTTGTGAACTGTATTATATAATGACATGACATGACGCATGATAGCTCTTGTCCGGTATATTTAAATATATTACACGGGCAGGATGTAGTCTAGTGTTTATCGTGTCGGGCATAGGATCGAACGGTCCAAGGTTCCAGAAGTGATGCCCCTGAACACGCCGCACTGTCAGCTGTGGACGCATTGTACAAGCGACAGTCAGTCTCGTTTTCCGGTTTAAAGAGAGGACAAAACCTATGAAACGACGGGTGCTGCTGGCTGGCTAATCTCCTTTTGTTCAGTTATTCCAAACTAGGGACAACTATACCTTAACATACGAGTTTCTGACCTGATCGTTTCACAACTAGCTCATTAGGCACCGTTCAGGTTAAATATTTGAATTCCATTTCCTGATACATTGCACATAAAAATAAAGGGCACTTGTGATAAGTTTAGAAACAGTTCGTCGGACAAGTTTTTTACTAAATCCAATATACTTTCAACATATGTTCTTTTGTGCATTATTCAACCATATAACTTGATAGACCTTCTTTTCAACGCTTAACTTGAACGTTTCCTTGTTTCATTATTAAAAAAAAGAAAACTCTAATATGTATCATCAACATTTACAAATTTCTGGTCTTCAGGTGGGACAGCGGTAAGTTTAAGGACTTACAACGCTAAAATCCGGGGTTCGATTCCACGCGGTGGACAAAGCAGATAGCTCAATCTGGCTATGCTCTAAAACAAACAAACAAATAAGTTCTGATAAATACATCAAAGACCGTTGAAGATGTACCTTTAGCAATTATGCGACCAGCCTGATGTAATGCAAAGTCTACATTAAAGTGGAAATACTCGCGTTCTGGCAAAGAACAGGAACACTGAATAAGTATTTTATCACGTTTATATAGGCATGATACAGCTCTAATTCTATTATCTTTTGTCTTAAAGTAGATCTTGTGATTAAAAGTGTGAATTTTCTGATAATAAATTTTGCTTTAGAGTGATTTATACAACAAGCTGTAAATGATAGCTAAGTACTAAAGTCATTTCAAAAAACATTTAAAATAAACCAACCATAACAAGAGTTTCAAATTAGGATTGACAAGGTTGAGGTAATACGAACAATTTCGATTCAAAGATAAAAGAAAATCCTATTTTAATATTACCGTGTTTATCTATAAATTTTAACTATAAAATGATTTACTGAAATAATGGGCCGAAGAATGCCTTATTTTGTTTTTGCTAAAGCGCAGCGGATCGGAAGGTCCAAGGTTCAAGCTCCTGTATACCGATAAATACGCTCCACATTTTCACCTGTGGACGTTATAACATAACTATAACGGTCAGTTCCGCCATTTGATTAAGCGGTGTTTAGGCGGTGGGTGCTGCTGACTGATTGCCTTTCTATTGGCTTACAGTTCAAAATTAGGAGCTTCTGATGTGGCCGCTTAGCCCATGCGTAACATGAAATGCTTTAGATGTTGAAAATACGAAATAAGTAGTATTTATTATATAGCGGGATTTATGTCTTTTCGAAATTAGGAACAAATGTTTAAATACACTGTCCTAAAACTGTTAGCTCTTTTTTCTCTCTTTTTTCATGACAAATTTTCACAGAATAATAATTTAACTACTCAGATCATTTTAACTTGTGTACTTGTTTTATGACTGTGTGGCTGTTTTGCTACTCTCCGGTTGAATTATTATCGGATATATCCGGTTGGAGAAAATAAAATATGCTAAAGCTTAATTGCACGATGAACTAACGATTTAAATGCCAGTCTTCAGGGAACCTAGATCGTGTTTTAAGTTTATGTTGTTAAAAAAATGTAGTTCAATGATCGTAATTCACATAAATTGTACTTACTTTAGAATTATGAAGTTACGTTTTTTTTTTACTTTTCAGAAATATCTCCCTCGTTCACACCAGGTTTTAAACTTATGACAAGTTATACAGCTTGCCTGTTATATCATGAAATGTTTACGTATAGTGGTTTTAATATACTGGCTTCTCAGTGGCACAGCGGTATGTCTGCGGACTTAGAACGCTAGAAACTGGGTTTCGATACCCGTGGTGGGCAGAGCACAGATAGCGCATTGTGTAGCTTTGTGCTTAATTCCAAATAAACAAAAACTTTAATATACTAAAATATATTTCAACACAGCCTGTCGTTGTACGTTATTAACGAAGCGAATAGAGACTCTGATATATTGTAAGAGTCAAAAATCCTATATGTTTATAATAAGTTCTAGTTCATTAGATTTTTAATATAGCTGTATTACGGCGTGAAAAATATGGCGAATTTAGAAATCATAACATACCCTGAAACATTTGTTTGTTTGAATTTAAGCACAAAGCTACACAACGGGCTGTCTGTGCTATGCCCACTACAGGTATCGAAACCAGGTTTCTAGTGTTGTAAGTCCGCAGACACACCGCTGTGCCACTGGCTGAAATATACAGTGAAATAGATATTAAGACGGTATCCAATGCAAATGTAATGATTATGACTGTAACTTTTCAGAAATGAAATTGATTGTAATGTGAAGCAGGATTGGTTTTGATATATATAGCGTGGGTTATTCTAAAAACACGAATTCACTGTTTTATTTAGTCTTAATAGAACTGCCACTTTTTAAAAGCTCTACAACCTCTATATACTAGTTCCATTTGTTAGCTAACATATCACTCAGATGTTTCTCTTATACATACATACATGTTGATGTTGGAACAAAATTCTCGTTGCATTTATTCTGAGCAGATATTTACAGTTTATGGCAAATACATTAATGTTTTGAAATGAGGGGAAATCAGCTTTACAGGCTCCAAAATTATACGTAGAACAAATGTAGCATTATAAACATATCCCTAAGTAAGTTAAAGCGTGTCATACTACATGTACTTCCGCAGGGTCCCTGAAAGTGTCCCGTTTCAAGAGTAAATAGAAACAAAAGTAAAAGTAACAAATTTGTATTTATTGCTTTTGAAGTTCATATGTCACGCTGTGTTGTAGCCTACAGAATGCATAATTCTTCTCGTGATTTATGGCATGCGCACGTTTTACTGACGTCACAGCAGTACAAACTGCAATGTTAAGCGTCCCATACTTTAGTGTCTACTGACTGACTGACAAACAACACACTGTTGTATTGTGGTGCGAGTGGTTAAAACAGATGACCTTCGGCCCATTTTCGGGGAAATAAGAAATGTGGAATTTTAAGTTACTGTGCAAAGGTGTTATCAAAAATGTAAGTGATAGAACTCGGTTATCAACAGCCATTTACATCTATCACAAATACGAAAAAAAAAAAAGATTTGGCGGAATTTGAAGAGAGAGAGAAAAGTAGAAACGGAAGATACCAATAAAGTGTTAATTATGGATGTAAGGATGAAAACGTCATTTGTGAATTAGAGATTTCTTGTGATCCAGAAATTAGATGCAGTTTTAAATTTTTTCATGATCTCTCTTTTGTCTCGTCAAATCCTTTTTCTTCGTGTAATAACATATTTATACGGATCGATACCTTTTAAAGAAAACTTGGTTGGAATGTTCGAAAATTGTCTTACCAAAACTGTTTAACTTGTGCCTCAGAGTAATTCAGAAATAAACGTTAATAAGTTTGATAACATTTTTTTAAAAGAAAGGAAGTATTCTAAATTGCTTACACTATATCCAGCAACAGAACGCAAACCATAATTTCCCGGATTCACACTCAAACATGCTACACCCAGCTTTTATGGCGATTGTAGTTCGGCAAATAGGCACTAAGGCTTAGCAAGACAAAATTTAAATGGCTACCAAATTCGTAATAACGAAAAAAAGTAATAAAGCATGGGTGTTTTAGAATTGATTTGGGTCATACCCAAGACTCTTGAAAGAAACGGACAAACAGGTATACGGACACAAACTGCCTTATAGTATAAGTATTCTATGCACTTCATTTCGGTCATTGGCCACTGATTTATGGTGCGTATGAAACAGTGGTGCCATCCTCTTTTCATACATGCACAAAATACACGCTGTGTTAGAGACTGAAGTGTAGGGTAGGCAGAATCATACCTGAAGTGTTCGTGATGATGAGACTTAGCTGTTAAAGTGTAATTCATTCACCAGTGGAGTTACGGAGCTAATCTCACCATAGCATGCAAGCGTTTTAGCATTGCTAAAAGTTAGCTTGAAATGACGAATATATCTTCATTAAGTACATAATATATATGTGATATGACTGTTCTCCTCATGTATACTAATATACGTTTACATCTATATGCGTAGGCTAATATTTCATTAAACAGGAAATTAAATTCACGAACATTACACCAGGAGTTCACTAGTTGCTAGAATGTTTACTACTGTTATTAAGACAGTCACGTTGATAACTATTCGTGATTCTCCGCTCGGTCAGTTTATCATGCAAGTGAATATTCACACTAGAGCGTTATAAGAATATATCTTATAAAGATACATTCGCGTAACAATATACTCCCATTATTTTACTGAAATACCCATCTCTAAAATAATTAACAGTTTTTGGTGAATTCATGCAATACATAGTAGTAAGTTCTGATGAAGGTTAATAGGTTAAAACATTAATCAAGTTTTGATTTTCCCTTTCGACGATTTTAGCCATTTTCTTTTCTAATTATTAGAATTTGTTATGTCCTAGTTACATTTCTTAATTATTCACATACAAAAGTAGCATAAAGTAACAACAACAGACCATTAATCAAACTCCATCCAAATCTCAGAATTACACCGAAATAACATTCTCCCTTAAACATCAACACATGGTTATATGTAAATGTATATCATATTGCTTGAGTGAAATTCTACATATTTTTGGCAAAGTTTTCTTCAATAATGATTCAAGAAACTATTTTGAAAACAAAGTTCATGTGTCACCAATGTGAATGGTTATGTTATAGTAAAAGTAAGTTTATGTAGCTCGCTTTCTAAGCCTACTAAAACCACTTGTGACAACAGTAGAAAACTTATTTTGTATTAGCAAAACTTGGTCGTTTTATTCATATGAAATAAAGAATTCCAATTGTTTGGCGTTATGGAAAATATTAAAGCATTATTTATATGTTTAAAACATTTTTCTTTTACATCTAAGGCTAGTATGAAGTATAATTATTCTTTTTGTTTGTTTTTTAATATCTATTTAGTTAATTACTGTCCTGTTCTGATAAAATGTCATTGCTGATTACCGTTACAAAAGCCTATACACCGATTGGATGACTTGCGATGATTTGAGACTTAAGTATAAGAAGAGGACCGGTTGGCAAAGTTGCTAAGGTGCCAAGATATTACCCAATACACGGAGTTGTCTTTCTTTACCTATCACGACTGAGAAGAAGAATATTAGTGGAGGCAAGTATCAGTGACCTCACGTTAAGATCCTGATAGACTCGTATAAAGTGTGTTTATGGAGGTTATAGCTGTTACAAGCCCCAGATGACGAATTACTAGCGATAGATTAGTCAGTCAAATTTGTTCTTGGTGGGTTTCGAACATACGACGCCTTTCGGTTAGCGCTGTTAAGGTAAGAAGACTTTCAGCCTGTATTTATAAAGCAGTTTGTTGTTCCCTAAAGTTCTGATTCGAATTATCCATGGACATATTAGTTTTAAACCGAGATAAAAAAAAAAGATACTTGACTTCACTTATATTCTTCTTCTCAGTCAGTTTATTTACCGGAAGTTCACTAGCATGGTATTAATTACTCTTCTTTGAATGATGGATATATATTACACAACTAGGCTCACCAAGACAAACTTTGAAAGATGTTTTGATTTGATTTCCTTTTACCCAGTCAGTTTATTTACACTGGGTAAACTTGACAGTTGTTTAACATATACCAGTATCTTAACGTGAGGTCACTGATACTTGGCTCCACTAATATTCTTCTTATCAGTCAGTTTACTTACACTGCTACTTGGCTCCACTAATATTCTTCTTATCAGTCAGTTTACTTACACTGCTACTTGGCTCCACTAATATTCTTCTTCTCAGTCAGTTTACTTACACTGATACTTGGCTTCACTAATATTCTTCTTCTCAGTCAGTCTATTTACACTGATACTTGGCTCCACTAATATTCTTCTTCCCAGTCAGTTTATTTACACTGGGAAAAAGGAAATCAAATCAAAACGTCTTTCAAAGTTTGTCTTGGTGAGCCTAGTTGTGTAATATATATCCATTCATTCAAAGAATAGGAATGAATATCATGCTAGTCAACTTCCGGTGTGAATACAAGTCTTTAGTTCTGTTTTCAAGTTGACTTTGATGGATGTTTATCTATTACAAAAATAAACAACAACAACAAAATATATAAGAAAATTATTTCTGTGATCACATTTTAATGCTTATCACAACAATAACAAGGACATAGTATTTTTTCTTTATCGGTGAGAGCCTTCCATAAAAGTATAGAAGAAAATCTTCCTCAGTGGTTATGGGGCACAAGAGTACAGACAAAAGTTTTCCTCAGTGGTTATGTGGCACCAGGGTACAGACAAAAGTCTTCCTCGGTGGTTATAGGACACCAGGGTACAGACAGAAGTCTTTCTCAGTGGTTATGTGGCACCAGGGTACAGACCAAAATCTTCCACAGTTGTTATAGGACACCAGGGTACAGACAAAAGTCTTCCTTGGTGGTTATGGGACACTAGAGTACAGCCAAAAGTCTTTCTCAGTGGTTATGGGGCACAAGAGTACAGACAAACGTATTCTTCAGTGGTTATTGAGCATCAAGTATACATAAAAAGATTTTTCAGTGACTAATGACTTATGAGAAAATAGAAGAAACGCAAGATTAGCGGTTAATGACCAATTAGATTATAGAAAAACAAACAATTTGTCGTGTTAGTAAATATAGAAAGTTACATATTTTTATTTGTTCATTGGCATAAATAGTTTGTTTGCTTTAGCGCAAAACTACACAATGTTTGTCTGCGCTCTGTCCATCCCTGGGACTCGAACTCTGGGTTTTAGTACTGTAAATTCGTGTAGTTACCGCTGACCCACCGGGGGCGCTATAAAGATAAACAGTTCATCAGATATTATCGACTTAAGGGTTCAGAGAAATTCAGTATTCGCACAAGATGACCTTGACCTTGCCCATCGTGGGTATCGATATCCAATTTGTAGCATTATCAGTCCCATAACTAACCGCTGAGCTATTGGGAGGCAAATTGTTAGGAATTATGTGAAGTTCAGGAGGCATTTTAATAGGTTTCTTTTGTTGCATTTATAAACCAAGCTATTGAGTTTCTTTCATGTGTTGACCTCAGTTCCCCAAAATTTTAAGAGGATCTACGTAAATTGTTGAGATAACTGATAATTGTTTCATTCCTCGGATGACTTAATACATTAAGGTCATTTAATAGTACAAGCTATGTGTTTCTAGTGTTATATTTTTATCTTTTTTTTTTTTTAGGGGAGGGCGTTGGAATGTTGGCAGGATTTATATAACCACAAACTTTAAGATTTGTTTCAGGTATAATTTACATACTTTTGCTTTTGACATTTGTCTATTCCAAGACACTGACGTATACGTTTGTGATCCTAATCAGGCTTCAAGTTCCAACTGTTTCGATTAATTTATACATGTTTAATTTACCCATTTCATTTAGCATTATTCTTCTCATTTTGATACAACAATCATTTTTATTATTCTGAAAAATGCTCACTGCATCAAACTAAACATTCCATTTTACAAATATTTGCTTATTTGTATCACTTATGATCCACTTTTCATAATTCTGTAAATTTTGGTGTTCCTACCTGGCAGGC
>NW_013665610.1:3557998-3563942 GCF_000517525.1 Limulus polyphemus
GTATATATATATATATATATATATATATAAACAATATAATATGGAACGAACACTGTTTCCGAGGTTATGAAAAAAAAAGAAAAGAGGACACTACTCGTTCGTCTACTAAGTGTCATCGAATATATGAGGTGATGAAGTTTCGGCACGCGACCGTAACTAGTGGTCTGTCACTAGCCGATACTGCCTGACACCGATAGGACATGTTTTCAGGGGTAGGACCTGTTCCTCACATCAGAAATGACTAGCTGTGCTAGAGCGAGTGATGAATTGCAAGTATATTGGCGCCATCTAAAAGAAATCAAAAATGTTTTATTGATATTTCGGAGGCTGTTTGGTTAGAAAGAGGGCCACCGTAACCTTTCGTTCTACTTGGCCTCCTCAACTTCGGCAGGGAGGCGCCTGATAGTATCGTGCCCTGTTTGGATTTCTGGCTCGTTATTCGTCTGTTGTAAATCATTGTTGCACGGTGCTCCCATCAAGCTTTGGTGACCTTGTTCAACGTAAGAAATCCCCCTAAAAATGCAATGAACCCCGCAGTGATAACTGGTCAATAGCTTCACTTACATGACAGTCAGCTTTACGGATGTACAAAAGTCACATCCCAGTTAAAGGCATCCATTTGTAAAAAGGTAAAAACTCTCTACTTCAAGCTCAGCTCGTCAGTCAGCAGTTTCAAGAAGTAGCTTATTTGTTGAAGTGGATAATTAAAACGACACCATTTATTGCCAGGAAATCTTGCCTAATACTGTTTCTAAATAAGGCGTATCTAAAGTGTCTGATAAAAAAATAGAGCATTGGCTCTTACAAGTTTGAAAAGATATAGCGGATTGACATTTATTATGTAATTTGGTTTTAACAAGTTCATTGTATCGACTAATTCGATACTAAAGTATTTAAATAATATTGAATTCCATTCAAAGCCTGCTCCCTACTTATCTCAAAATTAAAAGTCAAGCCGCTAATGAATATAAGTTAAAAGTCAAGCCGCTAATGAATATAAGTTAATTCAATATACTATTATCACATTCCTACTTATAAAACAACAACTTTAAAACCATTCTATAGAATCTCTGTCACCTTAAGCCTTGTTCAGCTTGGTTAATGAAATGTGTTATTCGTGAAACAGCTTTATGATAAGCATTAGCATAATATTCTTGTATTGATTTGGCATGAAACTAAGAAAAGAAACAAACGGTTAAGATATGGGTACATTCACCATTATTTCCTACAATAAACAGTGGATTAAGATATGTTCTTGCTGACATGGGAAATCTACCATATGCACGGGAAACGATAATAATTTTTTCAATTCTCCGGCCGAAGTTCAGTCAGTGGTATCATTCAGTGGCTAGAGGATATAACCTTAAGTTTAGAAAAGCAAAATGAAATCGAGAAATCAGAAACACGAAAAATGAATTCGTTAAACCTGAGATACATTTCCTGTAATGGGAAATACATTGTCAAGATGTGAATCCAGACATTTACGAATAGGATATTTATTATAGTTCGAAGTTGATTAATTTGTTTGGTTACAAGATACTTAAGGAATAACTGCATTTATAATTATTGTTTTGTTTTTGTTATGAATTTCGCGCAAAGCTACACAAGGGCTATCTGCGCTAGACGTCCCTAAGTTAGTAGTGTAAGACTAGAGGGAAGGCAGCTAGTCATCACCACCCACCGCCAACTCTTGGGCTACTCTTTTACCAACGAATAGTGGGATTGACCGTCACATTATAACGCCCCCATGGCTGAAAGGGCGAGCATGTTTGGTGGGACGGGGATTCGAACCCGCAGATTGCGAGTCGACTGCCCTAACCACCTGGCCATGCCGGGCCGCATCAGACAAATGTTCAAATGTAAGACTAGACCTAATTTTTGATGCCTTTTTGCTTTCTTACATTTTTAACTTCAAATATTTATTTTCTCTTACTTAAGTATGGAAGCACATTATGCTGTCGAAGCATGTAGTATGTCCCCCCTCTTTACCCCCCAAATAAATCTTTGTTTGCCAACTTATTATTACTCCATTTCGTCCTTATTAGGAATGTATTTTAAATTATACCTGAAATATTTTGTAGGCGTAAACAATATTCAAATATGTTGTTTTACATAATTACAGGGAGCAAAGAAGTTTTGCCAACTTATTTTATGCTACTACTTTCATTTTAAAAGTTTATCAAAAAAGTAAGGCATAAAAGTTTGTACTGGGTTGAAAAAACAAAACACATATTAACATAACTCTAACGACACAAAATAGTTCTCAGTCGTTAGTAGAACACCGAAAGCAAGTAGAAATAAGTACACGTATAGATTAAACAATCCGCATTTACTGCCAACAACATGCCATTATTTGATAAGACTATTTCTACCAGTTTTAAATGGGGTGCTTACAGGGTACGTAATTGTATGAAAACGGGTATGCGTTGAACGTTGTTCCAATATAAACTTTTTAGGAAGAATATGAAACACTTGGCTTGGTAAATAGATAAAACTAAAGTGACTGAACCAATTTTTTTGCATGGTCGGTCTAGTATCAGGAAAATATATATGGTACTGAACTACAGTCTCTGTTGTTTTCAAACACAATAAAATGTTTGTTATCAAAACCTGAATATAGATAGTAATGTTAGTGATAAAATTTTTATCAGCGTTTGCGTTTGTTTAATTTTTTTAGGAAATAGTAAGTCACAAACTGTGTGAGCAAAATAAGAAAAGTAATTGAAGGAATTGTATTTCCATTGCAATACTGTTGATATGAATCAGCTTACCGTTAACCATTTGAAAACATCTGAGCTCTTTATAGGCTTAATATAAAGATACATGAATTAGAAAATCTATTTTTACACACAGTTGGATTGAAATCCGAACCGGGATAGCTATGAAGATTGTGTTGCAAAAACAGTTGTAATTAGATGTAACATTTCAGACTTTCAATGAAATTTAGACCAAACCAAGCCTTTATAGTAGTGGGGTCATTGGTGGTAGTGTCCAGGGTCACTAATGAGGAGTGGAATTCTCCGAAACTAGTCTGGGTTACAGACACACATCCTAATGAAGGAATAGACCATTCCAAGCTTTTACTTGTTGTTAAACAAATGTTTAAACAACTATATTTATTCAATTGTGTACAAGCTGCCCAGTGTCGGCTAACAATACGAAGAATTAAATAGTGGCGGAATGCTACAAGTTCTTTAAATACCTATACAATGATAGGCTTCTTTTTTGTGAGTGTAAAACACTTAAATACACCAGTTCAATATATACAGTTGTTAATTAAGCTACATAAATACAGTTATAGCCTTAGATTTAAAACAGTTGAAACTTAACGTTACCTGATCTACGTCAGTAGTTTTGAGATTTTTCACCATAAATACCAGTTTTGTGAGGTTTCATACGTTACCTAATTTTGAGCTAGTTACAACGTTTAGTTAGATTCTTTTTACTTTCCATGTGGTTGTAAATTACTTACTGAAATACCCCCAAATACGTTTACAACTAGCAGTCTTGTACTTAGCGTACACTTAAACAATTTTCTTTTTAAATTGCGTTTCAAGGAGCATTAAAATGAAATAAAAATACAGTCTTTGCAAACTTCCTGTGAAAATTATGAAAAAAACAAAACAGGTAGCACCAGTATATGACACTAGGTAGCGCTGTCAGTTGTATAAACGAACTATATTGCCCAATAGATATTATCGGCTTCCCGTGACTCAACGGTAAGCTTGAGGGCTCATAACGTTAAAATTCGAGGTTCAATTCATTGCTCTGGACACAGTATAGGTAGCCCATTGTATAGCTTTGCGCTAATAACCAATAATAACAAAAAGCAGCAATTTTAATTTTAACTTTTTCAGCTTTGTTTTAGCTCTTCAACATCTTTTAACTATGCATAGATATTTTAGATTGTATATTAAAACTCAACATACAAGTTGTACTCAGCTAGTGAGAAAAAATAACGCTGCATCAACCTTCATGTTTGTTAACCTTTACAGAATTCAAGGCTTTGATCTATGAGATATTTCTGATTTTAGTTTCAATGTTAATAATAGAAACATTGACAACTTAACATGTCCAAATGATTAAATATAACGTTTTATCTACGACTTTGCTCCCTTCAGTGAATTTTCTCTCTCTCACACACACAAACATGTGAATATGTGTGAGTATCGTGGTGAGTGGAATGCTGAAACTCAGTTATTAGTGTTATTTTACTATTTATCTATGAAACACAGGTAATTATTTGAAACTTTGATCTGCTTATCCAGTGTTAGCGGTTTCAAATCGAATTTATTTGGTCTCAGCATTTGCCATCCATCAATAGAATCTGAGATCTGACGACAATACAGCTCCCAAGTATCTTCATTTCTTTATCAGGTTTATTACGAAAAATAAAACAAAGCTAACTTAGTCTTTCAATACATCTACTTTAGCCAGAACAATTGAAATTATTTTGTAACATTTTTTTATTTCCAGGAAAGCAATAGTGCTTAATACAAATATCAAAACTAAAACTATTCCTCAGCGATTAAATCAATAAATTAATGTAAACAAGTATTTAATATCCCCAAGGGAATATATGTAAGAAATTAATGTTCCTGTAAGAAGGGCCCGTCATAGAAATTCAGGACCCTGGTGCCACCCCAGACCCAGCACTTCTCCTCCCCATGTACCTCCTATCGGCTACAGTTTTGACAAAATTTGTCTCTCTTTCAGAGTTTACTGTTCCAAATTGAATCCTAATGTTTTCTTATGCCCTTTTCCCACTTCGTTCTCACCACTATCACCACCACCACCTTATATTTAATCATTTTACTATTACTAAACTTTCTGTCTTTTCTCTCTTTCTTTATTTCCTTTTTCTTTCCTTTTCCTTTCTTTCCTTCCAGGGCCCTGGTGCCTTGGTACCAGGAGTCTCCCTTCCCTTCTGACGGGCTTTGCCCAAGTGTCATTAAGATTACGTATAACTGCGGTGTCTTACGAAAAAAGCAAGAGTACCAGTCCCCAGTGACGGAAAAGTTTAACTTAATCTACAAGTTAAATTATTTCACGAACTTTAAAAAGGTTAATTGTGTTGCACTCTTCGTTTCAGTTAGAGCGAAAGCTATGAGCTACTTATACCTGCCACCGCGAAAAGTAATTGTTAAGCATTTCAGTCATGCTAAGAGCCGCTCAACAATAACATACGGTAAATCTGTAGTTATTTTCTTCAAGTTATGTCACATTTTGAAATCTGAACGATAGTGTGGTTAATTCCTAACAATTTAGTGTAGAATATTCAGCTTGCGAAATAAAATTTGGTATCAACATTATTCATGTCTGTTCTCCCGTCATTTCAAAAGTGAATGTTGAGCTTTGCCTGCTTGCGCAGTCTTTTAAACGGGAGACATACAAACGCTCGGCCAGACACCGCGGTTCGCAATATACGTATAAGATTAAAGAAATTACTAGCGCAAAATAAACCCAAATAATCTGATAAAATTCTAGCTTAGTATAGTGAATTTTGACGACTTTAACAACGTGTGCTTCGTTCGAGCATATTTAAAGCAATCTGTTAGGCTCTAGTTGTACAATTTAAAAAATGATCGTTGTATATAAGGGATCTTTATACACTGAAGGCTATTTAATTTGTTGTTTATTATTTAGTTTTTGTTATAAAATTTTATTATTAAAATATTATAGATCACTTAACGTTAACGGTTTATCTAGACTGTCTTATGGGCCTTTCTTCCCTACCTGATCATATATTACTGTAATATTCTGTAGTTTTTACCTTGGTTGAGTGTAAGGGTTTGCAACAAAAATATTTATACTTGTATAAACTCTGTTGAGACTGATAAAATAAATACATGTTAGCGACTAGTCAGAGAAACTTAGAGAGCTTCTCAATAGCTTTTATATTCTTAGAAATGTTTGTTTGTTTTTGAATTTTGCGCAAAGCTAC
>NW_013665610.1:3564482-3569124 GCF_000517525.1 Limulus polyphemus
AGATAGCCCATCGTGTAGCTTTGTGCTTAATTACAAATAAACAAACTATAAATCAAAGTCTCATGTTACCGAGATTACGACTTGCTTTAATACAGACTGGGAATCAGCTAGTTACATTATAATATAAGGAGTCATACTTCATGTTACCAATATGAATCTTGTTGACTTCTGTATAGCCTGGCAATCAGCAGTCAAAAAGTTATATCCAATGGTATAATGGCTAGACCTATAGACTCCTATATAGCGTGGAAAGGATCTAATAAGGAAATTCAAAAATCACATTTCATAACAGTGCTTATTTTCTGTCGGATCTGAGATCCGGAATATGTTTGTTTTTTGTAATTGTTGTTTAAGCTGGGTAACGCTATATTAGTTTTAAGACTTCCTCGGTTGCGCTACGAACTGATAATGCACTGACGTAGTCACTATATTAGTTCACTCCAGCCCCACCCAAGTAGTATCCTCAATAAAGTTTGAATTGTTATCTTCCAGAAACTCAAAATTTATCACCACACCGTCAGCAGGGATCCGATACGTAAGCGTGGTTTACGTGCAAGAAAGTGGTGAAATATTGGAAACCTAAGTACCTAACATTTATAATAAAAATCAAGTGAATTACAGATGTCCACAAGTGTGCCCGAGTTTTTATTTCGAATGTTAGGTCTATGCTATTCAGGAGTTGTTTTATTTCTAAGAAATGGCCCGGCATGGCCAGATGTTTAAGGCACTCGACTCGCAATCTGAGGGTCGCGGGTTCGAATCCCTGTCACACCAAAAATTGATCTTTATTTTGTCAACTGAAAGAGAATTCGAAATGTTTAGTTAGTCTGAAGTTGTCTAGTTGAATTTGATCTTGTACACTCAAAGACAAGCCAAAGCATCTCAAAGGTCTGGGGTTGCCAGACTAGATTTTGTGTTGAATATCCTAATAAATACCAAAGTGTATCTTTGATGTGATGCTTTGGGTTGTTCTCAAAGAGAAGCCAACGTGTCTCGACCAAAAGTTTTGTTCTAGATGAGCTTACAAGAATATATTGTAACTATCAGGTCAGAAAATTTAGTTTTTCTGGTTTAAAGCGCTGTCACTACTCTGGTGTAAGCTGATGGTCCACAGTTTAAATTCTAGTTAGACCGAATTTGTGAAAAATCTTAAACTGTTATAGACAGCCAACTTTAAAAGTGGACGAAAAATGACACTTTTTTACATTTTATAACCATAAAAAAGCTATGATGAACAAGTTTTATTAATTTCGATATCTAAAACTTACTTGTGGACAAAAAAAAGTAGAATAGGTCTTAAGAAACTGCAAATGTTTATAAGCTTCCGCGAAGCAAATCTGAGGAAAATGTCTGCTTTTAAGGATCTAAAACCAGAAACGACGAGATTATACTTGAACAAGTAATGTAGGAAGGTCGCTGAACACATTATTCTTTATTTTTCTTTCAATTTTTTCCGTAAAATTATCTCAGTGTTGGATATTCGGAGGCCTCTTTCCCATTTCGGAAATTATTTTATCACATGTGCTATTGGTTTGGGTATTAATCGATTAGTATTCTTTCTATGACGTACAGTTCAACATACTACAGAACAAATAAATGTGTCTTCCCGTTTTCTGTTCATATCCGCATTGTTCCCCTGTGTAAATCAGATATCAACATTGTTGCGCTAATGCGTATACCTGCTCTAAACCGGATACAAAGCCTGTCTCCTTAATTCAAGTTCCTTGGCCTATATATAAATATATACACAAGAAACAATGTCACTCGTAAGAAAAAAGTTATATATATTTCTAGTCCTAACGAATTTTTCTTTGTTTATTACTAACGAATAACGTAGGTTTACTTAAGACTGGAAATTGTAGATAACACTTTGATAATAAAGGTGATACATTACACAGCGAAAGCGAAATTAAAGAACTATTTAATATCTAATTATTAAATCGGAAGTTGGACAAATGTTTGAGAAATGTGCTCATATATTTACGTATCTCACAAAGTAAGAATACGTCTTAAATTAATTGCTTTAGAAATGGCGGAAGTACTGCCTGGTACTCGCTTTTAAATTAGGTCCTCACACTGAGACATGAATAAAAATCAGTACTTTTGTAAAGAATTACAAAAGTTTTATGTTTCATTACCTTATTATATTGTAATAATTTAATTTTTTGTGAGGCATAAGTATACAATTCAATATTTACAAAAATGATGAGATGCCTTTTCTCGGTGTTTATTTAGAATATATAATTGCATGCAGTTCAGCCGTGATATCTTATTATTACACGTATTATTATTAGTGAGTCTGTATTGAACATCGATTGAAGTATTTGATATATAATTAAAGTTTGTTAATTCCGAATATATATATGTATACTGTTGGAGAGAAAAATGTAGTTTCTAAACTGCACTTTAAGTTAGAAATGACAAACAAGAGGATCAAACATACTGTTGGTGTGAACGTGCTTTGTACTCACCATGAGAAAAACCTATACACTGGATAGGTGAAGTGAAGAAAAAGTGTTATTGGCCACTATTCAGTTATTCACGTTAGCACAGTAGCAGATGTAATAAATATGCTGTTTGATACTTTTCACTACGATATAGCTCCAGCTTATCTTTTTTTGGTTAACTTTTGTTCAGGGTTACTTATGAGGAGTGGAATTCTCTGAAACTAGTATAACCAAATAACACACGTTGTTCAAAGTGTAGATTGAACTGAACCTCCCTTAAACTTCGAAATTAAACAATTTTCCGAATACTAAGTTTATTTATTATACAAGCAAAGGGATGTTGAAGTTCCTTGCTATTCTCGTTGCGTGTAGGGGTAATATATTGTGATAAAACAACAGACTTGTTGACATTTCCTTACTACTCTCGTTGCTTGTAGGAGTAATGTATTGTAATAAAACAGTTGAGGGATTCTACATATGTTCTACACACGTACAATAATTTATAATAAGCTGACGTTCAATTAGAAAAGAAATAATAATTCTTATTTCGTGTACATTCCTGCAGCTAATAAACTTTCAGTTGTTTTTCTTCCTTGGAATTACTTGTAGAACAGAGAAACGTGTATGAAATATTAGTTTTAATACGCAGTATTAGTCAGTTACAAATCTATATAAATAATACGCTTGCGTTTGTCTGTCCGGAATTTTTCTCGCAAATCTCTCAATCGAACACTACAAATCGATCTAACACATAAAAACGTAGCTTAAATGGCGTGCGTGATAATGAGAGAATAAGGAAAATTCAAGCGAAGGGGATGAAAACTACCACAAATGTTTTGCGAATCGCTGCTAGTATTATATAAATAACCTAATTCTTTTATGTTTCGGCAACTCTAGAGTTTATTAGATACAAGACAAATAGTGATATTGTGAATTGAATTTGGCTTCTGGCTCTCACTATAAAAACTTTGGCACTATACATATATATAGATAATTAATATACCTTATATTAAATAAGAGAATGTTCAAATGGTGCACGGATTCAATGTTCTCGCATATCAGTTTGCTTGCAAGCATGGAACATAAATATTCATTTAAAAAACAACGATTACTTTACAGTCTAAAGACACAATAGAATATATAATAGATTTTGTGTCTGTATTCCCAACTGGTTTACGGAAAGTACACAGTCACTATGTTTTATAGTCTAACTGTGCTTCTTATAAAAGAACAATATTTATAACAAACTCTACTTTTTATTATTTTGGAATGTGGTTCACAAATACAAAATATCCGGAATAAAAACCGATTATTGAAGAACTCTAGATAAATAAATATGATTCCAAAGTAAAATGTTAACCATAAAAATAAGCCGATGATATTAGTTTGTATAGCAACTATTAAAGTTAATTTCATTCATTAATGAACAATCATATTGTGAAAAATAAAATATCTAAACAAATCCTAATATTTTCAAATGTTACTGAATTTTACAAAGTGCTTTATAACGTAAAACCTACTTACGTGACGCAGGTTCATCGTAAGATTAAGGAAATAAGCAACAGTTCTTTGGTAGATATTAATAAAACACAAAAATGTATATAACATAATTAATTCTTTAATAAAAATTAACAAAACACGACCATTTATACAACATTATTCTTTAGTAGAATTAACAAAACACTAGCATTTATAGAACATTGTTCTTTAGTAGAATTAACAAAACATGAGCACTTATACAACATTGTTCTTTAGTAGAATTAACAAAACATGAGCACTTATACAACATTATTCTTTTGTAGAATTAACAAAACACGACCATTTATAGAACATTGTTCTTTAGTAGAATTAACAAAACATGAGCACTTATACAACATTGTTCTTTAGTAGAATTAACAAAACACTAGCACTTATACAACATTGTTCTTTAGTAGAATTAACAAAATACTAGCACTTATAGAACATTGTTCTTTAGTAGAATTAACAAAACACGACAACTTATACAACATTATTCTTTAGTAGAATTAACAAAACACTAGCACTTATAGAACATTGTTCTTTAGTAGAATTAACAAAACATGAGCACTTATAGAACATTGTTCTTTAGTAGAATTAACAAAACACGACAACTTATACAACATTATTCTTTAGTAGAATTAACAAAACACGACAACTTATACAACATTATTCTTTAG
>NW_013665610.1:3569391-3583460 GCF_000517525.1 Limulus polyphemus
ACGACAACTTATACAACATTATTCTTTAGTAGAATTAACAAAACACGACAACTTATACAACATTATTCTTTAGTAGAATTAACAAAACACGAGCACTTATACAACATTGTTCTTTGGTAGAATTAACAAAACATTACCATTTATAGAACATTGTTCTTTAGTAGAATTAACAAAACATGACCACTTATAGAACATTGTTCTTTAGTAGAATTAACAAAACATGACCACTTATACAACATTGTTCTTTAGTAGAATTAATAAAACATGACCACTTATAGAACATTGTTCTTTAGTAGAATTGACAAAACACGACAACTTATACAACATTATTCTTTAGTAGAATTAACAAAACACGACAACTTATACAACATTGTTCTTTAGTAGAATTAACAAAACACGAGCACTTATACAACATAGCTCTTTAGCAGAAATTAATAAAGCATGAATATTTATTCAACATAGAACATTGATGGTTGAAATTCACAAAGCAGGTGCATTTCCCCAGCACAGATTGTTAGTGGGAACTGAGAAAGCAAGAACATTTATCTAACACAAGTCTGTGTATTCTAGTTCGTAAGTACTGTAAATTCGTGCAGAAAAAACACGTTTTTATTACTTTTTTTTCTAAGCTTATGAAAAGATGATAATTTATTATGGGAACAAAAGGTTCTGGCATTTTTTATCTTGTTACCAATGAAATATGAATAGGAGAATGGGGTTCAAGTATTCTTATTATATGACTTTTACGTCCATGTTAATCAAACGGAACTTATGTTGACTTCCTATTGTGTTGGTGTAACATTTATTATGTCAAGTCGAATGCACACATGTTTTTATTTAAATTGATATTGCTGGCGTCAGTCGTCCGAGAGTTTCCATGTTAACAACAAGTAAAATGATATGTATTACATCGACTTCCGCTTCCGGGGCGACTCTCTCACTATATGTATATATATATATATATTTGTGTGTGTGTGTTGAAATATCGTCATTACAGCAGTACCTAACACACAATATTATATAAAGCTTGTCTACGATATGCCTTCGTACCTACATTTGTTGTCAAGGCAACATACAATACTATGCAGACGATTCTATAGCGAAAGACATCGATTACCTGTTATTATTACCAAATTTTAGAAACCAGACTAGTGTTAATAAAATTCATAACTGGAATTTTCGTACGTGCTTTAAAATATAAGTGAACAGTTCAGCTTTCTGTAACTTAATTTTATTAACGTTAAGTCAGATGTAGCTAGTTTTTATAATACTCTAAAAATATCGATAATGCCAGAAAGCTGATTGTAATTTTAACATATTCTCGACAGTTTAAGATCTTGATCTATGTTATCGTAAACAATTAGCTACAATAGTTTTCGTTTACGATGTCTCTGTTGTTTTTTGTTGCTTTTTTAATTAAAGCATTTGTCCTTATGATTTAGGAAACACTATGACTGAAAGTGAAATTAAAAGTAAAATTTTTATCGCTTTTATTTTTTTTTGTATTTGACTAAAGTCTCGTTTCATTCTCTTGGATATTTGCAATTTACGGTTACTTATTTTGTTATTCAATTTGCTTGACAACATCAAGCTATTATCTAAATTGAATTATTGCAATATCATATTAAAATGCATGGTTTAAGGGTTAGATCACGACATGATGTTTAGTGAGAAATAAAAGGAAAGGGAGTTAGTCTAAATATTGAAACTTAGAACAATGTTCGGGATAAAATTGAAAGAATTATATGCATTTTCATATTAAAATGTATGGTTTAAGGGTTAGATCACGACATGATGTTTAGTGAGAAAAAAAGGAAAGGGAGCTAGTTTAAATATTGAAACTTAGAACAATGTTCGGGATAAAATTAAAAGAAGCACAATCAGTGAGAGAATGAATGAATTGTAATTGTTATGTGTTTCCAAAAATTTCAGCAAATAAATGTGCACAGCTGTTTTTGAGAAGGCGTGGCTTAGTGGTTATATCGCGTGTCCAACTATGGATCTGAGGGCCCACCGTTCGCGTCCTGTTGTTTTGTGTATCTGAATAACTTCAAACAATATGATGTACTAAACGTTATGTGATCACAAATCTGATTTCAAACGACAAAATTAATTTATTATGTTAATCGAAGTAGAAAATTATTGTCGCATAAGCAATCTGTGTCCATCAGTAGCAAAAGTAAGTTACATCGATTTACCTTGGCTTATAAAACTAAGTGCTTCTACTCCTTAGCATTAATCTTAATTACTTAGGCTTAGCTTGTCGAGTTTGTTTGTTTGAATTTAAGCACAAAGCAACAAAATGGCTTATCTGTGCTCTGCCCACCACGGGTATCGAAACCCTGTTTCTAGCATTGTAATTCCGCAGATATATCGCTGTGCCATTGTGGTGGTGGGGGATTGTATAGACCAGGGCTTTGTCGGTTTTGACTAACAAGTAATGTTAGGATGACGTAATCCTACTGGTGTGTTGTGTTCTACTCGTTTCAACCCTGATATAACCAAAATAAAAGCGAAATAACAATTTTATGTTGGTAATGTTTGTCTTAAACCACAAAATAAATGACCCCCACAACCGTGACGGATTACCATAAAATATACCTATATTCTAACTAATGAGTGAAATCCCATGATTTTACGTTTCTATTTATAGACCGTGAACGAAATTTGCTGCTTAATTCACTAAATGCTCATTTTCTGTCACAGCGTGATCTTTATTAGCTAAGTATAATAACTCTAACGGATCTTCATAATATACATAGCCTTATTTGCGCAGGAGTCACGGAAAAACAGAATTTCAAACAGTAGGCAGTACCATTCATTATTCTCTCCATGCTGGAGTATTTTAAAACAAACCAAATGAGAACAGAAAGAAAAAGATACATTTAAAATACGAATACGTTTTCAAATGTATAAAATTATTTGTTTGTTTGTTTTGAATTTCGTGCAAAGCTTAGCGAGGGCTATCTGCGCTAGACTTCCCTAATCTGGTAGTGTAAGACTAGAGTGAAGGCAGATAGTCATCACCACCCACCGCCAACCCTTGGGCTACTCTTTTACCAACGGATAGTGGGATTGATCGTCACATTATAACGTCCTCACGGCTGAAAGGGCGAGCATGTTTGGCGGGACGAGGATTTGAACCTGCGACGATTCGTCATTAAGATTTTTTTATCGAAGAATAGAGTTGAAAGTACTATTTCTGATCACCAAAAACAAATGAACCTCCCTTTCTTTTACAACCTTCATAATTTTACTCAAAGACGGCAAAAATAAAACTGTATGTCAACTGTGAAATGATTATAACCATTTGCCCAACTATTTAAATGTATCGTGTTCAAAAAACTTTAAATTTCCATGGCAACTTGGAAAAATATTTTGGCGTGTATCTTATTACTGGACACGACACAAAAGCTTTATGATCGATACAAGTTCTCACTAACGTTCAGCTTTAGTAAACAATTCCTTGAAAAGAACTTTTAAAGTTAGAAACACCATTGCCTAACAATAAGTTTTTGTAACGTAAACTGAGCATGATAATATAACCGTTTTGTAATAAACAATGTTTGATGATATTGTTTGGAATAAGAATATGATATTATATTATATTGTAACTGAAATATTTATTTTTTGTTTGATTGCATTATTTAAGCGCAAAACCACAAAAATAAGCTATTATGCGCTGTTCCCTTTGGTTGGATAGATCGAACTCTGAATTTTATCGTTATAAACCATCAATTTTACTGCTGAGCCGCGGGGGGAGTGAGAAGGTAACTTTTATAAACAATAGCCATTATTATAGTTCTACATTTTTAGAAAGGTATGATAATACATGTTTTTTGATCGTATGTACTGTAATCTTTCACGTATAAGCATAAACATTATTATAGCTCTACATATTTGGAAAGGTATGATAATACATGTTTCTTGATCGTATGTACTGTAATAATCATAAACATTATTATAGTTCTACATTTTTGAAAAAGTATGTTAATACATGTTTCTTGATCGTATGTACTGTAATATTTCACGTAATAATCATAAACATGATTATAGTTCTACATTTTTGGAAAGGTATGATAATACTTGTTTCTTGATCGTATGTACTGTAATCTTTCACGTAATAAGAATAAACACAATTTGTTTCTTCAGTAAAATTATTTTGAACCAATAATACTCGTACAACAACAACTTATTTAAGTTTTTACATAGTCGGTTTTGCATTATGTACGCCTACTTTTGATAGAAAATTTAATCAAGTATATTTGATATACCTTGAATGTGCATATTTATGATTTTTCTAGTTTTTCATTCTTAACACAAATTTTAAAAAAATACACACAATGGGCGCGGGTTGACCCTACGTATGATAGAGGTCTAGATTTCGGAGCTCGTGAGTTCGACTCAAATCTGCGCGACAACACACACCAAAAACTATCCCCAGCACTTTAAGATGTAGGTGCGTTAAAAGAATGTCAGTCAACCCCTTAGTGTGGATGGTGGGTGGCAGGGTGCTGTTGATTGGCTGCCTTCACTCTTGTCAATAGCTCCAAATTAGTGACGGCGGCAGACAACGTTAATAGCTTTGCCATAAATACAAACAAGAAATAAAACACTGTTTTCAAAATAAGCCTTTTATCAATGTATTTTTACAGGACATAATCATAGAAATTGTAAAATAATTTGAGCAATCTTATTTGGTGTTTGAATGATTGTAAGAAAACAACCTTACCTATAGTTAGCTTGCCATTTTGAAATTTAGCATAGTTTGACTTTACATTGTATTTAGTTGAAACAAAATTACGAGAGAGTACTCTTGCACACTTTATTTTCCGGAAAAGCAATAAGAGAAAATAGATATACATAATTCCTATTTCCGAAAACTCTTTCGTCACTTTCCGAACCTTCTTTTTAAATGATTCCCATAAATTTTAAGAAGCGATTTTAAACAGAAGATGATGTCATAAGTATAGGATTAAAATAGAATGAGAAAGGTCATTTATAGCCTGGGTCATACGAAAAGTTTACTTTCAGTAACTTTTAGGAAAAACTAAATATTGATTCCTCGAATGAAGGAAGAGATTCGATCAAAGAGAGTTTAAAATGAGCAAAGTTGCGGGAGCCAATATTTGGGTCTCAGAAAGGCACAGAAACAAATAATTAGGAAGAATCAAGGTGGGCCACAAAAAGGACCCAGAATGCTGGGATGGATTACTAAAGAACACGATAGGTCATAAGAAGTCATTTAGCTTAGTTGATGAAAGGAAGAGCTTGATGGTGAGGAGATAAAGAACCTGACATAAGAGACAACAGATTGCAGGAGAACCAACCTGGCATAGGAGACAACAGATTGCAGGAGAACCAACCTGGCATAGGAGACAACAGATTGCAGAAGAACCAACCTGTTATAGGTAGTAGCTATATGTGCGAAGGGGGGGGGGGGATGAAACAAGCTGAAAAAGATAAAAGATGAGAAAATGATAGACTGCTGTGAGGAGCAGGCTCAGTCGTAAGCTGAAAAACATTAAGATGGGTTGCAAAAATTTGGAACGATTTTTGGGAAATAAATTTTTTGAGAGTGGGTATTACTGAAACACAAAAACAATATACTTTACTGGCAAGTTAGCAGTGAAAATATGTCAGTATGAAACTATACTCCGAATAACATGAATATTACAATAAAGATCAAAATCTCTCTTTGTTAAGTCCAACAGAGCAAATAAACTTTATTAAAAATTAGTCTTTAGTATTAAATATTAGAAAGAACTACGATTCCTAAAATTTACACAGGTTTTATCGGTTGTAATGATACTTCATGAAGTGTGTATACAATTGAGTGTACGGATTCCAAAAGCTGTTATATTGGTGAGACAAACAGACAACTTTCTACTCGTTTGCGTGAACATTTAAAATCTCCATCTTATGTTTTTGAACACATGGCTAGTAACAATCATTCTTTTAATTCTTTTCAGGTACAAATCCTCAGCAGAGAAAACAACATTAATAGACGAAAAACAAAAGAAGCCCTATTGATAACAAAACACAACCTCATTCTTAACAAATGCAAAGGTGTTCATTTATATCTATTGTAATCACTCCCCCTCTTGCATATAGAACGAATTCCAATACTCAGATTCAGGCCTAAAAGCTTTATTTATGTATTCCTAAATTTGACAGTTTGATCAGTTACTCTATTAAGTTAGCAACTGCTTAGTCACATGTTTGTAGATTACTATTGTTATAGATTCTCATATGATTCCTTTTTTAAATGAAATTCTGTTTGCTTTAGTTCTTGTATCTCACCTGTCAATGCCAGGTAAACCTGGTGAGACGTTATGAATAAATCAAACAAAGGTTTTACTATGTACAACCGATAAAAACGTTGATATTGTTTAAACACCTAACCAAGCTTATTCGTAGTTTTTGTCTAAAAGAAAATACGAATACAACTGTTTACTTTTTTCTCAAAATATATAAATTCTAAATCACTACTTAAATAAATTAAGTATTAGTACTTCAGTTTTAAAATGAATACTATACTAAGAACCAGAAAACATAAGAATCACTGAAGATAAGCTTATGAAACTAAATAATTCCCTTTTCTAAGAGATTATATCTTAGTTAAGTATTATTACATTTATTTTTATTTACATATATATTTACTGCTTTTTTTTTACAGAGTAGGCCTCTTTTTTACGTAATATTGCTTGATGATGAGTGGAAACTTCCTAGAAAATAACATATTTTTCAAATGAAACTTATCATCTAATAATATCACTTGAAAAGTATAAATAATGAACAGTATTTCCAGCAATAACGTTTAAAAGTTTAGAGTAGTGCTTTGCATTTTCTAAGGAGGAAATGCTAGCCAAAAATGGCGGATAATCTTACAGAATTACTAACTTCTGTGAAAAAGCCATCTACCAATTTCATTTTCCTCCATCCGAAATAAAAGCTTTACTCTCTCTCTCTTTTTGAGTTGAAAAATTAGCATATAATTTAATGATGTGGTTAATATAATTAGTAACTAAGTTTGTTCGTTTGTTTTGAATTTCGCGCAAAGCTACACGAGGGCTATCTGCATTAGCCGTCCCTAATTTAGCAGTGTAAGACTAGAGGGAAGGCAGCTAGTCAACACCACCCACCGCAAACTCTTAGGCTACTCTTTTGCCAACGAATAGTGGGATTGACCGTCACATTATAACACCCCCACGGCTGAAAGGGCGAGCATGTTTGGTGGGACGGGGACTCGAACCCGCGACCCTCAGATTGGGAGTCGAGTGCCTTAATCACCTGGCCATGCCGGGCCAGTAACTAAGTACATAACTAAGTAAAAAGTATGACTATTTTAGTCTTTTTATAGGCTACAAACTTATAACAATGCAAATGTATTAGAAACGTTTTAGTACACTGTTGATTGGACAAGTTAGGAAGAAATCACATGAATCATTAAATGTACTGTTACATTTTCAGACTGGTGCTAACCATGTGCCATCGTTGTGGCTATATAATTTTACATGCACCTTATATTTCATCCACGATTTAGTACAATGCAAATCGTTGAAATTTGACTGGCAAGTTCCTTGTATACGCCTGCAGACTTTTAGAGGATGATTCATGGCGCTTTTTTTTATTATTGATTTTGGTGAATTATTTCACATGTAGAGAGGGATAGCGCGTGTGACAATCGATTCGTTGTCAATTTCTTCCCATGCCTATTAATCGTTATTTCACATTGCAAATCTTCCCATAATTGGTCATGTACCTAATTATTGTACTAGTTGCTAGGTGTTTTGCTTTCAATAGAACATGTAACGTATAGCTTGTTTAGAAAGACCTATTGGCCGTAAACCTTTACCCGCATTGTTTAAATTTAAACTAAAATATTACTAGTCATTTACTAACATTTTTGTGGGAAGATAGTACGAGATAGTTCTGTCAACTCAGCTTTGAGTTAATTGATTTTCAAGATTATGTAAATATATATGTATGTACACAATACTGTAGCCTTTTACTTTATTGAAGTATATGCTTGGATGAGACTATCAAAAGCTTTTTTTCAAAAAAAAATTTGGCACGTGTGTAGTGTTCAATCTTAAAAACTCAATTTTTAAAAAACAACAACGATTATTTTATACACGATTCTATAAAAATGATGAGATTGTTTCCAGTCTCCAAATTACTAAAGTACAATAACTTACTGTACAGGATAAAAAGTGGTAAAAACCCCGATGAAACTGGAAAACAATCTCATACATTTTAGATGTTTCGACGTATACTACTGCGTCATCCTCAGGAGTGTAATGTTTTGCAAAAAATAACACTTATTTATATATTTATCAAATCACCAATTTACATATTAAAGCAGATTGCGTGAAATTCTCAACTTTTTCAGTTCACAGACCCTTCAGTGAAGTTAAACATCGAAAAACCCGCCATTTATTACATAACTACACATCAACAGAAAATAACTAGTGTTCGAAAACAAACCCACGATATTACGACAATACAGTTCGACATATACAGCTTATTTTAGAATTATTCCATGAATTAATAACACCCAATTAAAAATTATGTAAAGTACTAAAAAGAAGAGTCAAGCTTGTTCATACTGTGAATCCGAGAATTCACGGTTTGCGTTCAGTGGCCTCAAACACTCACTCACTCACTACGTACTTTGCGTGCACAATAAGACTGACGGTCAGACCCCAATGTTCGATCGGAAAAAGAGCAACCTAAGATTTGGCTATGGGTTTTGTCGATTAGCTATCTACGTCTTAGTCTATCAGTTCAAAATTACGGAGGGTTGTGCGCAGGTGGTCCATATTTAGCTTTGTACGACAACCTGAAACAAACATTTGAATATATTAGTATTTATATACGCACACACAAAACCCTTTAAAATATTTTTTGCATCTTTTCAACTCCTTTGTGATCCCCAGCTTGATAACACCTAACTTAATTGTAGCTGTTGAACTTTCATGGCTTGTTAATATAACTATAATGATTCATGGAAACCTTTTGGACTAATTGTAATTAGTCATTCTCCAATTTAACAGTTGAATAAATGAACCCAATTATATTAATATAGGCCAATGCATTGCTAAGTTAACGAGATTAGAAATTTTTGCAATTTTCCCATCATAGCATCCTCTAGAATTATCAAAGTAGGTGTTTGTCGACTTATTTTACGTATTTAGTAAAACTATCTAGATCAACCGTCCTTAAGTTTTGTTTAATACTCGCTAGATAATATAACTTTATAGAGCTAGCGACATTGGTTCTACTTTTACACGTAAATGTAAAATAATATACATATTACTCATATAAAACAGCGTTCGATTCGGAGAATAAGTAATTTTTGGATGTGAAATAGTTTTTTAATCAGTCATATAATCTTCTTTCACAAATCACTATCATATAAAGTTTTATGACCGAGAAACTTGATTTACAGCTACAGAACACCTTCAAACAGGACACAGAAGTTTGCTAACGAAAATTAATTTTAAGGTTCTAAAGTAAGCGATGATTAGCCATATATGTTCAGTTCTCTATCTGTGTCTAATAACATAGATACTTTAAAAAGTAATACATATTTCTTAAGACTCAAAAGTAAAAATCAGTTTTACTTTGACACTTTTTTCAGTGATTTGTTTATTAAAAATACGCAAGCGTTCTAAGAGTTTACACGAATAGACAAGCAATCTCTAGCTTTGAATATATCGGGTTAAGTCATCGTATATAAACATTTAATTTGTGGCGCCTCCATATGGTTACAATCAAATTTTCACACAACAGACTTAACCGGTTTTGATATTTATAAACATGTTCTAAATTTTAAATATTTTCGGTTTTGAAAAGACGTTGTTACACTGGATACTCCAACTTCTTTAGAGAGTGCTTCAAACTTAACTTGTTTGATCTCATAAGAAATTAGAGAAGTGGCCAAAAGATATAAGATTATCTGATATCAGACATGAGTTATATTAAAGAATTACACCGAATGAAGGATATGAGCTGTATCATGATAGGAACTGTACAACTGTATAAAATATTACTGAATTAATGACCGATATAATGTGTTTCTCTTTACACATTTTATATAGCGGGTTCTATTTTCGTCGCTCTTGGTGGCTCAACAGTAAGCTCGAGGCTTATAAAATTGAAATTAAAGAACCATTGGGAACCTTTGTGCTTAATAACAAACAAACAAAAATTCGGAAAATTAGATATATTTGAATTTGTACATAAAATTAGAAAATGATACAAAAAGGAAACTGTCTATTTAAAAGAAAACTTCCAGCAAGCACTAAAGAACAATACTTTCTTAACACTTTTGATTTATATATATATATATATGTGTGTGTGTGTGTGTGTGTGTGTAACTCAAAAGTGTTATATATATATTCTTATATATAAATTCATATTTCAAGTTTCAAAGAAAGGTGGCAAACTGATCGATAAGGATAACGTTTTCCCTGATTTTCTGCTCTAACAACGATGGTATCAGCTTTATAAAATTACTATACCTTCCAATCCTTCTTACTCTCTTTATTTATATAAGTTTACCTAGAAAATTTCGTGATCAACAGTCATAAGTTAGCCAGATGAAAAGTTACTAAGCTCTTTGGTGTCACTCACTTTTTTTGCAACAGAATTTATGTAAGAAATATTTCGTTGGTTTTAATAGGTTTGTTATCGGACTGGAGTAATAAAAAACAAGACGTCGATGTTTCGGAAATTCTGTTATTACTGCACACCTGTATGAAATACCTAAGCCTGATACGTATGTGGAATTTTAGTAAATAACACTAAAGACGTTCTTTTGGATGCTGTACAAGCTAATGTAAATAAACTAAAATTAAAGCCGACATACTAACGGAGATATAGTCTTTTTTCATAACTGTTTATTAAAACTTCTTTTTTTTTCTCTGATAAATAAATTATGAAATTTAATAAACCATATAGACCATGATTAAGTTATTGTATTTTCGAACTTTTTAAACTCTCAACATTTCAACTAAACTTATGCTAAAAACATTTATCCAATGACTGAAAGCAGGGATTTTTTTTTAATGGTGTAATATTCAAATATATTATTCGTTCTTATGATCTAGTATTTAAAAAAAATAGAGCGTATGAGGTACATATATAATACTTAAGGAGTGTTGCAAAATAAACTACACTTTTTCCCCCGAAGTAATGACGAACTTGGTAGGACCGCGAATATCATCACTCGTGAGAAAACGTCATTTCAATGTACTCTTGGGTGTTTGACTCTTCGAATTTCATTTTTTTACGAAAACTTTTGAATCATGGTGCTCACTAGAACTCAGGTTCGTGTCGCATGTGCTGCCTTTGGGATGGCTCAGAAACTAGTCGCAGGCATGCTCCGAGAATTCAAGTCTTCGAATCGACACATCGCAATGCCAGATTTGAAAAATCCTATTAATGCCTCAAAAGTTTCAGAATTGTTGAATTTAAAAGAGTAGTCCGTGAAGAGGTGGTGGAATGTGGATTGGGAACTCTCTAGATTTAAATCCCGCCTAAAATATCGGAGCTTTCATTCAACAATGCACAGAAGAAATGTTGGAAACGTTGCCTGAATGCGAGAGACACAAACGTGAAACCTTGATTCAAGAGGCGTTGCAAAATAAATTATACTTTTTCTCCGAGAGCATAACAAAGTAAAATTAGATTTTAATTCAATCAAAAAGTAATTGCAAGTATCAATATCGCTTGATCGGGTCACCATTGTTTTCACGCACGAGTTTTAATCGATTTGCAAAAGATTTCAGCAATGCAACAAACATGCCTGTTTTTGTGGCTGTCTCTGTGAGCACATCAGTGAGAACACATGTAAAGAGTACTAGTCCATACTAAGTAAGAAGATCCATAATATGGATTTACGTTTGTACAAGTATTCGAAACTTTTGTGTTTTTCTGGCACACATTTTTAGACCCTTAGTTTTGTACTTATATATCTGCTCGTGTAGTTAAAATTAATATAAATCAGCATAATTTTATATTGATGGGCAGAAGAAGTTTTAACTTTATTCGTGTTACTTTTCTAATATTCTTTAGCTTGATAGAAGAATACAGTCAGAATAAGAGTACAGTACGATAACTAAAGGTTTTACATAGCAGCTGTTTCTTAATGTTGTTAGTTTTATGTGAGAAAGAAATACATAGTTTTGTTTTAACAACTACTGAAAAATTACAGCAGTTTTGCTGTTAATCCATTTGTAGCGGCAAGGTCTTCCTAGGTGTTTAAAGCTAGATCTATCTTGAGAAATTCATGACGTCAGCGACAAAAAACAAGCCCTGTATGTTACTGTCTAATATAGTGGTCCTCAAACTTTTTTGTTCCCGTATCACCTAAATTTTGTTTTTTATCTCTGCAGACCACACAATGAACAGTATAGTTTGAAGTGCATTTAACGATTTGCTTAGCGACAGCTAGAACCCGGCCATTGTATATAATTTCTCTTTTATCATTATAATTTGAAGATAAGGGGCGAGGGAGATATATATATATATTTTTTTTTTGGAAGGGAACGTACTTCCCAGGGCTTGATAAAAACAACTGTAGCGCGAACACTGTACGAAGTTCGGGAAAATGTAAGTTGAATCGCTGAGGTACCAGAACATTTGATGTTACGAATTTCCAGGTATAAGCCTTATTTTCTAATATGCTGCGTTGTTGAATGCATATGAGCCCAATACACTAAAACTTTCTAAATATCCACTTTAATTCCAGTATTTTATAACTTAAACAGATATTCGCCACTTCTTACTGCTTAGTTTTACGAGTTTGCTATTATGTCCTTCCTTTCCGTAATGACACCCAGTGGCTAAGCGGTAGGTCTGAGAGCTCACATCGCTAAAAACCGGGTTTCGATGTCCGTGGTGGGCACAGCACAGATAGCCCACTGTGTAGCTTTGCACTTAATAAAGAACAAACAAATCTTTCCGCAATACCTCCCAGTCGTTCAGCGGTTAGTTTGAAGGCTTATAACGCTAAATAACGGGTTTCGATACCTATTTTGGGCACAGCACAAATAGCCCATTATGTAGGTTTTGCCTTCACAACAAGCAAACTTTCCACGAACCACCCTGAAGGTAGCCTGCTGGTCAAATATATCTACATTAAACTGAAATATATCTTCTGAAGTAAGCTCTCATATTTTTGTATTCATTGTGATTTATGATTTAGCTTGTAAACTCTTCTACCTATATAAAATACAATATTAAGTACGAATTTGAGTGCAAAAGATATGCGTTATATGAGCTATATCAACCTAAAATGACAGTACGTATTCGGTAGCTTTTATCACAGAAGTTTGTTTGATGTACTGCTTTTTTCTCTTTTGCTTTAAAGTTTGCTACGAGGAAGAAAAAAAAACGTGTTTACAGAAGGATTTGGTTTTACTATATTTAATCTAACAAATCTTGATGCAGGCCAGATCGAACAGATCGTGTCTAAGGATTTATTGCATCTATGAATAGGTATAATGTATTTTTGTATTGTGCTTTGCTTACCTTCCCACTTTTGGCATTTAATTTAAAAATTTGTTTTCGAATAAATATCTTTACTGTTATACTGTCATTCATTATCAAGTACACATGAAAATCACTCAAACATTTCAAATATGACGTTATGGGTTAGTATGGTATGCTGAATGCTACAGTTTCATGTAGGGTTCACTCTGTGCTCCAAGAACTGACCCACATTGTTACAACCGCCTAGCAACACGGTTTCAGGTCACGGTAAGCAAGCCGTTCCGAATACTTGTCGTGCGCTAAGTACGCTGCTTTTTATTTGCTTTTAAATGCAAACTTGCACAATGCCGCGCTGTGCCCAACGCAGGGATCAAACACCGAATTTAAGACTTATAAAGCTTTCAATTTTACCGCTGAAACACTAAGGGGCAAGCACACTGCTCTCACAATACGAGTTATCAATATTTTAGGGACCAGATTGGAATTTCATTTATTAATGATAGGGAAAACCACGTGTTTTTTTTTTTACTAGTACAATACCTTATATATATATATATGTATATATT
>NW_013665610.1:3584427-3585411 GCF_000517525.1 Limulus polyphemus
TGTTTTTTTTTTTTTTTACTAGTACAATACCTTATATATATATATATATATATATTCTCGTACCTTATAAAATCCAGATCTGAATGTTTTATCTAGTAAAAATCTAATTAGAATATTTTTACTATCAGCTTACTTATAAGAGCTTTTTACACCTGGTTGTGTATCATCAAAAGACACACAGTCTGTTTTCCATATCAAATTGAACGATGTTTAACATCCTGTATCACGACCGTTCCCCTCAACGTAATTGTTTATAGTGTTTCTTGTCATCGCAGTATTGCTGTGTAGTTCAAAAAAAAATTAATGATAATACTTTATTTACATGACTTATCAACTCAACTGTTCGTGTTTCTCTTGGTAAATTCTATCTATCTGTTTTTCACGTGTCTTTCATCGGAAATGTCATAGGAGTGACAGGATACAATTGCGTTTGTTCAAAAATGTATACTTAAAAAACAAAGTAGCAATTCTAAAAACTATAGAAACTCACTGAAACCGTAGTTGTATTGTCATAGACGTGCATACAAATAGCTAATATACATATATTTTATGTAGCACGACTAATACTATAGCCCTCCCTGTTATCAAACTGTTTGGTTATTTAAGTATTTTTCTCAGCGTGCTTTTTCATACTTCATTAGGCTTAGCTGATCCTCACAGATGATTGTCACTTTTGCTTCTAAAAAGCCGACATATTCAATCGAACGTTTTATTCACAGTCACAAATTACATTATATGACAATAAAGCTAAAAAAGAGTGTGAAAATAACTATTATTGTTTAAATATGAACACGTTCACAAAACGTAAGGTGTTCAGACAATATGCTTATTCAAATTTCAATAGCTTTTGGAATAGAAGTGGAATCAAATATTATGTTTGTTTCATCCACAAATCCTCATTAAAAACAGAGATATCTGCATTAATAATTAAGATTTTTCCTTTAAACTTTTCCTATTAAGAATGTAGATGCCACAAAGAATATC
>NW_013665610.1:3585722-3588988 GCF_000517525.1 Limulus polyphemus
AAGATAGCTTTAGAACTTTATATCCAAGACCTCAACCCATTAATACACATCCACAGCAACCAACTAGCAACTCTTCTAGAATTCACTACCACCAAAACCAACTTCATATTGAACAACCAAAATTACATACAAATAAATGGCTTAAGTGGGCCTGTGTCACCAATTTTAGCCAACATTTTCATGACACAGATTGAATTTCAAGCGATGAATTCAGCCTCACACCCACCACTATACTCGTACAGATACATTTCCTGGATTTACATCTACATTCTTCTCCACGACAATGCACGTCCACATGTGTCACGTTTGACGCAACACAAGATTATGGAGTTGGGTTGGGAAGTTCTCCCTCACCCTCCATATTCTCCAGATATGGAACCATCAAATTACTATCTTTTTCGTTCGCTGCAATACCATTAGGTCGTCAAGAAATTAATGTCGCTTTTTTAGATGAAAAAACCCGAACAACTTATATATCAAAACAAAACATTTATTAAATGAAATAGTCTCCATTCTTATCGATGATGCTTTTCCATCTTATAGTCAGGTTGTTAATGCCCTGATTAAAGAATTCACTTGGCTTTGAAGCAAAAAACATGTCGATGTCCTCTTTAACACCTTCCACATTTGCATACGTTTTCCCATTAAGATGATAAACATTGCCTTCAATACAAAAACATAAACATTGACTTCAATACAAAGACGTAAGTATAAAGACCATATTCAATCAAAAGACGTAAATATAAACATTGCATTGAATACAAAGACGTAAGTATAAAGACTATATTCAACCCAAATGTTTAAAATATAAACAACATCCACAAAACGAAAAGGACTGAAACATAAGCATTACTCTCAACCACAATAAATATATATAAACGTTACCCTCAATCCAAATAACTAAGATAAAGACATTTTCAAAGAACTAAAATATAATAACAAGTCCAGTCGAAATAATGTTGAAGAATATTTTTACATGTACAAACTGTGGCATGGGAATAGAAACATTACGTGACAATTGTACGTAAAAAACATAAAACATTATATTCGATAGTTATTTAAATGTATTCGTTACAAAACACACTGTTAGTGTACGGTAAAAAAACTGGCAGTAGAGCTACCAAACCTTTTACCGTGAAAATAAGTTCAAAACCTTAAACTAATTCACAGTGTCTTCTGTGAATTTACAGCAATTCGCTGTTACTTTATTTTTAATTTATATTTACTCTAAAGTATATGTAACAGTTTGTATTTAGTGTGTTTTTCACAGTTATTTTTTTACGGAAATACCTTTGAATTAACGTTTGTTCCACACGTTTGTTTCATGTATTTCAAGTGTTTTTCACTGTCATTCCACAAAGAAATACTTTTAACTTAATGTGTAATCCACATAAAATATTCTTTATGCATGTTTTTCTAAGATTTTTATGTCGTTCTACAAAGAAATACTTTTTAAATTAATATTTAATCTACATAAAACAATTATTTTATTATGCATTTCAATTGTTTTTCAGTGTCATTCCACATAGAAAAACTTTTTAAGTTAATGTTTAATCCACATACATAAAATATATTATTATGCATGTATTTCAGGTGTTTTTTCACAGTTAATCTACAAAGAAATATGTAAAAATAATCGTTAATGTACATACAACAATGGTTTTATTATATATTTCAAGGTTTTCTCTTTCCTTTTTTTTTTTTACTAGTTTCACACAGGAACACTTTAAATCATTTTTACTATATAAAATAACTTGTATATATATATAATAAATTTCGACCAGATCAGCTGCATGGTCAGGGTCAGAGCGCTAACATTTAGTAGAGAAAATTTAACAATGTGTAAAAATAAAGGTTTAAGTATCCTTACTTCACCATTAATTTAAACAAATGCCGTATGTTTGCTCTCAGGTTATTTTTTAAACGGTTTACATTGAATTCAGTAGGTATTGGAGTGTTTTGAAAAATGGTCCTATATATTAGATATATATAAAAAACTTACGGATAGTTTCAGTAAAATTAAAGTATATTTATTTTTATAGTATCTTTCGCGTTATTTTAATGTTTTTAAAACATAATTCAAAATACGGTTTTTAACGTTGAAAAATAACGATTTAATTGCAAGTAAGTCTAAGAATTTTTTTTACAATGTAGGAAGCATGGCCTGAATACGCTTTTATATTTTAATGTTTTAAAAAATTATTGTAGCAAATACAAAAACTTAAGAATATCACTTCGTTCAAAGCGTTTCAAATGGTCTATTCATTAATTTGTATGTAAACTATAACCATAAACTCAGTTACTAGAAATAGTTAGTACAAATGAGTAGCAGATGAAAGTAAAAAAAAAAAAGAGAACATGATGTAAAAGTTTAATTAGACGACAAAAACAGAAGAAGTACACCCAAGATTAATAGTTTAATAAAGGAGTATTGTGATTGAACATTAACTCCAGCTCTGTATATATTGTTGTGAAACTTTAAGTTTTATATGAAATATCATAATCTCTGTTTCACAATAAATTCGTTATCAGTGAATTAGTGAAGGAAAATTTACTGAAAAAAGCATAACATTTAATGCTATTGCTTTCATAAATTCAGATTTTCTATATATATATTTCCAACATGGGATACGACTGGTCATAAATGACTGAAAATGCTTCATGATATCATTTTATTCCTCTTCAGCTTGAAGAGTTAATCTGTAATTTTGTTTCTCTTGTAATATTCTAATTTTTACTTAATTTGAAAAACCTTGCTTCTTTTACTTAACACATAATTTACATTTGCAGTATAATAAATCTTATAATAAGCAATTTCAGCAAAATATTTTAAAATTAGCTAAATATTACTTGACAGAAATCAGTAATTCAATATACATGAAAGCGCAACATTAATTCATAAGTTGTCATGCAAATCCGTTGTTTTTATGTGATAATGCATTCACATATTATGATCATTGCAATTTACTGAATTTCAAACAATACATTTAAACATAAATGTAATCGCAGCAAGCCACGACGTAATATCTGTCTTCTAACCACTTGAGGTAAAAGCTGGGCAATGATTGGTTTGTTTGCTTTAAGCAAAGCCACATTGGGCTATCTTCGATGACGAGGAACCCACTTTGAGACTAATAATGGCTGGAGACGGCTTAAATGGGTAATGAAGAAAAACTTTAATATAAGTTTAACATGACAGCAAATGTACAACGTTTCGACAAGGGTTTGTCATCATCAGGTTCGGGTAGGTTGATGACAAAACCTTG
>NW_013665610.1:3588998-3597805 GCF_000517525.1 Limulus polyphemus
ACAAGGTTTTGTCATCAACCTACCCGAACCTGATGATGACAAACCCTTGTCGAAACGTTGTACATTTGCTGTCATGTTAAACTTATATTAAAGTTTTTCTTCATTACCCATTTAAGCCGTCTCCAGCCATTATTGGGCTATCTGCTGTGTGAACCGCGGGGAATTGAATCCCAGATTTTAGCGTTGTAAGTCCGTAAACTTACCACTGTCCCACCGATGGACAGGAGTGTTGGTTCACCGGCGGTTAATATTAGTTTTATAAAACGCATTTACCTCCTTTTTTTTAGCACAAAAAATATAGTCAAAAAGTATAACCTAAGAAAACCTATCTATGCTTCAAACTTTTACGTCTCTATATGATTTTCTTACATGTCAAAATTCAGGTATGATCTCAACACATTGAACTGATTGAGGCGGAAAGAATATTTCGGTTTGGAATTTACACAACATTTATGCACAAAGTTTAGTGTGCTTGAAATTTTTAAATGTTTGTTTTTACTTTTTAATCTCATTTAAACAATATTTTCACAATATTTCATGAAAGCAGAAAGGATATTCTCAGTTTTCCTTACACATTGATGTATAATTGAGCAAAACATTTAAAATTCCCATTTCTAATACATGTTTTGAGGTCTGGGGTTACGCATGATCGATATCCGCCAGAATCCGTAGAGGGCGCCCCCAGTGACACAGCGGAATGTCCGCGGACTTACAACGCTAGAAACCGGGTTTCGATACCCGTGGTGGGCAGAGCACAGATAGCCCCTTGTGTAGCTTTGTGCATAACTACGAACAAACAAATCGTAAAGGGATTTACGAAGACAAAATATTTTTACATACGGTATATAATTTCACTCCATAATTTGCTATCATTTTTCAAATTAATTTTCTAACCCTTGTGTTGTTGAAATATATATATTGAAAACAATTTTACTGCATAATTTACATTCATATTGCATGCAAATTTTCTAGGCTTTGTATTTGTTGAAATCCTTATTACGTAATTATTAATTTCATGAAAAAAAAATGATATAGCTAAATAAAAGAAACCAAACTAGTCTAACTATATAGTTTTGTTTTCAACAATTTTTTTTCTTTTTAAATCCAAAACAAAACTGGCTAGATATGTACCTAACATATATCTTTATAATGGTTAACATGAGATATTAAAAACGGTTAGTATTGTACTTACAAAGATTAACAATTACACTATCAATTTTTTAGTTATATAGCTTTTCTAGCTGCTCAGGCACATTTTTTAATGAGATGTGCTAGCATGCTATTTAGAAAAAAATATTCAAAAACCTTTCTTAAAGAATGTGTTACTTTCCCCCCTGTTACTATGAAACAGAAGTTAAATTGTTAACTTTGTGCTCACATGTTACGTCAGAAACTAAGCGATGGCAAATTTATACAAAACACTCATACAGAAGATATATTTATAGACTATTCAGAAGAGGGTTTAATTTTGTTAAATGCCGCAGTTTTTCCAATTTATCTTAGACCTCTTGTAAGACTGGCTGATTTGTTTTTTCATTCACAAGCCTCCAATCATTAGCTTATAACAGCTTTTGACATACAATTCGAAATATCGAAAAGAGACATGTACTGTGTGTGTGATACATGGTAATATATGTAACGACTTGACATTAACATTCACATTAAATTTGACAAAAACCAAATGTAACACTGGTGGATGGGTCCCACAACCAGTGTTATGGAAATAAGATCAGTGAAATTAAAACTAATTCCACTAAATGAGGCATATTGATAAGAACACTCTTGTAACATACAATGATAATTTACTCTAAATAACCATAATATAAGTAATAAAATATTAAACTAGAAATCACTTTCCTTTCTCTCGTCTGCAATTAATTAAAAATTAAACAACGTCACCTCAGTGCAATCACTCAAACCCACGGTGGAATCTATACACCTTGTAAACCAACCTCTATATACTACTTATAAACAACCTATTGAATTAGTGCGACCTGTTGAATTAGTGCACTCTATTGAGTCACATACCCATTTCTCATGTCCACCGCTTGTAGATTACATTGTAGTTACAGCCTTGATACCGTAATTAAAACACTCGAGATATACAAAGGTGTATCTACATATGCATTAAAATAACCTAATACACTCAAAATTCTAAATCATTGTGCTGTTTTTAACCTCGTTTTAGATGTACAAAGATGTATCTACATATGCATTAAAATAACCTAATACACTCAAAATTCTAAATCATTGTGCTGTTTTTAACCTCGTTTTAGATGTACAAAGGTGTATCTACATATGCATTAAAATAACCTAATACACTCAAAATTCTAAATCATTGTGCTGTTTTTTAACCTCGTTTTAGATGTACAAAGGTGTATCTACATATGCATTAAAATAACCTAATACACTCAAAACGCTAAATCATTGTGCTATTTTTTAACCTCGTTTTCTTTTGTATTAAACACAGTGAATATTCTACACAGTACATGTTTTAGCACATACTGGTACCTTGCTGATTAATAATGATTCACAAGTGTATGTGTGAGTAAACTCAGAAATAAACTTATGCAGCTTAAGGAAGTTCTGGTTGCTTAATATGTCATTGAATATGTTATTTATCAATTTATAGTTGATTCTATTACATAAACATGATTTATAAAGGTCTTCAGTAGTTTTTTTTTTCAATAACTTTGGTATGAAATTACAACAATTGTCATAAAGAATGTATTCATATGTTAAACGTACAACTCTACCTTACCATTGAATTAAAGTATCTAGAAATACAATTTGGTGATCTTATTGTAAAATGAATAGTGCTATGTTTACTATTAAGATATTCTAAAATCCAAGATACTTCTCCAGGATCTTTAAAGGTGGTAAAAGTAAAAGTATCATTTTTAACATTAAAGTAATCTAATCAATATTAATATTAACCAAATTAAGGTATAAGCTATTTAAATCTAAGCATATATTGTTTTATGGATTCCAGTATTCATAAAATTATGGTTTTATGGTAAGAATAATATCCAATATATGGCAATCTATTTTTGTAGTATTATAATTTATTACTTTTCTTAGATTTCCAAAAAATTGCATTACAAGACATTGTGGTAAACTCACTGAAGCACCATGAAAATTTAGATGAGTAGAATGAACAAGACTTAAAGATTTGCAGAAACGCACGAATACATGTAGTTTTTAATCATAGCGAACATTGATTTAAACGCTGTAACCAAGTATTTTTTTGCCCGATGTGTCTTAATGATTAAAGCGCTTGGCTCGCAATCTGAGGGTAGCGAAATCGAAAATCTTCGCTGAATATGTTCACCACTTCAGCCATAAGGACGTTATAATGTAACAACCAATCCCACTATTATAATGTATTAATCCCACTATACATTATCAAAGAGTTGGCGGTGAGTGTTGTTCACTAGCTGCATTCTTCTAACTTAGCACTTAAAAACTGGGGACGTCTTGCGCAAATAGCTTTGTGTAGCTTCGCGTGAAATTCAATAGAGCAATTAAAGTATTTCAATCTTAAAGTCTCTGTATCAGATATTCAATGTTTAAAAAAGCTTATCCAGGCATCCTAACTACAAATCAATGAGCACTTACTAAGTACTATGATACCCTTAGCGAACCAGTAAGAAACGGTCAAAAATAACTATACACTTGTAAGACTCTTCCTTGAAAAGAAATCCTCAGGCCAAGTGATCCCCATAATTCATATTCCATGAATTTACAAAAATAGAGAGAAAAAATGATGTACCATCAGCACGTGCTACAACTAATTTTTATTTGTGTCCAAAGCAAACTTAATATCCTCCCTTTTTACTTATCGTATCCAAATAAGTATTATACAAGTAATTTACAACTTAAAGTTAAAATCATTTATTCATTTCGTTGGTGCAATCATAACCTCGACATAATTGACTTTGCCATTTTCGATTTGCAATTTAAATACACCGCACTTTAAATCCAGTAATAAAATCAATCAATATCTTTACTATATTTTTCAAACCGCAAAAAAACTCACAAAACACTATCTTCTAATCATTTAAACCCATGGTGGAATCTACACATCTTGTTAAGTAAGGTCTATATACTGAATAAGCACAGCCTATTGAATCAGTGCAACCTGATGAATTAGTGCACTATATTGAGTCATAAACCCATTTTACATGTCCACCACTTGCAGATAAATTCATATAAAAAATGTGTAACTACGTTGTAGTTACAACCTTGATACGATAATTTAAACATTTAAAACTCTTAAAGGTGGTAATACTGAAGTTTCCATATTATACGAGAAAGTATGAGATAGTTGCTTACTAAGCCTACACAAGAATAATGAAATAATAACTAAAGAGATAGAAGATATAGTATTCTATTTTGGGCAAAACTCTCAAAATTAAAATGCATTAAGTCTTGATGCATTGTATGTTCAAAACTTTGATTTTTTAATATTCCTTTGTTAAAGTTTAACAACAATGAATACAAAGCCTATTTCTAGACTATACACAAGGGAGGTAGTATTTTAATTAAATGTATTTGGATTAAACCATACTTCGTGTTTTGAAAGTTTAATTTGTTGAAGTACGAACATTAGCAATCACTTTACACGTAGACAGATTTAGAACATGTTAATACTAATAATAACTGCCTGCAAACACGGATCAGTAGTTTATCAATAGGGGGAAAATGGATAATATACACATCGTATCTGTGTTGTCATCTATGATCTAAAAATCATAACACTACCAACATCACAGTAAACATGAATTTTTTTCATAAAGTCAGATCTTGTGATATTGCCACTATTAGTGATCTGGAGTTTCCTTTTCGCACGTCAGAGATTTAACCCAGCAAGTGAAAAGTATTCTCTTGCTCTCAGACGTGATATTTTCAATTCCATGACTTATCTTGATCTTTGTTATCATTTTTCCTCTCCATCATCAATACGTGTAAAATCAACGTAAGTTTCAACGCTACATTCTACAACGGTGTTTAATAAAGTGGTTGTCACAAAATATTATCAACATATTGCCATGATAGAATTCCACAGAAAGTAACGATTATTAAATCCTTTGAACAATTTCTAACACCGTATTCCCAGATCACTGAACATTTTTTCATCCGTATGCAGTAGTTTCCTAGAGTCTTGCAAGTGACTGAATCACTGTCCTAGCACAAATCTCCTTGAGCTGATCCCAATCACTATTCTCGACATTTACAAACTTTTCACGTATCTGTTTGACTGTCTACTACTCCTTCAACCAAAAGATCATGTTGTGGATGATAGGGTAAATTAAACATCATCAGAATTCGCCAAAAGTGAACTATCAAATAGCTTTCTTTGATCTCTGTGAATTTATTCTGGTGCTTCACAATGAGATATCCACTGATGAACTAATCTATCAATCATGTACATTCTTCAAGTGACAGCCAGCTGATATCATTCAACCCATTTAGGAAAATAATTATTTAAGATCATTATATATTTATTGCCTTTTTCTATTTCTGGGAGGTGTACAGCTATATCATGTGTTCTGTTAAAGTTATGTTGGGATTTTTCTCTGTACAGCACACAAAGTACAGTATTTATTACTCATCATTACTACATTGCCATGGAAAGTGGCAAGTATAGCTGGTTATATAGGTTAACTATGGTGTATGACATTCCCTAGTGCCTAAAGCCTCTTGGGACCGACTATATTATGAGTCTTTAATGCTCCAATGGGCTTGTCTTGCTAGGAACTGAACCACTTAGAACTTAGACATTATGTATTTTCTAATTTCTGTTTCTTATCTTGATGGAATGGGCTTAACTACATCTACTGGTTGAGCCTCATTAGGCTAGTGAAACTGACTATTGTCCAGGTTTTTTCTCTGTACAGCACACAAAGTACAGTATTTATACCATTACTTAGCATTTCCATACTGCTATGTAACGTGGCTACTATAACTGGTTTATAAGTTGACTATTCTTTGTGATGCTCTCTTCTCTAGTGCCCTCTAATTCTCATGTTTTGTAATGCATATAGAAGCTATGCTTCATAATCCTTGTGATCAATAGCTATTGCAAGACCCATGTGCCACCCTTTCATGTGTTTCAAACTGACATGGTCCAAGCAATATCCCATGACAGGCAATTTCTCCTTCATATTTGTTCATATTGTATGACTGAAGATTCCAGCGCTGAGACGTAACACCCGCAGTTGGTGTTAAGCATTCTCTTTACGGCAATAATGGAGAATACTCAGTGTCCATGATGAGCCTCCAGAAAGTGTATCTCATCACAGCTGTCTCCAACCACATGCCACCAAATGCCTCATCTTCCTGGCTTAATGTTTTCTAAGTTAAAAGTATATAAACCAATTAATGCAGGTGAAGCAGAGAATATCTCGTCAAATCACACTCATCTACCTTGGTCTATAAATGTGGCATTTCAATTACATAATTAAAATATAAGTACACTAATATCACCCCCGAACAAAGTGAGTGGATCATTCTGTGTCGACAAGTTTTGGTTAGTTCATACAGTTAATGACCCTTTTAAAAAATACTTCACTTTATTGAATCACAGCGTGTTGAGCTTAGGTGACAAATTCATAATTAAATAGATGTTTTCAGTAATGTACCTTTAACTTACTCTAATCAATCACAGTTTAAGAAATTATGTCATACAAATCTATACAAATAAACGTCAATATGTGTGTGTGTATATGTTCCACATTTCTTGATCACTCAACACCAAACTTGACACAATGATACAGGATGACAGGAGGAAAATCAGAGGGGGGGTGGACTCCATCTAATTTCATATTGATAAAATTCTTGAAAACAGTGAGTCTTTGTTTCTAGTGGCCCGGCATGGTCAGGTGGTTAAGGCGCTCGACTCGCAATCTGAGGGTCGCGGGTTCGAATCCCCGTCACACCAAACATGCTCGCCTTTTCAGCCCTGGGGGCGCTATAATGTGATGGTCAATCCCACTTTTCGTTGGTAAAAGAATAGCCCAAGAGTTGGCGGTGGGTGGTGATGACTAGCTGCCTTCCCTCTAGTCTTACACTGTTAAATTAGGGATGGCTAGCGCAAATAGCCCTCGTGTAGCTTTGCGCGAAATTCAAAACAAACTTTATTTTTAGTATTGTACCTTTATGTATTTTTATTTCACTTTTAATGTCTATGATGTTAAGAAAAAAATAGAAGCACAATTTCCTATCCCCTGTTACAAACTGGTTAAAAGTTTCTCTGTGCTATTTTGGAAATTCTTTACCATCTCGTGGATGGTCGCAAATCGTCTGTTTCTTGTCGCTGTGATTCAAGTACTGGCCTCTGTCTAACGTTGCAGCAAACTTCCATCACTCAATTGAAAAGTATTTTCGTACACTTTCCTGAAGTTTGTGTTTCTCTTGTTAGTTGTATCTGAGATAGAAAATGAGTAGCTTTTGAGCTCACGTTTATGTATTTTTGCAAAAGCAAGATTTTTAATTGGGATATGTTAACAAACACTTTCTTTCCAGAATGACCAGTCTGCATATTATTTGGCAATGTTAGTTTGAGTTCTTCCATTAGTGCAATGTTGTTTAAATGTTTTTTAGATTCAAGTTGTTGATCATTCTTTATCGTTGATCTTCACTATATTACAAATAGTTGTCTTTGAAGTTGGTGTGCTACAGTCTTGCAACTATTTGCTATTTCGTCATATGATTATTCTTCCTTGGCTTTGAGATATGATAACATCAACATCTGCATTCATAAGTCTCTTTCTCGTGACATTGCACTGTCGAATGGTCCAGAATTTGCCGTTAACGAAGTAGATAAATGCTAAACTTATCGCCCGTGCACTTTGGCTCGCATTTGCGGAAAAATGCCACTGCGACAAAAGTGCAGATCTTATAAGATGAAATAGTCATCTGTATATGCCTTATTTAGTTAAGCTTGTATCCATAAATGCATTAATATGTAAGTAGTATCATATGCGAGTGGGATTCCAGTCATAGCTAATACATTTTATTTTTCACCATTAGACGTCTGGACCACGTCAGATGACGAACACTAAAAATAAATATCAATCACTAAGTTTTAAGTTCAACATAATTTTAATCAACGTTTCGTTCAAATACAAATTAAGATACCGAACTTGACAATCTCGATAGTTCAACGTCATTACCATGTTCGGATATTAAATCCGAGACAAATCAAAAACTGTTAATTAAAGATAACTTTGTTATTTGTCTATTGAATTTCGTGCAAGGCTACTCGAGGGCTATCTTCGCTAGCCGTCCATAATTCTGAAGTGATAGACTACAGAGAAGGCACCTAGTCAATATCACCTACCGCCATGTTTGGGCTACTCTTTATAACGAATAGAAGGATTGACAGTAACATTATAACGACTGAACATTTAAAAGATCGAGCATATTCGATAACGAGATTCGTTAAAAATAGGAAACTAAATGATAGTAATTGTAACCATAACAAACAAATGTACTCTTAGTTCAACCAATATCAATTATTTTCAGTTCAGTGTGGCCGGAAAACGTGAAGTATTATTTAATCAACTTAATAAAACTTGAGTAATGATAAAACGGACTTTTTCTCTTTGGGCATGCTTGTATTGCAACTACATTCTACTGTTAATAACATTTGGCTTGTGTACTTTCCTTATTAGTATTCCACTGTTAATAACATTTGGCTTGTGTAGTTTCCTTATTAGTATTCCACTGTTAATAACATTTGGCTTGTGTAGTTTCCTTACTAGTATTCCACTGTTAATAACATTTGGCTTGTGTAGTTTCCT
>NW_013665610.1:3598716-3604477 GCF_000517525.1 Limulus polyphemus
GTTGTACATTTGCTGTTATGTTAAACTTATATTAAAGTTTTTCTTCATTACCCATTCAAGCCGTCTCCAGCCATTATCTGCTCAACTAACTTTCCGTCCCCCGATGGGACAGCGGTAAGTCTATGAACTTTCAACGCTAAAATTCGGAGGATATATAATTTTATATAATTGGCCTAATATATTTTTCCTCTCAATTTAATAAAATATGAATTACACAGTAAAGCATGTAATCCGTTTCCTTCATTTCCTACTTTCCGAACAAGCTGAATACATTCAAATTCATAGGTCTAAAGCAAATCTTTAATACAAGCAGCATGAACGTTTCTTCTACATTCACCAAAAGTTTTCATCATCAAAAAACAAGCTTTTGGGATACGACATCGCGGCATGTTTAATCCGTTTGATTAAAATTTCATACATTTTGTTTAATAAAAGTACTTATGGTAACCATTAATATTCTACAAAAACAACAGTTACACTTACAACTTATTTGGAAACTTCCAAAACGTAACTACACAACTTAATTTGAGCTACTTCTATTATAGTGTTATCCATATAATTCCAAACTACTTATCTAAAATTTAAGATAGAAAGTTCTGAGTTATCAAAAATTTTACAAATTTTATCACAAAATAATCAGTTTAATTTTGTTTATAATTTTAGGTTTGTCAATGTAAAATATCTAAAATGCTAATTGTTTTGGCAATTTACAAGAGGCATTACGACATAAAACAATATCATCTGCATTCAATAACAATCACATAGAGTTAATTTTATCATATACATAAATGCTTAAATTTTCTTTGTTCGATTGTTCAGTAAGGTTATTAACGAACCTTGAAACACAAGTGGACATATTTTGCATCCTACTTTACAAGAAAAACAATGGTGTTAATCTTGCTGACACAATATTTTATTTCTAGACCATTTATTCTATTTTTGAATACCCAATTCCATAACACTCTGTGTCATACAGAGTAAAATACCTTAGTAATATTGATAAATACACAGTACCTCTTCTCTTTGATACACACACACTTCTCTACACGGTATTTTAAAGTAAAAACACGATCAATGGTACTATATCCCTTCCCATATCCGGCTTTTTCTTCATGAAATTGTGAATTACTTTCTGCTCAATTATTTATACTCTAATTTAACACGTTTCACAAATTTTCCCCCACGCTATTATCCGCTTTTTTTTTCGTTGTTTTCAGTGAACATAGAAATGTATTCAATTTATCTGAAATCCACAATATCTGTCATGTTTAGAATCCACTTATCGTTAAATCCTATGTTTAATCATAAAGGTTCATTTTAGAAATATTACAGAGTAAAGTTTCAGTTGAACAAAATTCGTGGCCTTGTAAGATATTCAATGAATCTATCAAAATTCACGTTTCACTGCGGAAAGACTGGAACATGTATTAGTACCTGTTATATTAATTATCTTCTTCCTCTGAGGAATGGATGTGGAAAATAGCGAATGTTGTTTGTTTAATTTTTGGATTCGTTTATTCTATGAATATTGCTTTTATTTGAGTTTTCTCAATTTTTACATTGATCTCTGAAAATACGACGAAAAGGATAGGTTTGAAGTTAAGCACAAAGCTACACAATGGGCTATCTGTGCTCTGCGGTTTCTAGCGTTGTAAGTCAGCGAACATACCGCTGTGCCACTGGGGGCAGGGGAGGGCACGACGAAAAGAAACCACATAAAATTTTACTATATAATTTATCATGAAATAAAAAATGCCTTGTGTCCAATTAATTAATGCAAACTTGGAATTCTTGTATACTACAATTTATTATTTCTCGATAGAGTTAAAGTTGGTGTTTTAAATATTAATATCCACATAAGAACATTCCATTCTTAACCCATTTCTGGATTACAAAATCAACATAGAAGTTGTAAAAGAAAAATAATTCACCATGTTGTTCCTTTTCAGTGTAGTTTAATGGGAGGAATTTTATTATCCAGCATAATAACAATACCAAACATACAGCGAACAAAGTAAAACAGTATTTTAATAGAGAGGAAGCAGATGGAACCCTTGCATGCTTAATGCATCCTTCACAGAATCCAGACATCAGTATTGTTGAATGTGTCAAGGACTAACTTGATCTAGAAAAAAAAAACAGCGAAAAGAGCCGTAATCACGAGAGGAACTCCGTGCAGTACTTCAAGAAGCCTGTAATTCATTTCCTCCTGAGTATCTCCAAAAGCTTGAAGAAAACTTTTCTCATATGCTTCCTAAAACACCGGTTTCGGCTAGGGGTGATAACACAAAATCTTAAGGAAGCGAACTTTAAATTTGATTTATATGTGTTGGTTTTGCTTTCAGACATTATTATGCTCAGTATTGTATATTTAATTTATTTGGATAGAATTGTTTTAATGATGTTTTTTTGAAATACTATAATGTTAAGATAATTCTTTTAGCTCTGCCGTTGGCAGAAATGACATTAAATATGATGTGTGTATTGTATGCTACACCAGTAAAAGTTTGGGTTTATTTTGTTAAAATAAAAATTATTTTTTTTTCACCCTGCTTAAACTACAGTTTACTTGATAGAAAGCTACAAAAGGTTAGCTAATAATTAAATTAGAACTTCTACCACATAGTAAAAGAGAAAATGAAAGGAAATGACATATTCATCAAGCGACTTTGTTTTCATTTATATATTTATTGGCATTTTGATGTAACTAGTTTCACCTTAATATAAGTTAGCATTTTGTGATATTCACATATCACCTTAACGAAGAAGCTATCTCAAAATTTTCATATTAATGTTACAATAATTGTATCGGAAATGAGCTATATTTCCTGTTTGATAAAAAACTATTTAAATTTTGTAAACTAATTTAGAAGGTTCGAGAACAATATGTAGAAAGATAATGTGTAATTATACCTCGTCAAAATTAGAACTGATTTCAAAAAGTAAATAAAGTTGAAATTAGTTTTTCTAACGTCAACACGTCATCTAATGTTTATTTTCGTTTCATAACTAAACCTTAAAGTAAAAGGTAAGTATTTAAAAGGGTGAATAACGAGCTCATCATTTCATAAATCCCTGTAAAACAAGTAAAATAAAGTATACTAGGTTTCGCTATTGAAACTTTGTAAAAAACAATACAGATTCAAATACAAATAGATATGATATCCGGGCCATTCACTCCGTATATTTAGGGAAGACACGTGCTTCTTACACACTTTTAAAAATTAATTACTTCCCTATGTAGAAAGTTACTTATTTTCCAACCTACTCACCCCCTATCTCAGGTTTTATGTACTTCATCTCTCAGGATTTGTAGAGTTTTATGCACCTCATATCTCAGGATTTGTAGGTTTTTTAATACGCCCTATACAGTGAGTTAAGTATAATAAACCTTTCATATACATACACATTTATAATTTTTGAATAGCGGAACAGTTCTCAGTTTAATTGTATGATTTAACCATCATGAAATTCTCAGATGTGTTCGAACAATAGTGGAACTTTTGAATTAAAAAGGTGATGGTTGACCGTCCGTTTCTTAAATATTTTAAGGCATTTTGCACCCGAGTTTGACCCATAAAAAGCATTCCTTTCCCGGGAGATTTGGAGCGTGAATGCGATCAACCCTTTTTTCCAACTCTGTATTATACGCTTTCAAGACATATCGAAGGAAATAGAAAACTTGAGTTAATATGTCATTATATAAATTGGTGTCTTACCTGAATTGTCTTATTACATTAATGAATGATATGGGATATAAAATAGTAGTGTAAGGAAACCAAAATTATTTACACTTGCGCCCATTTAATTGAATATTTATTTGGCAATATAGCCGCTTGTATTACCTTATTGCAAAACCATAAAAGAAGTAAATACATAGACGTTTTTAGAAATATCATAATGAGGGAAACATTTTCTAAGGATGTATTACTTTGATGGAAAATAACCATGCACGTACAGTTTTTAAGAAGGACACAGATCAAACCTTTATTTACAGTAGCATAACTACACCCTACAGTTTAATGGTACGACATCAACGGATAACAATTATTATGAACCTTCATACCTTCCCGTTAATCGTGATTCAATACTATAAAACCTACAAAATTTTAAAGATTGTCATTTTATGCATTGATTTTGTGTAAGTAACGTACATCTTTTTGTCAATAATAAATTGTGTATGTCTGCTCATTGGATGACAACACTTCTTAATTTTCTAAATACAGAGTTAATATATAAGTTAATACTCATATAAACATTTTTAAATGTTGGATCTTTGCATAATGTAGAGAAGCTGAATTCAGAAAAAAAAATATGGATATTATTTAAAAGGACATTATCTATATACAGCTCGTATTATACTCTTTCAAGACCTGCCGAAGGAAATAAAAAATCTGAGTTAATATGTCATTATAGAAATTGGTGTCTTACCTGAGTTGTCTTATTACATGACTAGGTAGAGAGATTTGGAAAAGTTTTAAATAGTTTTTACATTTGAAATGACATTGTCCACTTTGTATAATGACTATCAAACGGTTTTAAAGCCCTTTAAAAAACGCGTTTTCACATTCGTAGACAGTGAGTGAATGTTTTAAATATAACGACGTATTGACGTTCCTTTTTACAACATGAAACAAAATCCAGCAGTATTTTTGTTACAATGATACATGACTGTTTCAGTGACAATTCAACTATACTTATTGGCTAATTCACTGTACTAGTTTGATAAGCATATAAATTAAGGTTCATTTCTCCTTCAGTCGACGGTAAACATAATCGTTTCTATTTAGACAAAACTTATCTGGTGGAATTTGAAGAAATAATCTAGACAACTGAACAAAAATTTTAGATATTTTAACCAGAAAATTCCAGGCAAATATAGAAACATCTAATAACATCTGTGTCGTTTTATTAATTCTAGTTAGCTTCAACTCTTAAAAACAACTGGCCAGACGACGTCCAAACACACACGATCAGAACGATTCCAAGACATTAAATCTGACCCTAAGTATAGCTAATAAGAGTGCTAAAAAATAAATTGAAATAACCATCAGTCATATGCGCCACACAACTAGCTCTTTTCTTTCTCTAGGTACAGTGAAGTAACTATCAGTCATATATGTCACAGAAATAACTCTCTTCTTTGTCCAGACACAGTTAAGTAACCATCATTAATATATTTCACAGAACTAACTCTCTTCTTTCTTTAGACATAGTGAAATAACCATCAGTAATATATGTCACAGAACTATCCCTCTTCTTTCTCCAGACACAGTTAAGTAACCATCAGTAATATATTTCACAGAACTAACTCTCTTTCTTTAGACACAATTTAGTAACCATCAGTAATATATTTCACAGAACTATCTCTCTTCTTTCTCCAGACACAGTTAAGTAACCATCAGTAATATATTTCACAGAACTATCTCTCTTCTTTCTTCCGACACAGTTTAGTAACCATCAGTAATATATGTCACAGAACTATCTCTCTTCTTTCTTCAGACACAGTTTAGTAACCATCAGTAATATATTTCACAGAACTATCTCTCTTCTTTCTTCAGACACAGTGAAATAACCATCAGTAATATATGTCACAGAACTATCTCTCTTCTTTTTTCAGACACAGTCAAGTAACCATCAGTAATATATTTCACAGAACTAACTCTCTTCTTTCTTCAGACAGTTTAGTAACCATCAGTAATACATTTCGCAGAACTAACTCTCTTCTTTCTTCAGACACAGTGAAATAACCATCAGTAAT
>NW_013665610.1:3605407-3619039 GCF_000517525.1 Limulus polyphemus
AACTCTCTTCTTTCTTCAGACAGTTTAGTAACCATCAGTAATACATTTCGCAGAACTAACTCTCTTCTTTCTTCAGACACAGTTTAGTAACCATCAGAAATATTTTTCACAGAACTATCTCTCTTCTTTCTTCAGACACAGTCAAATAACCATCAGTAATATATGTCACAGAACTAACTCTCTTCTTTTTTCAGACACAGTGAAATAACCATCAGTCATATATGTCACACAACTATCTATTTCTTTCTTCAAACACACTGAAGTAACGAGCAGTCGTATTTGTTGTTTTTATTTTCTGTACCCTGTTGACTTTATTTCCCCTGGATTGAAGTAATGTTATACATTCTCTATTGTCTCCGTTAAAAGGCTATAGCGCTTTTTTTACGTCCTGCGATATATCAATTTGCGTCCATCCTAATCCAGGTTTCGGTGAAGTTAGTCATTAAAGAGAAATATAATTTTCATTTTTTTTAGGAGTAAAACAAATTAGCTGTTAAGAATACAAACCGATAAAGTTAATTCATATTATATATTTTGCAGATATTGCGTACAGTACATCAAAAGTTAAGATACAAAAGAAGAACACAAGTTGTCACTCTTCAATTTTTGATTTATAAAATTTCCATTATAAAGGTTATAAACTTTAAAACAAAATACAAAATAAACTCAGGTGCAGGAAAACTACAAAATGGCAGTTTATCCATTAGAAACAAGGGAAGTTATTACATACACATTTACTAAAATTATTGGAACATCTTGATGAAAAATAGAGCATACGAAGTAATTATTTAACAAACAAACTTTCGTATCTATATTTTTTCATAAAATATTTAAGATAATGGATTAGAGTCGTATAACTATCAAGAAAGTAAGACAGATGTTGAATTGGAAAAATAAACAACGAGCTATCTGCACTGTCTCATCACAGATCCTGAACACCGAATTTTAGCCTTATAAGCCCTGAAGCTTGACAACGGCGGTCTTTTTTAACCGGGAGTCTGTTAGGGAAATTTAACAGAAAAGCTGTTCGTCACTAAGCGTGTGACGAAATCAGAAATCTTATCTTGAAATATAAAAATATTACATACACATTTTTCAAGTGATGTGTATTTACAGATGGAAGAAATGTAAATCGGAGAGAAAAATGATTTCATATACATAGATATTTTTCGAAATCCATACAATATATTGGCCTTTAAACAACAAATAAGGACCAAACATTACGTACTGACTGACAAAGAAATGCATCGAAAGTCATGTTTAAGAGCAAAGGTGACTTTACATTTTACTTTTGTCATGTTTAAGAGCAAAGGTGACTTTACATTTTACTTTTGTCATGTTTAAGAGCAAAGGTGATTTTACATTTTACTTTTGTCATGTTTAAGAGCATAGGTGACTTTACATTTTACTTTTGTCATGTTTAAGAGCAAAAGTGACTTTACATTTTACTTTTGTCATGTTTAAGAGCAAAAGTGACTTTACATTTTACTTTTGTCATGTTTAAGAACAAAGGTGATTTACATTTTACCTTGTCATTTTAGCACATAACTTGTCGACTTATGTTAATCTTGAGATGGAAAAAACCTTCAAAGTTCTATGGTTGAAAATAAGAAATTAGGGAGTAGATATTTCAGATAATTTTGCAGTGTCTCTAATACAGAGATTTTAATTATATTCTATACGCGTCAATATTCTTCATAAATATATGATATCACAACATTACAGAATAAAGAAAATACAGATTAGACAGAGGGTAGCAATTTTGCATAATAATATACTTGGTAAGTGTGTAAGCTACGATTTTTCTGAATACAGTGAATTACCCGTGCTTAAAGTTTATTTTATATAATTACCGTTTTAAAATGAAGTTATACTGTCAAAGTACCTTATTAAAACAACATAAATTTAACCTTTGATGTTTTATAGATAATTGTTATGTTGGCGTATTAGAGTTCTCGTAGTACTACGTTACATGAATAAGGGTACTGTGCTTTAAGAACACCCCATAATCTCAGCTTCCCAGATGGTGAAATTATTAGCGCCTTTGTTAGATAATATAATACATGTATATATATATGGAATTAAATTAATTGGGGTAAATATTCCTTAAATTATTAATTGTGGTTTTACTGTGAAAATGAAACGGCTTTATTAGATTACCCATATTCACATAAAATAGACATTTGAGATAAAGGTAATAGGTACTCTCCAGATCTAAAGCTTCGCGATCAGTGTTTGGGTGATTATCTAAATCCCCGGGACCCACTCACGCGCAGCTTCAGTGACCAGTCTTAGGCAAGGGTTTCACGGAGTAGGCATTTGATTGGTGCCATCTAAAAAAGTGGGTGGTTACTGGCATTCTTTCTGCTATTACAAAAAACAAAACAAAAAAAAACGAAGTTGCTCAGAGAAATAAAGGGCGTGTCCAGCTGTTTCCCCCGAGAATATGCCGTCCCCCTTAGCATATGAGCTAAGCTTACCTATAAAACTCCTGCGCACACCCAGAAGTTCGAACTACAGCATTCACAATCCTTGACTCCGCTGACGGGTCGTTTTCTCTCCCTAGAAACACACATAAAGACGCTTTACTACAGAGATCCCCATGACGCTGACACGAAACCGCACAGCTGTGCTTCATCAGTCCAAAGTTCTGCTTGGAGCTATGTGTTTGGTTCTGACAGTCTGCGCTCTAGGGGTACCGTCACCGACGGAGAAACCTTCCAATCAACAGGATGACAACATCGGAAATTTGAAGGTACTGTCCACGATGGACCTAGAAGCACGGAATTTGACCGAACAAATTGATTTTTTGCTACAGCAGCAAAAAGAACTTTCCGAGGAAGCGGCCGAAAATGATGAAACGAATCATGTTGGAAAGAATACAGAGATAGTCACCCAGGGTTCCCGGAGATGTCAGAAGTGTCTAACACCAGAGCAGGAGAAAAAACAGCGTCTAGAAATGATCAAAGCACAAATTCTCACCAAACTGGGGATGAGTCAGCCTCCAAATATCACAAGAAAAAACTTGCAAAACATTCCTCCGCTTTACGACATCGTTAATCGGTATAACCTACAGGTCGACGTCCCCTTCTTCCAAAGAGATCCAGCCTGAACACGACGTACAGAAAGACCAGCCTAGATCTGAAGTACAGGATGAAGATACAGCCACGACAGATTTGGCGTTCGCTTTTGCCACAAACACTCGTGAGTACCAGCCTTAGTTTATACTTCTTGTTCGTACGTCAATAAAGTATACTTTGTTGTGAATGGGAATAATTAAATATTGATTTACTGGCACTCGTTCATTTTGTTCTTTACTAGCGTAGACATATTTAATGACGTTCTAAATCGCTGTTTTTAAAACCACATTCGCGCGTGGATATAAAATTCCTTGTTGTATATACAATATACATAGTGATAAATAGTTATTGAATTTTTTCTCGGTATATTTCAGATACGATATGTTGTTACGTAAATTCTAGTTCGTGGATGAAAGAACATTTTATGAGGTTTTATTTAGCGCATCTACGTTGGCCGATTGTTTGAAAGTTATACGAAAAGCCACCGCAATAAATGTAATAGCGGTGTTTTTAAAGGACAAGACTTGTTCTTCAAGAATAGGTCTGCAATGATGAAATATTTTTCCAGGTGATGGAAAATGTAATAAAACAAAAAAGATAAAAATAATAATAATTATTAATAAATAATATTACGAAGTCTAGAATATGTGTATAAAATGCAATATGAACATTTGAATATTCGTTTGTCTGTTTGTTTCGGAAGTTTCGCGTAAAGCTATACAAAAGATAATATGAGTATTTACGTTCCTAACCCCCCCCCCCCAGTGGCACAGCGGCATGTCTGCGGACTTATGCCGCTAGAAATCGGGTTTCGATACCCGTGGTGGGTAGAGCACAGATAGCTCTTTGTGTAGCTTTGTGCTTAATAATAAACATCAACACCGTTTCTAATTTTGAACTGATTTTGAGTTAAGACAGTCAGTTAACAGCACTCTCCGCTAAATCTTTAACTACTCCTATATAACCGAATAGTGTAATTTGTTTGTTTGTTTTGAATTATCTGCGCTAGCCGTCCCTAATTTAGCAGTGTAAGACTAGAGGGAAGGCAGCTAGTCATCACCACCCACCGCCAACTCTTGGGCTACTCTTTTACCAACGAATAGTGGGATTGACCGTCACATTATAACGCCCACACGGCTGAAAGGGCGAGCATGTTTGGTGTGACTGGGATTCGAACCCGCGATCCTCAGATTGCGAGTCGAGTGCCCTAACCACCTGGCCATGCCGGGCCTAGTGTAATTTGACTGTCACAATTATAGCACATATGGTCCCCAAAATGCGGGGCACATTTTTGAGGCAAAGGTACGCAAATCAGAATCCTTGGATTTACAGCTTTGGCACTCTAAACCACTAGGCCAGGCCCAGCCTAAAAACTTTTATAAGCTACAAGATACAATTCTAACTTACAGTAATGCAACTAGTAAAGTAGAAAAAATTCTAAGAGCTCAGTAAAACATTCCATTGAAACATATTTTATATAAACACATAAAATATTATATTGGGTTTTTCCAAGATTATGTCTGTTATTCCATAGTAGGATCAGCCGAATCCGATCTTTTCAGCTTTATAAGCTACTTCATAAAATATAATTTCACTATTTTTAGATTGTTAAAAAATCACCTCTTGGAATGTGACTGTCAATCCCACTGTTCCGATAAGAGTATACTTCCAGTCAGGATGGCTATATTTGAATCTACAGAATCCTTGGCATGGAACTTTAGACCATTTGCCATGAGAGGTGTGGTTCAGGTTGAAAAACCAAATATCAAACACATATCACAAAAGTAATTTAAGCAAACGATACATATTTCACCCCGTATAAAAGACGATTACAAAATTAGAAGTTGAAAGTGTTTTTGTTTATTTTTTTGTGTCACGGGATACTTGCTTTGCCAGGTTGTTTCATTTATTAAATAGGCTAGTCTGTGAGAATATTTCGCTGATTTATATGTAACAGCAGTGTATGTGAAATCTCTATTGATTCGGGCCCGGCATGGCCAGGTGGTTAGGGCGCTCGGCTCGCAATCTGTTTGTAGTACTTGAGTTTGAGAACTTTGGTCGACAACCAAAACCCGAAAACCTCTTTCGTTTCGATTTATGGTCATTTGGAGAAAAACAGACAAAAGACAATAACAAAAAAAAAATGGGAATGGGGTCGATTTTGTTTTATTTTATTTCTCAATGAGCAGTATCAGTTTCTGACCCTAAAATGTACATCGTTAGTTTTAAGATTCTATACAAAATAATTGTCTTTTGTTTGCTCCATTTACATAATTCAAATTAGTTTTTATTATACGAATTTATGATTGTCTGTTTATTTAGGATTTTCACGCACAGCTACACAAAAATAGCCGTCCCTAATTCTGAACTTATAGACTAGAGAGAAGGCAGCTAGTCAACAGCACCTAACGTTAATCTTGGGTTAATTTAGTTTGATGTAATATTGAAATTTGATCGACACTCGTGTAGCGCACCCATACTCCCAAAGAGCGGAGGGCGTTTGTGCGACAACAGAATGCAGACCATGAGCCCCAAGATTCACAATCAAGACACGTTAACCACTGGCCACACTCGGCCCCGGAATTTATGAAAATCAAGTTAAAATCCGAGTTTCATTCTGAATTTTGTTGTGATTATCCTAGCGCTATGAGAGATGTGGTAACGATAGCCTGTAATAAGGAATTGTTCATGGTTGAATCATCGAAAATAGATTCATCTGCCAAAAATAATGATCTAATCAGCAAGAAGATAACGTCGTCAACACCATTGTGGAAAATAAGATCAAAACGATAAACCATACTTTATACACATGTTTAAATATATATCAAATTTAAATGAAAAAAAATGAGATTGTGTATTATTGAAAGCAATAAGATTTTTTCTTCGGTTAACAATATTTCTTTCAATAGAAGTTCCATATATTTATAACCTTTAACTGACAGAGTAAAATTATCCAAACTAGTGTTATGCTTGTATAGAGAAAGAAAAACATCTGCTAAATGTTTACCAATCCTCTTTGAAAGTCTCCCATGCTTATAAGCTGATGGGTGGCGCTTAGTTTTGTCAACGAGTGTATGTTATCCATGAATAATTGTTTTGTTTGTTTGTTTGTAATTAAGCACAAAGCTACACAATGGGCTATCTGTGCTCTGCCCACCACAGATATCGAAACCTGGATTCTAGCGTTGTAAGTCCGCAGACATACCGCTGTGCCACTGGGGGGCCCCTGAATAATACGAAATCAGACAGTAAGCAGTCTTCGTTTTTTTAAACGTTTACCAAGTGTACAGAGAGGTTTAAAAATAATTCTGAAATCATTATGGGGATAGGGTTGACTTGCAAGTCTCTTAATCTTGGTATCACTGACCTTTTCTTATATCATTTATTGCTGGTGGAGTCCACATCACATATTGAATCGTGTTGAATAATTTTATGTTTTATGTCTACTAAAACACTTAATGTAAAGAATCAGCCAAACAAATTGAGTGAAACCACTCATTTATCTGTATATATAATAAACCACAGCGGTAATTGTTGTGTTGTGTAACTCATATATCATTAAGGACCTGTAATCAACAAGAGTTTGAACTCCCAAGTAATTTTGTGAATAAATAGTTTAAAAAAACGTCCTTAAAATCTATGTACCTCATCGGCAATTCTGGGGTTAAATTAACTTTCAATATCAAAACTTTACCAAGATATCGTATGCTTGAAAATATCGGTCATTAAGTATTGAGTGAATATTCGGCACTTAACAGTTTTAGTGGGTAGAAGAAAGTGCGAGGTTTGTTTCTTCTAATAAGAGAGGGTTTGTTTGAAGCTAAGAACAAAGCTACACAATGGGCTATCTGTGCTCTGCCAAACACGGGTATCGAAACCCGGTTTCTAGCTTTGTGAGTCCTCAGTCATACCGCTGTGTCACTGGGGTGGCAGGATTTCGTGCAAAGTTGCAAAATAATTTCGTTTTGTTTGTTTGTTTTGAAGTTAAGCACTAAGCTACATAATGGGCTATCTGTGCTCTGCCAACCACGGGTATCGAAAACCGGTTTCTAGCTTTGTAAGTCCGCAGACATACCGCTGTGTCACCTGGGGGGCAATATAACAGAGGGAGGTAGTCGTTGTGTCTTAATATATATCAATTTCAGTGAAGAAGTAAAAAGTTGAGGTTTAGACTATTTGGACAAAGAATTCTATTAGGTTTTTAACAACTTGGAATAAATTTAATAAAATGCACTAAAATACCATAAACGAATCTTTTTTTTTTTTTTTTGGTATACGGAAGTAAAGAAACTAAATGAATCATGGATAATAATTTAATTTAGATTCACATTTGTTGCTCGGATTTTGAGAGTTTTAAGAGAGAGAGAGTCTTAAGGAAAAAAGTAACTCATATTCGGGACAAAACTGAGGAAGAAAAGTTTTCTCTATACACTTTTAAACTCGACTGGACAACATGTGCTTGTGGTAACGTAGAAGTGCGTTAACGTCCTCAGGGGAGCATCATCTATTTGTTTAAAAGAAATTTGAAGTTTTTAATTTCAAGAGCTTAAGATGGAGTTTAGACAGGGTGCTATTTCCACAAGTTTTTCAGAGACTAATGTCAACAATTTCATGTAAAGGATTTTAGTAAATAAAGAGATAATGTCAAAACTAGTCGCGAAATGATTTGTACAAGGAAAAAATCTCACTGGCAAACTAAACGGCACTGACAGAATTGGGGACAAGGTACAGAGGTTTAATCGCACTGTATAACAATTATATTAAGCGTATGCTAATGGAGTGTCTTTGCGCCACAGACGCCACATTTAGAATATATATACATATTATCCTACCAATAGTCATGGGACACACCTCTGATTGCAGGAAAATGGGTGTGATGACGAAATGTGGAAATAGTTTGGCCTATAAAGGTGATAAAGAAAAATGTCTTTACGTGCTATTGTGCAACAATTAAACATTCCCAGGTCGAAAATTGGCAACGTGCTGAAGAAATGGAAGTCCACAGGTGATAATAATGAGAACAAGAAACGACCAGATAGGTGTAAAATACTGACTGACAGGAGCCGAGGCGCCTATAGAAGGCTGGTTACCTCATCTCGCCGTCAGACCCTAGAGAATCTGTGTTTGGAGATGCAAGCAGCCACAGGCAATCCTATCAGTGTTTCCACGATACATCGAGAGCTGCATGCCATGCATTTTAACGGAAGAGCTGCAGCCCACAAGCCGTTGATAAAAAACAACAACAAATGCACACAGTCGATTGGTATAGGGCAAGGCACACCGAAACTGGACCGTGGATCAATGGAAGTAGGTCCATGTGGATCGACGAGTTATGATACCTGGAGAACTCTTGTTACCTGAGTGTGTTGTCCCAACAGTGAAGTTTAGAGGTGGCGGTATCATGGTCTGAGGGTGCTCCTCGTGGTATGGAGTAGATCCATTGGTTGCAATGTATGGATCCATGAATGCTGAGTCCTACATTGATGTTCTGAACAATTCTGTGTGTCCTTCATTGTGGTAATTTTACGTTACCGGCCCTCAGACCTTCCAACATGATAACGCTCCATGTTACAAAGCATGGATTGTGAACGTGTGGTTTGAAGAGAATGGCATCGGAACATTACAGTGGCCAGCACAGAGCCCCGACCTCAACCGTTTTTGGAATGAACTGGAACGCAAAATTAGGGGAAGGCGAAGATGGTCATCTTCAGTAATGGAGCTTACTAATGTTTTAAAGGAGTAAAGCACAATACCACCAGCTTTCTACCAGACATTAGTAGACAGTCTTCCACGACGCATTGAAGCAGTCATTAAGGCCAAAGGCCGGCCAACACGCCATTAATTTGTTGGAATAAAGAGATGTTTTATTCATAACTACCCGTGTCACATGACTTTTGATAGAATAGTGTATATTTGGTTCAAGGCAAATGTTCTACCACCCTACAGTGTAATGCCACCACGGATAGACTTACATGTTGATAAACCATAACTCTTTCCGAGTAAAGATATTCGTGAGATAGCAAAAGAACAAAATATTTCCTTTAGTGTTCTCCATCAGAAATACTCGCACAGTAGAGCAGTTAGGAAAACAATGAACCCCGAAACTAAACTACAAGCCAAGCTGGAGCAACGTTCTCATCCATAAAGTGAAGGCTATGGTTATCAAAGAGAACCCTTTGAGCTTAAAAAGTTATTGTAATGAAGCTGGGCATATCTTTAACAAGAAGGATTTGAAGTTGACGAAGCCATATCTCGAAATTATCAACTGTTTCATGAGAAAGCTGGAAAGTAAATAAACAAACAAACTAGAATCACAGAAATCACATTCGATCATATATCTATCAGGTTCTTCAATCCTACGTACTTTAAAAGCGCAATAGAAAAAGCGAGAAACATTATAGGCTAGATTCTCAGGTAAAATTAGCTTTTATTCACGCGTGTGTCGATCAGGGCATTTCCGAGAAGAATAACTATTAATGCAAATATATAAGTTTTGTACCAACCTATGTGTTCTATGGATCGTCGGTGTATATCTGGAAGTATGTGTAAACGGTATAAGAAGAATAACTATTAATTCAGACATATAAGTTTTGTACCAACCTATTTGTACTAGGGATCGTCAGTGTATACCCGGAAGTATGTGCAAACTGTATAAGCCAGTTTAAATCGCACTAGTCACTAAAACGTATTTTTGTAAGCTAGGCTGTTTTGTTAAGTTACCATAGTTACCAACGGGAATTAGGTCATTTGAAAACAACGTTGTTACAATATCAATAGAGAAACTTATGTATCCTGTTTATTTTACTTAGCTTTAGCTTTTATTTTATATAAACATATTTAAGCTCCATTAAGAACTTACAATTCTTCTTGTTCGTTTTAGAAAAGTTCTGTTTACTTTTTGGTTTAGTTCCAAATGAGCAAACTAGCATACAAACATAATTTTCTAAAAATATTTTCCCTACATAAAATACGAAGCTTATTCAATGAGTGAGGGACGCACGACTTTAAAACTGTAACTGACCACACAAAACAACACAGAAATGAAGAGCTAAGTTTCCGTTTATTATCCCAGCATGTTCCACTGGCACATGGTGAGCTAAGCCAATAAATTTAGTTGAAACCCCATGCTTGGAAAGATTAAAAGTGAAAGAAAGCGAAGGAAATTTTGGCTATTTGAAAGCAATTTGGACTTCATTATGAAGCTCTAGCTGTGAAGGGTCATGAAAAATGGAACATAGTCCCAAGTGAGTGAGTACCTTTGAATACCTGGAAGTCAGTAAAGGGTGTAGGTCGTCCACTACCATCATGACCTTTACTAAGTCTATTAAATAGTCAAACAAAACACTGTCATGTGTAATTATGAACCGGCAAAGAGGCGGAAACAGCGTCCAGATTCCTTAGAAGGGAGCAAAGCCCGTAAAAGTTTAGGACACGGAATCGTCTGAAAGACTTCGTTTTCTAACTCATCAGGGGGTAAGTATTTGTTGACTCTTCCTTGCTGGTCTTACTCTGTGAGGTACGATACTGCGCAGTATGTGGCCACCGGCAACTGAACAAAAAGACTCACCCCGCTTTAAACTTGGGCGCTGAATATTCAGAGATCATTATTTTAGCGGGCATAGGGGATGTAAAAAGTATTGTGCTGGGACCGCTTGCCCTCCCCCTTGTTCTCACACAGCAGGATTGTTTATTATCAAGTATTTAAGGGTGAAACACGTACTGTTCTTGTTTACTGGTTAACAACTGTAAAATATGCCTAGTACAGTAAGTCATTTAGTAGCCTGATTAGTATAATTGTGGGAAAAGGGCATAATTTGAGTTGTTTGTTGTTGTGTTATTTTTTTTTGGGGGGGAGGGCATTACTAAATACACATATCCATGTAGGAAATGTATTAGGGTCATTGACCCCTAGTGCTTCTACTTGAAGTATATTGTTGGTTTCTTCAAAACTGGCCCGGCATGGCCAGGTGGTTAGGACGCTCGACTCGCAATCTGCGGGTCGCGAGTTCGAATCCCCGTCACACTAAACATGCTCGCCCTTTCAGCCATGGGGGCGTTATATTGTGACGGTCAATCCCACTATTCGTTGGTAAAAGAGTAGCCCAAGAGTTGGCGGTGGGTGGTGATGACTAGCTGCCTTCCCTCTAGTCTTACACTGCTAAATTGGGGACGGCTAGCGCAGATAGCCCTCGTGTAGCTTTGCGCGAAATTCAAAACAAACAAACAAACAAATCTTCAAAAACTGTTCGAGACTCATATACAATATAGGTAAGTTTCAGTTTCAAAATTAGCTAAGATCTTAAATTAACGTTATGATAAGTAAATCTAGAATTCAACAAATCCAACAACGCTTCATCAAAGCAATGTTTGTAGGCACAACTCATTATTCAGCGCGTGATGATATTCAATGCTGCAAAGTTGACGTACACAAGAAAGAGCGCTCTTTTTTTCCTGCTCGTTTGGTATACCATTCCATTTAATTATTCCTAAACATCAACGATTAATTGTTTGTTTTATTTAGTGACACGTATTTATATTGTTGATGACGCCAAACTTCTTGTTTTATGAGGATTAATTGTGTACGCCGAGAAGAAGGTGGACATGACGAGAAGAACGCTAAATCTGTCTGGTTTCTTTAACAGCGCTCGAATACGACCAAAGTGTAGAGAAAAATGTCCTTCATTTTGACTTCTCCGAGAAGGTTATGAAGTCACATCTCAAAAAAGCGCATCTTTGGCTCTATCTCCAGCCCATGAAGGATCTTCAACACGGTGGTGTCACCGTCTACATCAATCAAGTGGTCAGAGGTATTGAGTCTCCCAGCCTGTTACAGGTAAGTCAACTCACTGCGAAGTGTTGTTAAAAGAAACAACAGTATATATATATATAAAGAGCATGACTGTTACTCTCCTATTCTGAAGAAAAGGTTTAAAGTTAAGAATTAATTGCCCTAACGGTGTTAGACCTTCATGTAAAGGAATAGTTTCAAATGAAGAGTTAGACTTAAAGAAGACAAATAAAATTTATATATCCACAAAATATTGAGTTGGTTTCTTTAGTATAGAACGTGGTAAGTATAAGTTTTCCTTTTAATCAACAAATTATCATTTTCGATGACGAGGAACCCACTTTGAGACTAATAATGGCTGGAGACGGCTTGAATGGGTAATGAAGAAAAACTTTAATATAAGTTTAACATAACAGCAAATGTACAACGTTTCGACAAGGTTTTGTCATCATCAGGTACCCATTCAAGCCGTCTCCAGCCATTATCAAATTATCATTTGCAAAAGAAATTGTTATTAATTAGTATTCCACTGTTAATAACATTTGGCTTGTGTAATTTCCCTATTCTCAACAAAACAATTTGTGTCTTCGTGTGAAAAGATGTAGAATGTGTTACTTTGCTAGTAACGCTTCGATTGTCCTGTAGGATCTCAGGGAGTTTATTACTATCTTAATAAATAAAGTTATACATTTTCTGACATCAATAATGACACCTAAACTCACTGTTGTCTTCAAGCTCAAAGTTTTGTTTGTTTATTGTAGCGGAAAGCGACATTGGACTAACTGCTGTATTTACCACGGGAATTCCGTAAATTTACCGCTGATTTATCGAGGGCATATTCTTCAAATACAAGGATATTTACATATCAATTAATAATTAACAAACAATGAAATTGTAATTGTTGTATAAAACAAAAAATACAAAACTTATAGTGTTTAAATAAAGATTTAAATCATAAGTCTTGTTTATAGTCCATTATTATACTCCACTTGGTGCACAAATTACTTTAAAGTTCTAATATTTCCTCTGATCCTCCAATTATAAATTTCTATATACCGTTTACTTGATGTGGGGTCATATATATAATTCTTTTTCAGTAATGCCGTGTTTTTGTCTGCTAGAACAATCAGTCTAAAGGAATATTTCTGTTCACATTTTATGTGTAACTCATGTGTTATTAAGGACCATATAACCAACAAAGGCATCGACCTACAGACCATAGTTTATAAATCGGGTATAAAAAAGCCGATGGGTTCCATACGGAGCTTAATGGTAATTCCAGGATTACGAAAGAAATAGAATCTTGTATGTCTAAACAAAGTTATGCGTCAATGTTGAGAAATCTTTATAAACAATTTTGAACTTTTTGTAGAAGAACTTGAATATTTTTGATAACATAATCTTAATACTTTGTCCACTTATTATTTTCATTAATTGTGAAGTTTAATACCTTTAGCTAGAATAGTGTTTAGTCTTAATCTTGATCATTATGCTTCATTAAAACGTCTTATAGAAATAATGAATTGGGTTTCGTTGAATTAAGAACCACGTACGAACAATGAAACCAAATACTATACATGTATAAATTTTAAGTTTTTACTGTTTTTCAGTTGAAAATGTTGTCGGCCTAATGCGAAATAGGAAGTACATCTCTTACCTTATATTTATTACCTTCTGATTACATGAACACCTTGAAGCGTAGGGAAGGCATCCATATAAATAACAAACTGTAAAGCAAGCTTTGAAAGGGAAACTACACAAGCC
>NW_013665610.1:3620010-3632161 GCF_000517525.1 Limulus polyphemus
ATTATCATTTGCAAAAGAAATTGTTATTATTAAAGCTTGCTTTACAGTTTGTTATTTATATGGATGCCTTCCCTACGCTTCAAGGTGTTCATGTAATCAGAAGGCAATACGGTTACAGAGCAAACAATTTTGTTTGTGCCATCTTTTATAGACTTTGTTTTAATTTTGCGAATATAATCTATAAAAGTTGATAATGACGTTATACTAACGACGTAAATTGCTAAAAGTATTACGTTGACTGTGCTTTTGCCGAGCTTGCCCAGTACTAGGTAAGTGACTGAAAGAAATGCACTGATTTCCGTCACAGTTTGAAACAAATTCATTTAAAACATCACAGTTGTAAATATTATGAAAATATGGAAGTTTAGATCGAACTAAGTTCGAATCTGAGACCCTACAGTTGCTGCATACATGAAAAAATATCTGTCTCGAAAGCCCGAGTCAGTCTTCACTTACGGAAACTTACAGATAACTCAAACTGAGGCAATAATTTATTTAAAGTTCAAAACCAACGCTTCGCCGTTTCGGTTGAATGTGACGAGCTTAAGTTTCTAACAAAATGTCAAATGTTAAAGTGGTACACAGTTCTGCGTAATTATCGTAAATTATAAAACCCATATCCTTTGCTTTAGCTAGGCAAAACTTATAATCATCGAACAAAATACATGAAAGTATATTTTATCATGTGTTTATCCTAAGCATATTTTTGTAACGGCCCTACATGTGCACTATAAATATAATTTACGGAACAGTCGTTCGAATTTTGTAACTTGTTTAAAAACTTCAATAATGTTCCAAAGCACAAAACCAGTAGGCTAAGTGGAGTATCGAGTTAAATGTCGGTTATTTGTACAGCACCGAGTAAAGCATGTCGACCTGAGGGGGCATCATGGACGATGGATCAAGCTAGGGGTTCGTAAAGTTGTGTCCCACTGGATTAACCACCCTAAAGACAACCTTGGATTAGTGATTCAAACTGAAGACTACAAGGGAAACATCGTTCCCATTTCTTATCCTTCTGAAAGCGACGAAGAATCTCATGTAAGTTTTAAAAGGATATTTTTCTAGATATAAAAGGGCTACAAGTTGGTGAGGTTGTTCATGTGGTGTAATTTCCAAGGGGGATACGTCCCCTCACTCTCTGTCTCTAACATGGTATTGGCTTCCTCGTATATTTGATACAGAGCATACAGAAACCACCTTCCGTTTCTCAGTCCCACGTTTAGAAGCAAAATTACATCTTTACATTTGTACTACCGTTTCAGAAAGATCTCTGTTGCTGATGAATTAAAATTCACCCTCGGTATAAGTTTCAACCAAAGTTGAAACTCTACATTTGATAGAAAAATAATGGATTTGATTATATGTTTTTATAGCAATCGACTTTGAAATACACACACATATATACACAAAAACAGTAGATATTTGCGTTTATATGGTGTATATGTATTTTAGTAAACTATACACTGTAAATAAAATATCAGTAAACAAGATTAAACCACGAGCAAGTTCCTTCATGAAAAAATACGTTCAAACATATAACAATATCACTTCTAATTTTAATCGTCTAAAGTTTAAAATTTATAGTATGAGGCTGGAGCGGACACTGTTCTTTATATTTGTACTTTTTAAAACGATCTCATTGCTTATATTCTTCTGCGAACTAGAATATTCAATGTATTGTGCACTAAAATATAGATATTCTCTTCTATCATTTAAATAATACATCAAACTTAGTTGTAGTATGAAATGTCTGACATAGCTTTTAACTGAGAATACCAAAATGCCTAATCGTATACGTGCGCTAAATCATAATAACATAGAAATTTGCTTTTAAATAATTGACTCAAATTATAATAATACAACACCTTTTAAGTTTGAAGCGGAGGATTAACTGTGAGATAGGTAACGTAGAGATTTTATTTAGATATCGATAAAAAAAAAATTCGGTCGCTATATAATACTAAAACTAACAAGGAACTTAGTGCCCCTGGAACTAATTAACTATCGACAATAATTTACTAATTTACTAGGATTAATAAACAAAAAAAATCGTAAGACATTGATTTACATTGCTGTTATGTTTAAGAAGCCATAAAGTAACAACATTCAAAGTCATATCTTCATCCCTTTTCAAAAAATCCTTAAGACATTGATTTCCTATTGCTGTTATGTTTAATAAACCATAAAGTAACAACACTCTAAATAATTTTTGATCCCCTTTTCAAAAAAATCGTAAGACATTGATTTCCTATTGCTGCAGCAATAGAAAATCAATGTCTTAAGGATTTTTTTGAAAAGAGATCAATAAATGACTTCGAGTGCTGTTACTTTATGGCTTCTTAAACATAGTTATGTTTAATAAACCATAAAGTAATAACACTCTAAGTCATTTTTTGATCCCTTTTCCAAAAATTCTTAAAACATTGATTTCCTATTGCTGTCATATTTAAGAAGCCATAAAGTAACACCAAGTCATTTTTTATCCCTGTCATGTCTAGCTGAGAGCTCCTCAATCAGTTTCATTTGGTTTTTCATTTTGTGACTTGTTTTATTTTTGGACCTGAGTAATTTCTTAATTCAATGGGCCACCAGTGGCACAGCGATATGTCTGCGGATTTATAACGCTAGAATCCGGGTTTCGATACCCGTGGTGGGCAGAGCACGGATAGCCCATTGTGTAGCTTTGTGCTTACTTACAAACAAACAAATTAATTTAATGAATTGAAATACTGTGATCATGATAGTGTTATATGATTTAATTGTATGCCAACGATCTATACTTTGTTGAAATAGGAGTCAGACTAAATAAGTCATTCAAAGTATATATATTTTCTATAACTAGTGTAAATACCACACGATTTTATCTGTGTTACGGCTTCACTGAAATAAATATATTAAAATGCAATTTTTTTTATGCATTAATTTCCCTGAGTCTTTCAATAATGAAGTTTACATACAAAAATATCGTGGTAGTGATTTAACAAAGTGTACTTACTTTACTTATGAGACTGACATAATATCATGTATTTAAATCAATAAAATCAAAATGTGTTGCTGAGTCAAGCAGGTATACATATAAACATAGTTAATTATTTTAACCATGTTGTGGTAGCACCAACTTGTAGCAAGTTAGTTAATGTATTTTTATCGCTTTGACAAATAGAACAGGTTTAGCTAGTGGTTCGTGTGACGGGCTGCGGACTAAAAGTCCAAAGTTCGAGGAACACGTTCCTCACTTTCAGCTGTGGATGTGTTATAATTGTAGTAATCAATCCCAATATACAGTTAAAAGTAGCCGCATATGCGGCCTTTGCTGCTAACTTGTTGCTCTCCCTCTATTCAGTAGTTCTAGATTAAGAATGGCTATGTCTGAGCCTTGAAATCTTTGACAACCAGAAGTCTCGGACATGAGTTTACATGAAATTTTATCTCATTCAGACCTCTTCATTTTGTATTTTTTACTGATAATATTTTTCTGTGACAAATTAGTAGTTTTCCAATGCAGTGTTAGCGTTTTTAATTTTAGTATTTATGATTTTTTCTTTTTTCTTTAATTCAAGTTTCATCGATGAGCTGGAGATAGGTTCTAAATTTTGTTTTAATTCGGATTTTCTGACACTGACATAATGAATAAAATGTGCACTATTAGTCTGACTAACTAAATTCAACAAACTAACCAATTTTATTTGCTGCCTTGAAAAGTAAATACAGATTTGAGTATTTTATAAATGGTAATGACAAACTAATATTATCTAATAACCCATGTTTTTATTTGCAAGATAGGCTTATGATACCATTTAAACAAATAATATATATATTGCTAAAAATTCTAAATGTGTTTTAGCGACCTTTCATTGAGATTGAAATGAAGAAACCACAAGCGACGCGGTCGAAACGAGATTCAGATGGTCTTGAATGTGACATTGAAACAACTGAAGTCAGGTGTTGCCGTTACCCTCTCACCGTTGATTTTGTGGACTTCAAATGGGACTGGGTCATCGCTCCAAAGAGATATGAGGCTAACTACTGCAGTGGAGAATGTCCATTTGTATTTCTTCACCGCTATCCTCATACTCATTTAGTTCAACAAATCGACCCCTTAGGATCTATCGGACCTTGTTGCGCTCCGTCCAAGATGTCTTCCATAACCATGTTGTACTTTAATGACAACAGTAACATTATTTTGGGGGTCTTACCAGGAATGGTAGTAAAAAGGTGCGGTTGCTCATAACAATGCTTAGAAGAAAATCAGTTTGTAGCTATGCTGTTCTCAGTGGACTCGTGATAAATTAAAGATCTTGAAAGCGTTCTTCGAAGTATCAATCACCTAGTTACAACACTGAATAAGAAAGACCCTCTTGTTTTTGATATACCGTCCATTGGCTCTTCAGCGACGTTTGTGGGCTGAGACCGTATCCTGTTTTCTTTATTGGGTTGAACATCACTGTTATACTTACCCTCACACACATAAACATACACACGTACACACACCCAGAACAGTAACAACAATGCTGACAAAATAAGCAGCTGTTCGTGAGGGATGGTATATGGACATTCCGAGCAGAGTATTTGCTAGTGGGGTTGGTGCTGCATTAGGTATGTAAATAAGATATTTTATGAGTCGTCCAGGGTATTTACTTACGCATGCAACGTATGTGGCAGGTGAAATGGGAGTTGTGGTACCTATATTAAAGAGCAGTACGTACACATATGTACAAGGAATTGTATACAGGGTAGACGTCAATGCAAATTTAGCAAAATGTTTATTTCTTTATTTATCTTAAACGAAAATTATCCCAAAAATATTTTCAAGTTAACAGTGAAATACGATTCAGTATTATTGATTTTTATCTTGAAAATACCGGTTTGAATTGGTTTTATTTTCAAGATATAGGAAAAACGTGCATGTTTCACGAGTATGTTTTGTTGTAACATGTTTAACAGAAAAACCAGGTATTCGTAACTCTTCAAATCCTATACAATTAAACATGCTACTTCTTTTAAGTAACACCATGATGTAAGTTAGTGTTAAACAACAGTTTAATTTAGCAGGAGACTTGTATTAACAGCTCGTAAGATTGATGTTAAGAAAGTAAGTTTGTCAAACATTGTGAACGATGTCATTAAGAGATTCATTATTTGATCAATTATATCACACACAAAACCTATACAGAAAGGTAAGGACAGTAAGACAAGTAATTTTCTTTTCTTTTAGAATGCTTCGAGTTCGCTATTCAGAAATTCCCATATCATTGCCTATTAAACTAGCTAATGTTTACCTTTACTCTCGACCATGGATATCAGTTTGATTTTCCGTAGAACCATTAAACTCCCATTTATACACAGCAGTATAAACCGTTAACAGAGACTACCATAACTAAATGAACTAGAAATGTGATTAAGATTTTTAAAAACTCTGTTCCAAAGAATTTGCTGTAAAGGATTTAGTACGATAAAAATCGAGAGACTGCTTTAGAGACTGATAAAAACTCATCAACCCGTTTTTAACGTTTATATATATATACGTTTCTTTAAAAAAAATTTGTGCTCTTGTATTAGTAAATATTTTTTTAATATCATTGCCAGTAACCACCCTATGAGGTCATTTATAAAACACTTATACGTTATTGATGTTGGTCCTTTTCGAAAATCAAGAAAGAAAAAAAAAACGATTAGTATTACACATTAAAAAAAAATTATTTTGAGGTAGGTTTAATCTATACAAACACAAACAAGCCCTAATTGGTTACAAAGTTCTTTCGAACATTTCCACTCATGAAAGAGTACATCAAGCTGACACAAAAAGGAATATAAAGTTATGCTGATCCAGTTTTTAATATTTTTGAAATGGCTGACGCTCTATCCTTTTAATAGCTAAACTGCATTGTCTAGATTTATTTGTGTAACCAGTGCTGAAATGTGTTTGCCCACACAGCGTTGAAACTCATATTTCTCCAGACAATGTTAAAACGCTGTATTTTTTTCCGGAAAGGAAACAAGAAGATCTGTTGCACATGTATTTATTAAATTTTACAATGAATTAATTACCTATTAAACACAAAGAATTTACAAGAAGAGGTCAGAAGGTTCATCGATTACTTAAGGATAACCGAAAAGTGGTCAGATCTCAGAAGAGTATAATAGCTTTTGTAAGCCACACAACCTTCTTAACTAATCTCAATAGTAGGATGAGCTGACGGTGGCTATGCTTAGAAACAGCAATTAAGCAAGCTATAAAAGACATTGGCACAACATATGTTTGCACTGCAAATACGAAGAAGTAATTAACGTGTATTAAGTCTCGTCCTCTCTTCAAGAAAGCACCTCAATAGGATGACATTGGTGGCTTGTTAAATATTCAGTGATATGCTTATAATTTTTAGAAAAAAAATCGTATTGTGATTATCTTATGTATATGTGTGTAGGAGGTTTTATTTTATGCTGATCTCATTTTGAATATAGATTTTGCTGATCACGTTGTCCACATATGAACTAAAATAAGTGAATATGCAAATTTTCGGAGCCCAATAACGCAAGGCTGTGATATATATTGAACTGTTATCGCAATTACACTAAAGAAAAGGCAAACTGAGAAGTAATATAATTTCATATATTTCCGTAGTGATTGTAAGAGCTTTTTGACTATCACTTGAATGGGGTTAAATGGTATTATAGATCAAATACCTTGTAGAACTAAGTTTGAGAGTATTATAAATACTTTTGTTTTGACTTTTAAGATAAATGTTTTCTCGTATTTTTGGAAAATTATTATCTATGTAACGGAAAAGTTTTTTTTTTTGTAGCATTTATGTCTTTGAGCTTTGCATGAATGTGTGAAACGTACTTCAAATCTATTTAAAAATTGGACTTTTGTAATGTACAATTAAATGTCCTATAGTCAAGCAACTTTGTGAAGCGCACAATACGCAGTTGCAGCATTTTATTCTTCGTGTTGTTAAGGGTTTGTGAAAAGGTTTGTCTCGTTTAAAGTACTTCTATTAATGCCCGTATTTAGTAACAAAGATTATTTGTTATCTTTAAAGAATATAATGTTAAATGTGGTGTAAATAAAAAAAAATGTTTTCAGGATTTGTTTATTTTGTATCTACAAAATTACAATATTCAGAACCTAATTTCACTGATGTTTATTTACTATGCCACTTTATTTTTACTCTAACAACTAAACTTACTGTCTACATCATGTTGGCTCTCAGTAAGACAACGTTAAAGTATTGCACATGACTTATACGTTCCGTTACAAACCTAATTACCGTGTGGTAAGAACGTCTATCCATGGTGGAAACATTAATAGAAAGGTTTTAGCTATATATATATATATATATCATATGTGTTTAAAATATATACGTGCGTGTAAATAAATAACTTTATAATTAAGAAACGTATACAATATTACATACACACGCGAATCTTTCTATCTCGTTAAGCACTGGTAACATCCAAATATAATATAACCTAGCACTTAGTCAAGCAGTTGTGGAATATACACAACCATCAATATCATGACTATTTATATCTGTCAGATATGAATAATTATAAACATGTTTTCTATCACACAACTATGAATGATGTGAAATACGAGACAGAGTGAACATCTTTTAATACACAGTCAAGTATGATAACAAATATAAGCTAGAGTGAACATAGTTTCTAGCAAACAATCATAATGATGTGAAATATGAGTCCGAGTGAGCATATTATCTAGCACACAGTATTGTATGATGTGAAGTACGTATCCGAATTAGCATCATTTCTAATACACAGTCATAATGATGTGAAATATGAGTCAGTGTGAACATCATCTCTACCACACAATCATGTATGGTGTGAAATACGAGCTAGAGTGAACATCTTTTTTAACACACAGTTATGAATGATGTGAATTATGAATCAGAATGAACATATTTTCTAGTACACAGTATTGTATGATGTGAAGTATGTATCAGAATGAGCATCGTTTCTAATACACAGTCATAATGATGTGAAATATGAGTCAGTGTGAACATCATCTCTACCACACAATCATGTATGATGTGAAGTATGTATCAGAATTCGCATCTTTTGTAATACATAGTCATAATGATGTGAAATATGAGTCCGAGTGAACATATTTTCTAGTACACAGTATCTTATGATGTGAAGTATGTATCAGAATAAGCATCGTTTCTAATACACAGTCATAATGATGTGAAATATGAGTCAGTGTGAACATCATCTCTACCACACAATCATGTAGGGTGTGAAATACGAGCTAGAGTGAACATCTTTTTTAACACATAGTTATGAATGATGTGAATTATGAATCAGAATGAACATCTTTTTTTAGCACACAATCAGGTATGGTGTGAAATATGAGTCAGAGCGAACATCTTCTCTACCGCACAGTTGTGTAGTTGTGAAATTCTTGCCTATAATTTACCCCAAGTAAACATATTCACCATTTTGTCAAATATAAAACAAACATTGAATTTTACCAACTATTATAGTTCCCAAGTAGCTTTCCTTCTGGCATTCATTTTCTATTGTTATTTGTAATGCAGCTATCAGGTTTTACAATATATGCCTTTCTTCGTAGTTTTCAAGTTAAAATAAAAACACGTAAATGCCACTTGAGAGGTTAACCCTAAAATTAAAACCGATCCATATGTACCCCATAGGTTTTTAACCAGCTTTTTATGAACTATTTATGCACCACGTTGCTTGTGAAGCCATGCTTTTATTGACTACAGGGTTCATAATAAGATAAGGTTCTCACATGCACACAAAATTAAACAAACATACCATCAATAATGTAGTTAATTCCACTAATTACTGATGGTGTTTCCTGTACGTATTTTTCATAGATAGTGAGTGATTTCACCAAATTGTTTTTTGGTCAGTTCTTTTGAAAGCGTGTTGTAGCAGAATAAACAAATTATTCGACATGATAAAATATGTGAACCTCGCCGATAGTAGACGGAATATAAAAAAGTCGATAATTTGGGGATTTAAATGTTGTACTTCTCTGGAAATCCCAATGATATAAATACGTTACTGGAATGGCTGTTTATAAAGTTTTAATGTAGCGTTAAAAAAAAGAAAGTTTTAAGCATAAAGTTACACAAATGGCTATCTGTGCTCTGCCCACCAGGGCCGGCATGGCCAGGTGGTTAGGGCGCTCGACTCGTAATCAGAGGGTCGCGGGCTCAAATCCCCGTCCCACCAAACATGATCGCCCTTTCAGTCGTGGGGGCGTTATAATGTGACGGTCAATCCCACTTTTCGTTGGTAAAAGAGTAGCCCAAGAGTTGGCGGTGGGTGGTGATGACTAGTTGCCTTCCCTCTAGTCTTACACTGTTAAATTAGGGACGGCTAGCGCAGATAGCCCTCGTGTAGCTTTGCGCGAAATTCAAAACAAACAAACAAATATCTGCCCACCACTGGTAAATAAAGAAAAGAAAGTCTTTACCTCGCCATTTTTCATAACAACATGAATATTTCGTTTTATAGAGCACGTAATTCTTTGTGAACGAATAAAAACTGAGTCATCTTATGAACTTCAATTTTTTTATTATGTTACATATTGTTTATGTATCTATGACATTCTAGAAGCATATGTACTAATCAAGTACGTTTATCAAGTTGTGTCTTCTGTATCGGTCAAAGTGGGGTCATTGCGTGAATATTAACTATTTCTTAAACTATAGAATACAGACACTTCGTTAAATTTCAAAATCATATGGCTATCACGTGAATGCTATCTGTTGATCAAACTATAGAATATAAAGGATTCTGTAACGTCCAAATAAATGGAGTCATTGTGTAAGTGGTACCTGTTTTATCAAGATGTACAATATACACTTCTCTCTAACGACCAAACAAATGAGGTCATCACGTGAACAGTACGCGTTTATCAAGTTGTGTACATTTCTGAAACGTTAAAATAAATTAGAACAATACGTGAACGTTAACAATTTTTCAAATTATGAAAGCTAAACTCTTCTGTAGGAATAAAAACAAACGAATAATTACGTGTTACCAGTATTTCTCTTTACCTCCAAACAAATGGGTCATGACATGTTACCAGTTTATTTCTCTATCTTTAAACAAACTTGTCTTCGCGTGTTACCAGCTTATCTCTCTTCCTCCAAACAAATGGGTCTTCACGTGTCACCAGTTTATCTCTTTACCTCCAAACAAACGAATCAATACGTGTCACCAGTATTTCTCTTTACCTCCAAACAAATGGGTCGTTACATGTTACCAGTTTATTTCTCTATCTTTAAACAAACGGGTCTTCGCGTGTTACCAGCTTATCTCTCTTCCTCCAAACAAATGGGTCTTCACGTGTCACCAGTTTATCTCTTTACCTCCAAACAAACGAATCATTACGTGTCACCAGTATTTCTCTTTACCTCCAAACAAATGGGTCGTTACATGTTACCAGTTTATTTCTCTATCTCTAAACAAATGAATCATCACGTGTTACCAGTTTATCTCTGTATTGTTCAAATAAATAGAGTTATTACGTGATTATCTCTAATGATAAAACCGTTCCTGTCTTAAGTAATACTTATGTGTATATGATTCCATAACTGACCGAGAAATCTGTAATCACTAGGTAAAGATTCTCTAATAATTTGTATGGTTAATTTTGTGAAGAACATAATCACCTTCAATTATTATCATTCAGTGTACGTTTATGTAATAGTAAGAAATATATTTTCAAATACATCATCATTTAATTGCACCACATGGGAAGTCGTCAGTGTACTGATTTCTAGACAAATATATACAATTTGTACAGTTTAGAACGAAATATCTGGCCCGGCATGGCCAGGTGGTTAGGGCGCTGGACTCGCAATTTGCGGGTCGCGGGTTTGAATCTCCGTCCCACCAAACATGCTCGCTCTTTCAACCGTGGGGGCGTTATAATGTGACTGTAAATGCCACTATTCGTTGTTAAACGAGTAGCCCAAGAGTTGGCGATGGGTGGTGATGACTAGCTGCCTTCCCTTTAGTCTAAATTAAAGACGGCTAGCGCAGATTGCCCTCGTGTAGCTTTGCGCGAAATTCAAAACAAACCAAACCAATCATAATTATTGGACAAAGTATTGACAAAACATGCAAACACTTAAAAACACTGATCAATAATTATATAAAAAAATCAAAAAAGTTGTTGAATATTTTACGTAGCCCCCCACCTCAGTGGCTCAGCGACAAATATTCAGTCTTACGATGTTAAAAATCAGGTTTCGATACCTGTCCTGTACAAAGCACAGATAGCCCGTTGTGTAGCTTTGTGTTTAAAAACAACCAACCAACATTTTACGCAAACTATATAGGCCAATGGTTCCCAAATTGTGGTCCTCGGACCCCTGGGGGTTAGCGAAGGTAATATCATCTCATTGAGCAAGTACGTTTTTTTTCATATTGCTGTTTTTTATTGCATCTTCAGTGATATATGTCTTTTACTTGATAGTGAAAAATGGGAAAACGAGTTAAATATTTGTTAATAAAATAAGTTTGTTGGGTAGACGGAATCTTTCAAAGTGGGGGGAAACTAATAATAAAAGGTGTCCTTGGTGGTGAAGAATTTGAGGACCACTGATATCGGCTAAACGTGGGCATATTTATTAAATGTAAACCGAATGTCTAAACCTGATTACCTATCAAAGCTCATACAGATTTTAATCCACTAATCAATCAAATGAGATTGTTTATCTCTTATTTGTAGGTTCAAATAAAACGGTATCTGTTTCATTTTCACATTCGTTATAGCCCGGCATGCCCTTGTGACTAGGGTGATCGACTAGTGGTTTTCAGACTGTAGGTTCAAACCCCGTCACCGAACATGCTCGACCTTTCAGCCGTGGGGGCGTTATAATGTGACGGTCATTCCCACTTTTCGTTGGTAAGAGTAACTCAAGAATTGGGTGGTGTTGAGTAAGTGTCTTCCCTTTAGTCAATCACTTTTAGATTAAGGGCGGATAGCGTAAATAATCTTCGCATAACTTTGCGCAAAATTCAACAAACAAGCATCCATGACACGAGTAAACAATCAAATGTTAGCTATTTTTCCAACACACACATATGTACATTAATCAATAATTACACCTACCTTACTGTTTGTTTTTGTTTTTTGAATTTC
>NW_013665610.1:3632487-3643972 GCF_000517525.1 Limulus polyphemus
ATTACTGTAAAGTAAAGACCTATTTTCAGCATATAGTTAATAATAATAATACGTTACTGTAATTCTACGTTTTCAAGCTGATTTGTTTTCCTGTTCAACCTCTATGGCTGAACCAATCAAAATATAAGCATGCATATAACTCTCTTTGGATTGTGTGTTTGTAATTAAGCACAAAGCTACACAATGGGCTATCTGTGCTCTGCCCACCACGGGTATCGGAACCCGGATTCTAGCGTTGTAAGTCCGCAGACATACCGCTGTGCCACTGGGGGCCTCTCTTTGGAATGCGTTTAGTAATATATATAACACTAATAAATGCCTTTCAAATACCATTACGTAAGCTTTTCCTCCCATCTCAATGTAAGCTTCCTGTTACTAACTCTATGTAAATTACCTTCGTTGAATTAATTATATTGTTCTTAGCATGATTAATTCGCTTCCCTAATAAAGCAACAGATCTATTTATTTCACCTAATACTTTTTACTAAAGTGAAATGGAAATTATTTACCAAGACCTATCACGTGGTGCACACAGCGACGGTCATGTTCATTAATTACGTAATTTGTACGCATGTTTGAATAATGTTAAATAGAAAATTTCAGAATCTTAGGTTATTTTATCAAGGGAATTAATCATCGATTATCAGACCTCAATCAATCAGTTATAATGTTGTGAGAAGAATGAAAAAGAAAGAAAATAGAAGTTTCGTAGTCCTCAGTCGCTTAATCAGAGAGACAAAACAGACTGGAACGATTTGGAAACGTGTGAAAGGAAGGCAGGAAGAAATGAAAGCAGGCAGACAGTGCCATACAAAGTAAAAAAAAAAAGAAAGAAAGAAGTAGCCCATTTTGAACAGAAAACGGAAACGTAAAGTGCCATACAAAGTAAAAAAAAGTAGTCCATTTTGAATAGAAAACATAAACGTAAAGTGCCATACAAAGTAAAAAAAAAGAAGTAGACCATTTGGAACAGAAAACATAAACGTAAAGTGCCATACAAAGTAAAAAAAAAGTAGACCATTTTGAATAGAAAACAGAAACGTAAAGTGCCATACCAAGTAAAAAAAAAAGAAGTAGACCATTTTGAACAGAGAACAGAAACGTAAAGTGCCATACAAAGTAAAAAAAAGTAGACAATTTTAAACAGAGAAGAGAAATGTAAAGTGCCATACAAAGTAAAAACAAAAAGAAGTAGGCCACTTTGAACAGAGAACAGAAATGTAAAGTGCCATACAAGGTAAAAACAAAAAGAAGTAGGCCACTTTGAACAGAGAACAGAAACGTAAAGTGTCATACAGAGTAAAAAAAAGTAGATCATTTTGAACAGAGAACAGAAACGTAAAGTATGATACCGAATGAAGACCTCAGTCAAGAATAGGCTGCATTTATTACAAGCATTAATAACGATAATAAAATGCAAACATGTATGAAAACTTTTCTAAGCGTCTAAAGAAGTATGTATGTAAGATGTGTAAGTTAGTCCGTTCGTGTGTGAAAGGCATATAGGACCAGTTCTTAACTCAGGATTTACAACGCTAGAAACCGGGTTTCGATACCCGTGGTGGGCAGAGCACAGGTAGCCCATTTTGTAGCTTTGTGCTTAATTACAAACAAACAAACAAACTTAACTTCAATTAATACAAGAAAAGTGTGAAGTGTTGAGGACCGAATATGATATTTGATAAAATACTTGGTTTGCTTATTGTTAAGCACAAAGCTACACAATGGACTCGATAAAATATGCACTGTTAATTGAAACTCGATAACGTTTTATAAGAGGAGACAGTGTCATCTATTGTTTAATAATGCTACTACAACGGAAATGTTGGGGGGAAAAAAAGGCGAACTTTTATAGTAACGGGTAAAATCTCTACTTCATCCCAAGTTGCCCAGATATGTACCAAAAAAGGCACCTTTCAATAACAAGGAAACAAAAATACAAATGTACTTACAGTCAAGTTTATGACTTTAGTTAAAATATCATCTAAACCTAAGCTAAATCCCACGATCGTATGCAAACGTAAGTAACTATTTTAAACCCGAACATTATTTTCCCTAAATTATTTAAATCTAAACCATTTCTAGCTATATGGTATTTTTATGTGTCTCAATATGATCATTGAATATAAGATGTTAATCTCAAACTATACGGCATGTTCTTAGCTTTCAGAACTACATAGAAAGAGGGCCGAGCGTGACCCGATGACTAAAGTGCCAGACTGTGAATCCAGCCATTCGATCTGGGTGCGTGTGATGATGTTTAGCTGCCTTCCCTTTAGTCTGTCATTTCAAAATTAGGGACAGCCACGTGTTCTTTGTGCGATATTCAATAAACAAACAAAATATATAGAAGAGTGGAAATGGTGTATCTTCCAAAAAATAAAACAGATGTTACCTGTACAAGTAATCTAATATAATTTGTTTTACAGGTAAGAAACAGGTTTCGTAAGCTGAGAATGTACCAATATAAGATGAACTAGAGAGCTGATCTACCGAATTTCTTTGGATCCTGAAGTGATATCGCTTATTGGCTGTTGGCTAAGATCTAAGTGTAGTATTCGTCTTTATCAGCTTAATATCTGATACGGTGTCCACCAACGTCCATGATATTAAGTTTATTTTCGAAAAGGAGCTAAATGATTAAAGCTTGCTTCATACAAGCAACATGTTGACCCAATATTACAGTACCTCTGGGAACGCCCCCATACAAATAACATGTTGACCCAATATTACAGTACCTCTGGGAACGCCCTCCCCCCTTCTTTCACAAATTTTATAAACAGGACAGTAACACAAATGGAATAATGAAATACATTTTCGCTCTATGATCTCTTGAAGAGAAATTCAGCTGTAGATATTTACTGAATTTCACGTCGCCTTTAGAATCCTAATGAAAGAGGTTAGTAGAAATTGTTTAGAATAATCAAAGAATGGTGTTACTGCTGAGCAATGCGAAAACATCCTTCGTTCCTTACAATTGTGATGACTTCTCAATGTCAGTGGCATGTTTGGTGGTTAGTGAATGAGAAACACTTTGATTCAGAACTACAAAGATTTTGCTACGTGTTCTATACTTCGAGGCAACATCTTACGATCAACTCACTCTTCCGCAATACGACAGAAAGGATAGAGATCATTGGTATTCGTAAATAGAATATTCCCAATTAGAGCACTTGTAAGTTGTCTCCATTATATAGAAATTGAAACGTTGATCTAAGTCTCTAAGGCCAGAATTTAAACTGATTCTAGGCCTTTTTGCTTAGGTCAAATAACAATTTTGCATTCTTAATTTTCGTATGTTATTCCCTAATTTTCGTCGCATAGTTGTGAGTATCGTGTGTGGGGGTTTTATGACTTCCAAGTTATCGATTGTGAGTTTGTCCTGTGCTATCTTGTGCATCTACTGTTGCTGCCTTAGGCTTATTTCTGGGCCTGGCCATCATTGACTTTTTATAGCGTAATCTAACATTTATAAGGAAGAATCGTTTGTTAAGCATCTTGGTGTATTATCTAACCTGAATGTGTTTATATGACGTAAAACTTCTTATTAACTGAAGGTTTTGCGTGTTGATATGCCTATTAAGACACCTGAAATTTTTGCAAAAATTCGCTCATTTCGCTGTAAGGACAATTCCTCATTACTTACAAATAATATTATCCATTCTTTATGTGAAGAATAAGGTGCTAGTGGCCTGGCATGGTCTGATGATTAGGACTCTCGATTCGCAACCTATGGATCCGGGTTCGAATTCCACCACCGAACATGCTCACTCTTTCAGCCGTGGGAGGGTTATAGTGTGACGGTCAATCCCAGCATTCCTTAGTAAAGGATAGCTCAAAAGTTGGCGGTGGGTGGTGTTGACTAGCTGCTTTCCTTGTAGTCTATTACTGTTAAATTATGTAGGGATAGCGCAGATAACCCTCGAGTAGCTTTGCGCGGAATTCAACAAATAAACAAAGAAGCTGTTAGGACGTGGGAATTTTACGTAAGGTAATGTGTTAACAAAAATATCTTATGGGACCAACAAGAAGACAATAGTGCGTTCTGAACTTCAACAGGACATTACGGTATCAGTTCTTTTTTATTATAAACGTGAATATTACTCCAGTACTCTGATGTCTGCGAATAAAACTGTCGTGTGAGAATGGTTAAATACATTTATTTCTTAATGTTTCAGGTTCATAAATAATACAGAGGAATGTAAATGACAGCATGTCGACTAATAATGCAATGAACTGTCTTGACGATGTAGATATTATCGTTAGTCCATAATCAGATTAGTTTAGTTTGGTTTAGAAAATCTCTAAACTTCATTTTATACTTCATTTTAGGTTCAAAGATAAAAATGTAAGATGCCATTTAGGTTGAAAACACAAAATAGGAAATGTATTCTTTACCTTATGTCAACTGTAACTGGGAGTTGTTCCAATCAGTCTTTAGTGCAAACGTATGTGGACCGATATAATAAAGCTCATGTTTAGTCACAACGTGTTGTATTATATCTACAAAAACTTCAACTGACCGGTTTATTTTGAATACGTTTCTTCTTCTGAACGAGCTAAGAAGGGAGATAATGTTGCCTTTCCTGAAGAGGTTTGGTTTTTACCATGCGAAGGTGTATTTATTGCAACGATATCTCAGTAACCGAAACAGCCACTCCAGAAATCCAGTTCATCTGCAAATACTCTATTTTTCCAAATGTCACCTAGGTGTTCCTAGTGTATGATAAAGGTAATAAATCTATTTTCTTTGCCGGATCTCCAGCATCTCACAGTGACGAATAGAGCAAAGTAGTGCCATCTCGTGAGACAAGCCGAAACTTACTGTTTTCATTTAAATCGAAATCCATAAGTACTTATTTGAAATATTAGCATATTCGAATCAGGCGTTATATTATTTCAAATTATGTATATTCAATATGCCCCACGGTTGCTCCGCGGTTGGGTTTGTTTTAAATTTCGCTTAAAGCTACACGAGGGCTATCTGCGCTAGTCGTCCCTAATTTAGCAGTGGTAGACTAGTGAGAAGGTAGCTAGTCAACACCACCCACTGCCAAATCTTGGGCTACTCTTTTATCAACGAATAACCACATTATCCCCCCACCCCCACGGCTGAAAGGGCGAGCATGTTCGGTGACAGCGATTCGAACCCACGACCCTCAGATTGCGAGACAAGCGCCTTAACCATCAAGCCATGCTGCTCCGCGATAAATCGTATGACGCTAAAATTCCGGTTTCAATACCGGCAGTGGGCATAGCACAGATAGCTCATTGTTTATCTTTTGGCTTAACAACAAGCATCGGGAACTTTTACCAATTATTATTCTATAACTTGTTTTCTCATTATAGCTAATTTAATTCATCTGTAAGTGTATTTCTAATAAAGTTTTTTGAATTTTTTCGAAAATAGCGTTTTGATTTTGGGTAATATTTTTTTATCTGTACTTTAAATATTCTATTATTGTTTAACATTTTATTTTATTTTATTTTTGTCTTCTCATCCAAGTTAAAATATTTACATAATAGTGTACATTTGTAACTTTATACGAATCGTAAATAATCTATGTTTTCCGATGCACTCTTAATTACGAGCCCCCCCAGTAGCACAGCACTATGTCTGCGGACTTACAACGCTAGAAATCGGGTTTCGATACCCGTGGTGGGCAGAGCACAGATAGCCCTTGTGTAGCTTTGTGCATAATTAAAAACAAACAAATTTAATTTTGTTGTAAGCTTCCTGAGTACGTAACAGACGTTATTATTATTCAACCGGTGAGTCAGCAGTAAGTTTACAAACTGTCTACACTAAAATACGGGGTTATATTCCCCACGGTGGATAGAACTCAGATAACCCATTACGTGGCTTTGAATTGAAACATACAGTAAAAACAAAATATTATTATTTTGTAACTAATAATTTTAACTCTTGACCTTTTTAGGTGGTCTATTTACTGCAGAACTGCCTTAATTTACTCTTAATTCTATTGCATTAACAGGATTGGGGGTATTTGAATTGTTGCAAGAGAATAATGGCCTGGCATGGCTTTGTGAGAAAATAACTCTACTCGTAATCTGCGGGTCGCAGGTTCGAAACCTCGTCACCGAACATGATCACCCTTTCAGCCGTGTGGGCGTTATAATATGACGGTCAATTCGTTGGTAAAAGAGTAGCCCAAGAGTTGACGGTTGGTGGTGTTAGCTATCCGCCTTCCCTCTAGTCTGTTACTGCTAAATTAAGGACGGTTAGAGAAGATAGCCCTTGAGTAGCTTTGCGTAAAATTCAATATAAACAAACAAAACAACAGAACAAACACACTTTTAAAGACAGCTCGATAAATGACGCTAAAGTTGTTTAATAAGTATCATTAACTTAAATATTCTTTCATTTTTTAGCACGTGTGGTTCATTCGCTTTCTAGTTCTTTTAACTAATAATTATTCTATGCTAATGCTTACAGGGTTATGGAATTATAATAGAGTGAATATTTGAATATGCTTCAACAAACAGCTCGACAGATGGCGCCAACGTCTTTCAATCTTAAAATGGTGGCTAGCATTTTCAACATGACTGTCTCAACAAGCTTAACAATAATCGAGTTTCTCAATATATTACAGTATTCTGATATGAATGACTATGGATGATATGGATAACACAATATGTTACTGTTTTCTGATATGGATGACTAAACTAGAAGCCTGTTCATAGTGATGTATTACCTACCATGCGGAAACAACTGAAATGTCGTAGTGTAATACATCCCGTTTACAAGTTGTAATGTTATAATCCATTGTGTGGTGTTGTGAATACTTTCTGGAAGCTACTTGTTTGGTAAACACGACTTAGCAACAGAGCATCTTCCAAACTTCTGCAAAACTCTCTCACGTTTCAGTACAGATTAATGTAGCGCCGAAAAGACTCGAGTGGACTCAGCGAGTTTGACGTTTGAGAACTAGTCTGTTTGATTTTATTGAAGATCTTATCTATCCGCCAAGCGGATTATGACATCTAGAGAAAATGGAAGTTTATATTTACACATCAGTGCAAAGTTGAAGTAATAGTCGATCTAGTTGAAAAAAGAACCAATCATCAGGCATTGATGTGAAATACTAATAGACGTCTAAATGCCTACGTAGATGGTACTTGAACTCCAATGGTCTACGATAACTTAGGCCATGGTTGACCCCAAAATGGTTGGGTTGGACAGGAAAGGTACCTATTTCATTTGATAAATATTCAAATTCATTTAAGGCCTTTATATCAAATTCCTCTGGCATAAACTGAGTCTCACTAACTGAGACTGTGTCACAGGTTAACATGGTATAAAATAGTCACAGAGATGATAATGAGGAATATTGGCCCAGTTGTGTGAAAATGATGAAAAGATGGTTGGCAACACAGTTACTGGTGTTATAACTATTATTGCTGCCGCAAAGCCAGTCAAAAGCTAGTCAAGAGCCTAGGTGAAGACGTATGCTACAAATCACTAGTACTTGTACTTTTGCTGACAAAACAAACAAACATAGGACCGTGAACAATGACAGCTGTACCAGACTATGAGCAGATTTCAGGAAGATCCACATGCTCTCCAATGAAAGGAAAGATTGAGAAATGATAACCTGGCCCATGCCTAAGAAACTAATACATATACACCCGAAATTCCTTGATTATATCGAGAAAAGGAATGAATTAATTATAGTCCCAGTTAAGAACTGAAACTAATAAGTGAATGTTTGTTTGTTTGTTTGTTTGTTTTTAATTATGCACAAAGCTACACAAGGGCTATCTGTGCTCTGCCCACCACGGGTATCGAAACCCGGATTCTAGCGTTGTAAGTCCGCAGACATACCGCTGTGCCACTGGGGGGCACTAATAAGTGAAAGCCTTGCATTTTTCTTAATATTGCACCCAATAATAGTTTTTTATGCCTAACTGCTAATCAGCTAACTAAGATATTCATTTAATTTGACTTACTCCATATATATGTTCTGGTGACATTGTATTATATGTTGTTCTCACATGATGGCAAGGTAAGAGTAGTTATATATAAGAGCAAATCTTTTAGTGCTTCCATACTATCAACATCAATCTGCTAGTTGTGGTAATACTTATTAAATGTTTTAGGTTCCACAGTATGACAACAAGTTCGTTTTGAAGGCCAAGTTGGCTGATAACTTTTCAAGATCTGGAAAAGGCCATTAGCACACTCCAGAAAAATATATATAACGGGAATTTTGCAATTGCAGTAGTAAATAATTTCTACTTTACTGTGGCATTATGATTAATTTGATGTTTATGTTATTGCAGTATATATTGCTACATGTGATATGGTTTGACTCAATTAACTTATTTGGATCTCAGTTAATAATCATTACTATTTTCCAAGCATGACGTGTTTAAAGAAGGAGAAAATGGTGTATCCTAGGTAAGATTATATCGATCTAATAAAATTTAATTCTTAGAATTTCAGATTCTTTAAAACTGGTTTAAGTCAAATAATCCATCATTACCTACATGCCCAGAACCATAATGTACGAAATTTGAGATTTGTGAGTGACCTGTAGTCAAGTATACATTTCTCTGTATTCCCATTGGTACCTCAGGTTGCAGTATTCATCAAACCAGTCTCTAAGTGTCACCACACTGAGGTCATGTATTCAGTAACATAATAGTTTCAGTAACACCTAGTTCCTGAGCAGCTTGGCTTAAGAGGTGAAAAGATAAGCATATAGTTTCTTGTAACTTGTTTAATTTATTTGAAGAAATAAAAATTGATCATTTTTCCTTCATCAACCCTGCATAGGGTTTATTGTAACTTGTATAATTTATTTGAACATTTCTGCATAACTTCTTCAAGGAAAGAAGTTCTGATAATCATATCATTCATGAACTGGTGTTTGTTTTTTGTTTTTAACTGACCTTATAGGGCTGTATTGCTCATTTCGAACTAATATCATTATTATTTTACGGAAAGAAAGAAAGGTTCAGCATACTTTAAATACCAGGAAGCACTGCATTTATCAAGTCACTTAGTGGTTAACATTAGTAAACTAGGTATAAAACAATGTTTATTTATAATGAAATAAAAGTTGTTTTTCACTTAAGTAACTAAACATATATATTTGCTAACACTTAAGTATTGAAGAATTTTTCGGGGGATTGAGCTAACATTGACTTACTTCGAACTTCCTACAGCAATATTGAGCCATTGAACTTTAATTTAGTTTATTGGTATATATTTCACTAACGTATATTTCTAGAACAGTTTCTTTATAAATAATTAGTCAGTGTATTTATCTTTGCTTTCCCAAAATCAAAGTTTAAAATTTTCATTTTCCTAACTGGGTCTATACCACAGTGATATTGTTTTCATATTTTGTGCGTGTAATCTATAAGTTATTGCTTAAGGATTCAGCACATTGATTTTTCTCAAGTAATTTTCTTGATTTTCAAGGTCAAAATCTCATACGATTTGCTTATGAAAACTCAGCAAGGTATATAAAATCGAAATCTTAATTTATGGCTGTATCATCAATAGATGACATTAGTGAATCAAGCACTAACAATAACATATACATACACCACGTTACACTTTTTCAACTTATATAAAAACAGCACCGTACATTTACCAGTTATGTACAAACAATACAACGTACTTACCAAACATGCAGAAGCAATACCTACCACTTTGAAGACGTATAGTTACAATACTTGACACACAAATAATATTTATTCATTACGTTAGGAAAACACGTAGGTCCCAAAATTAATTTTACACAAAAATACAAACTCTATAACCAGAAAACTTTCTTCATCGGGGACAAACTGGGAATGTTTGTCCCTGTTGGAGAAGGGTCCACGTTTCGAAAACGGATTTTGTATTTTTGCACTTGAATAATATCATATCTTCACATACCACATATGTATATTATACATATATAATACAAAATACTTAGAAAATATGCACAAACAATATTCATACAAATGTTTAAATGTTCCTACATATGCCACTCATAAGCCATTAATCATTAATTACTTATCAAAAATCAATATTATCTCCAATTGCGTGGAATATGGAGGTCTGTGTATGTTATCAGATACTATAATTCTATAATCATAAAATCAAAAATCTTTACCGAACAAAACAAATTATTTCAAGGCACGTATTAAGAATTACAGAGCATAATAAAAGTATTGAGAGATCTTGTTTGTTTTTCAATTTCGCGCAAACCTACACGAGGGTTATCTGCGCTAGCCGTCCCTAATTTAGCAGTGTAAGACTAGAGGGAAGGCAGCTGGTCATCACCATCCCCTGCCAACTCTTGGACTACTCTTTTACCAACGAATAGTGGGATTGGCGTCACGTTATAACGCCCCACGGCTGAAAGGGCGAGCATGTTTGGTGGGATGGGGATTCGAACCTGCGACCCACCGATTGCAAGTCGTGCACCCTAACCACCTGGGCTTGAAAAGAAGCTTAAATGTAGTTAGAGAAAAGCTTTTAGAAAAAAGGCGGGAAACTTTGAATAAAAACCAAAAGCGCCAAAATGAGGAGAGGTTGATATGAAGCTCGAATGCAACTAAACTAAAAGAAAATATTTTAAATAATGAAAATACAGGAAAAAAAAAGATCAATATATTGAAAAAATCAAAAATCAAGCTCTCTAACCACCTGGTCATGCCGGGATGTATTGAGAGATGCACCAATTAAATACTATTAATTATGAGTCGCATATCACTAATTAGTATTCCACTGCTTATCATATGTATCTAAAACCAACAGAGGCTAAATGTGGCCTTAGTGTTTAACGTGCTAGAACTGTGAATCCGAGAGTTCGCGATTCTTTGCCACGAAAATGCGTTCCACATTTTGAGGAAGTCGGCGCGCTATAAAAGCGATGGTTTGTGTTTTTAGTTAAGCACAAAGCTATATATAGAACTATCTTTGCTGTGTCCATCATGGGTATCAAAACTCGGTTTTTATAGTTATGGATCTTCAGACTTTCCGCTGAGCCACTGAGTGGGGGGGGGCTAAATGTGATGTTGAAAATGCACTATTGTGAATTTCGACGTTAGAGGGGCCCGGCATGGCCAGGTGGTTAAGGCGCTCGACTCCCAATCTGAGGGTCGCGGGTTAGAATCCCCGTCACACCAAATATGCTCGCCCTTTCAGCCGTGGGGGCGTTATAATGTGATGGTCAATCCCACTATTCGTTGGTAAAAGAGTAGCCCAAGAGTTGGCGGTGGGTGGTGATGACTAGCTGCCTTCCATCTAGTCTTACACTGCTAAATTAGGGACGGCTAGCGCAGATAGCCCTCGTGTAGCTTTATGTGAAATTCAAAACAAACAAACAATCGACGTTAGAGAATGACACCATGTGTCATGGGATGTAAATTGGTAATTCTGTTTCACTATAGGTAATCTTAGAGAATCTTTCTAATGTTGTTATGTAATTAAATCTACTTAACATCTTATTAATAAAACAGG
>NW_013665610.1:3644901-3654832 GCF_000517525.1 Limulus polyphemus
TTTAATAACGGATTTTCCATAATTCAGCTACGCAGATTTCGAAAATAATATTCCTTTTTTTTTTCTATCACGTAAGGAATTTTTTACAAATCGGAAAGCAGAAATAACTCTTACTTAGATCAAATGATTATATCGCTTACCACAATGAATATTTTTATCATTATGTTTTGGTTCTAGAACGATTGATAAGACTCTCACGTCGCGATTTATCTAGAGAAACCAGTGGTTGTCAACATTTTAAGCATAACAAAATGTGACCCGATTTCATTGAAAATGATCCGCTTATTTAAAAGCATATATGACGTGATGGAAAAAATGGATATTTCGGACTCAGCGTACAGGAATTACTTTAGAACTTCAAGACAATAAAACCATCGTAGGCCTGCGTAATCTATTCAGTTGTCTGTCATCTCGTCTGTAAGTTCATGATGTTAGAAAAACACCTAGGTTCAAGGAGTCTTAATAAAAATGAATAAAAACCCTATAACTCGATCGCTTTCAAAAGGTGGACCTTCTTCCTAGTTTGCCCCTGAAGAAGAAGAAAGGTCCACCTTTCGAAAGCGCTCGGGATATTGGGTTTTTATTCATCTCGTCTGTAAGGTTATGCTACAATATTGCAATTAATAGAAACAGCATTATTAAGCTCTACAATTATGTTTAACTGTAGCAAAATTGTTGAACAGGGAAACTGATTTATTAATCGGTACGAAATCATCATTTAAAAAAAAAGAAGAAGAAGAAGAAACTCTAAGAGTTTATAAGATGAATCAAGCAGTGAAGACTATTCCTTGTATAAAGTACTCGAAAACGTCTTATTTGATAATTCATTCTTACATAGTTCTATGCCTGCAGACTTTGTAAACAAAACGGGTTGCATTTGTTTGGAAAATAAAGAATTACTGTCGTGATCCCAAAGGTACTGCAGTCATAATAAGGCTTAATGCTTTTCTCACGGAGCGCCGAGCGTTTGTGTACTTTATAGGACTGAAAACAAACAGTGCTTTCACAGCTGCATATAGCGTGTTCTTTGCCCCATGTCTGAAATCACGTTGATGTTGATTGAGAAAACAAAGGGGGAGGTACTGTTCGACGAGGTGACGAAAACACTTCATTGAAGTTAATAAGCAATATTGTCTAAATATGCAGTCTGTCAGTCTAGGGATAAGTAAACTAATACGACAGTAGCATATTATAACTAATTATACGGAGGTGTCACTTATTCAATAACAAACCGAACTACAATAAATTAATTTCACGAACTTAATAAGCCAATATAACTATCGCTTTGCTCATGGAGGTAGCAAAGAACGGCAATGACAAATGTCTCGCATCAAAACCGTTTAACGTAATATATTTAAAATCTGCCCCCTGTGGCTCGGCGGGAAATCTGAAGACTTATAACATTAAGAACCGTGTTTCGATACCCGTAGTAAGCACAGCACGGATAGCCCATTGTGCAGCCTTGCGCTTAACAACAAACGAACAAACAAAAACTTATTCAAATGACATTCAGTCCGTGGTGTAAAAGTTGTTATAATGTTGTTCATTTATTGTATTTACTGCCTTTTTAAGATAATATAAAAACTGGATATTAATATTATGGATATTGAACATCAAAAATGTTTGCAAGAAATACTCAACTGAAGTTAGTTAGAAGCGACAGATGGCGTTCAAGTATCAAAATTATTAAAATCACATCTCTGACCTGCTTGCAGAACCGTAGTCTTAATATATTAAAATAGAATTTCCGTTATTTGGTCTAAATAGTTAAAAGAATAGACAGGTCCTTATTATTACCTTCCATAATTATGGTTTAAATAGCAAAAGTCACAAATAATGAAGCCAAAATCATTTGTTGCAATGGTGTTTTTGAATAAATGAACATTAATAGCATTTAAGTAAATAATTCTATGCTCTGTAAGTGTTGGCCTGACATGGCCCGATAATTAGGGCGCTCGCCTCGCAATTTGAGAGTCGCGGGTTCGAATCCTGTCACCGAACATGCTCATCCTTTCACCCACGGGGGGTGTTATGATATGACGATCAATCGCACTATTCGTTGGTAGCCCAAGAGTTGGCTAGTCTGCCACTTCAAAATTAGGGACAGCTAACGCAGATGGTCCTCGAGTAGCTTTGCACGAACTTCAAAATAAACAAAATAAAAATACATTGGTGATATTGTCTTAAATATATATATATATATATATGTGTGTGTGTGTGTATGTGTGTGTGCAAATACACTATACTACCAAACATATTGGGACAACAGTTTTTGAGAAGTAGATGGTGTATTTCAAATTTAAGCAAAGAGTGACCCAATCTGGTCGTTAACTAAATTTTGGAATCGGTTATTAACACTTTACATTAACTTTTTGTTACCAAGCGGATTTAAATATAGTGATATCTCAGGGTCTGCTCCTCAGGTGGTGTTTCCAAAATGTCTGAAAGACTAGTTGGTCAAAGCATTATCAGGCTCAAAGAGGTATGGTCATTCTCTAAGGAACTATTTCAATGTAAACCGTAGAGCATTGTTTAGAACGTAACAGTATGACAAAGAATTCATAAATTATTTCATTGTTTTCAGTTGACCAAAACAGATCCACATCAGGAAACTACCCCACCACCTTCGATGGCTGCCGATGATGCAATCATATTAGTAATTATTCCCTGTCTTATAGAGATTCATTACAATTATTTTCCTTTGTTTTGCTCCTCAGTTTCGACTTTCAAGATACCACCATTCATTTATTACAGTAATGAGCGGCTTTTGAGCTGCAGAACCTGCATGATACAAGAACTTGGAGCTCTTTACATAAAGTAGATGTGCTAGCTTTTCTGGTATCTATTTTATTAAAGTCATTGAAGATTAAAGTATTACCAGATTTATAGTTTTATTTCCTTAATATTTAAATGACAGACTAGAGGGAAGGTAGCTTGTTGTCAACAGCACCTGTAGCCAACTCTTGGGCTACTTTTGTCTGACCGAATAGTGGGTTTCGACCTCCACACTTGTTGTGCTCCCACAGCCCTAAAGTGTGAAGTACGGGTTTTTTTGAAACAGGACGCGAGCCATGAATTCGCAGATTTTCAGTCTAGGCAAGTTAATCACCAAGCCACGTCAGGCTCTCCAACTGTCTTCTTCTCTGTAACAACCTTAATCCCAACTATTTTGGGGTCAGCCGGTATTTTAGTAAGGGAAGAATTTTCACACCTGGGTGGTTGGTCCAGACGGCAACAATATCGGACGAGCATGTTCGGCGACGGGGATTCGAGCTCGCGACCTCAGATTGCGAGTCGAATGGCCTAACCATTAACAGCTCCCCAACTATATATTGAAATATTAAAACTATATGTCCATTGATAGATTTTAACGGAAGATTGCGTTTAATGTTAGAAGTATCAGAGCATGTGTTACTAGGAGTTTTAAGCAAATGCATGATTTTGAAATATTTTTACCACCGCCACCAAAGGTGATGGAGGTTATGCTTTCACCCCTATGTGTGTGTGTGTTTGTCAGCAAGATATTTTGAAAAGGTTGAATGGTTTGGACGAAAGTTGGTATACACTTGGACTGTGACCCAAATTAAAAGTGATTAGTTTTTGGAGGGTCGAGGTCACAGCAAAGTTACGAAATTCAAAAAATCCTCAGGTGTTAACATGGGACCAATTTTTCACATTACATTTACTCTACAACTCAGTCAGAAATTATCGATTTGATTCAAACTTGGTTGACGTATGTAGAATATCATTCCTCATTGTTCTGCCAAAAATGGTCCGTGTCCGTTAATAACGACAGACATATTAACACATTTTCGTCTTTTTTTGAGGACCGAATATAACCAACGGTGCGTGGCGGAGATACGCGCTCTACTGAATGCTCCTCTAGTTATACTAATATATATATTCTTATACTGGATACAGTTTTATAATATCGTTCGTTTTAATAAAATTAAGAGAGACATTCGGTTCGATTAGTTTCTTTGTCGGTAATTAAGCACAAAGCTACACAATAGGCTATCTGTGTTCTGCCCACCACGGGTATCGAAACCCGGATTCTAACGTTGTAAGTTCGCAGACATGCCGCTGTGCCACGTGGGGGGGGGGAGGCGGTTCGATTAGTACTTGGGTCAGAGGTAACGGTAAGTTCACGGACTTACAACGCTTTGCTCTAAGAAGCAAACAAACTTATCCATGTGAAACACACTTGAAAAAAAGTTTCAACTAAGAGCTAAACATTATGGTTTCATCAACGCACCACTCGAGGAATTTTGTCAAAGTGTCATTTTTCACTCTGATACCAAATACGTGTCATTAGAAGTATTTTATAAAACGTCAGCATAACTGAGTTGAAAACAATACAGCAGGTTTCGTATACGACCTTCACTTCAGACCCGATTTTACTGAAAATCTATATTCGAAATTAAGTTGGAAATTCTATAACGAAAAGTACGTTTAATTTCATATTGTTTTCGTCTCTTGCGATGATGATTATGTTGAAACATTAGAATATATTTAAGAAACCACCATTCTCAGTGGAAAACAGAACATAATTCTACTGGAAAATATTTCTCTAAATCATTGTAAAATTGTCATGTTGCTTTTTTTTTACCCTATGTCTTTTATTTATATAATTTGTTGTAAAAATAATTTAAAATATAAGCAGTCCTCGTGATTACTTTATTTATTTTGTTTTTGGCTGGAAGATGAACTGTAAGCCAGGTTTACATATAAACTATTAACATTACATTATTTGTAATCTACTTTAACCTTACATAATACAATCTTGTTTCTCGACTATTATTTCAAACATTAATTTTTCGCGATTCTTTTCTTATCTACTCAATTTATCAGTTTCGAGACAGGAATTTTTTTCATTGATTCTATATGACGTCAGATAAATCCTTGCTCTGTCGCTCTGGACCCTAGCCAACCAAACGTGCACGTCAAATATGGCAAATATAACGCCATGTTATACCTATCTAATGTAAACACCTTGAAAGTTTTAAAACACAGAGATGCCAATGCGAAAATAATTTAAGAACCTGTAGAGCATGTATTGGACAAAGTCAAAATATGAATAGATGTTGAGAAGAGGTTTCCAATAAAGTGTTTTATCAGCCAACCCAATAATTGGAGTAATAACCTGTTTTCAAAAATTGTCTCGGGAGCAGATGAACAAAGAAGGTATATGGACAACAAGGGACCATTTGGTCTTTCATGGCTATCCTTGTATACCTATGCTTATAAAATCAGCAAAAAATGTTTCAGGAAGTCATCGACTTCCCTCTTAATCTCATGTAATGCGCTCATCTCCTTTACTTCCGACAGAATTTATTCATTAAGTCAATCACCGTATTAAAAAAAAGTATATAACTCTCTTAACTGGAGTCTAGCCTGTCCTTCTCAAATATTCAACTTGTGTTTTTCTTATTATTATCTCCAGAATACAGTAAAAAGAAATCAGAGGTTTTATCTTGTAAACTTCAATAATACTCATAATGAATGGATAATTATTTTTAGAAGGAATATAAGGTAAACGTGTGGGAAAATGACAAAGGACACATTTCACAAATAAATTTTGTATCGACTCAGAAACAGCAGTATCTGTAAGAAATGGTAATATTTGAGAGCACATAATACGTGACTGTCAAGTACCCGTATAAGCATGTAAAATATGTATGTGTTTATCAGATGCATGTTTATAGACGGCTGGTTAAATAATAAATATTTCTGTTATGGCTCATAGTCATCTTTATTTATCCGGTTTAGTTGGATTGTTTCAATACTTGATAGATTTCTACACCTCTCTCCAATCTGCCCCCCCCCTCAGTAGCACAGCGGTATGTCTGCGCTAGAATCCGGGTTTCGATACCCATGGTGGGCAGAGCACAGATAGCCCATTGTGTAGTTTTGTGCTTAACTTCATAAACAATTATTACTCTCCAATCATGACACATTAAAATTTCGTTTTGTACCTGAAGTAAAATAAACGTATTTTCCACTTGGTCAAATGTATATACCGGTTTCTATTAATCTTTTTGTGTTTTTCTTATGAACGAGACTGTTGTTTACAGAGTTGTAAGTAAAACATATTTGTTAATAAACAATAATAAATCGCTTTGGAAGTCAACTATTTTGCCCCAAAATTGGAATTACTGCTTATCTTCTCCAAAAGGCTACCGAACACTAAGATTTAAAAATAAATATTAGTACAGTTTAGTACTCATAAAAAAGATTTATATTAAAGTTTCCTAATGAACTAGATAAGATATTATTTTTAGCATTTTAAGACCTTAATGAAGTGGCGACATCTGATGTTTTCGTAAATCTTTCAGCTACCATCATCTTACACTTAACGATTAATTGTATCGTTATCTTTTTTTTAATATAATTTCAAGGATTATTGTTTGTAAGCTTCCTACGAAACATTGGTTAAAAGTACCTTCTGCATATCACATCAGATATACAATAATATACATTCAAGATACACCTTTTCGAAAGATTTCTGACGTATTCGAGATTTGTAACAGTTAAAATAATAAATGTTATCATACCTATTCAGAAACAACAAGATAAAAAGTCTTAAATAAGCATGACTAAAACAGAGCGTTTCTTTATTTGTTACATTTATAATATTTTAAGACGTTATCGAATACTCTAATCGTACATGTGAATAACTTAAATTCATTTTAACACTCAGCATTATGTTGAGCATATGTTAAACTAACTCCTCGTTATTAATAATTACTTAGATCTACCTGTTACTTTCCCAAGAGGAAGACGTATGGGCCTCCGGGTGTGCCTTAAAGGCTTTTTTGTTTGTAATGAATTTCGCGCAAAGCTACACGAGGGCTATCTGCGCTAGCCGTCCCTGATTTAGCAGTGAAAGACTAGAAGGAAGGCAGCTATTCATTACCACCCACCGCCAACTCTTGGGCTACTCTTATATCAACGAATAGTGAGATTGACCGTTACATTAAAACGCCCTCACGACTGAAAGAGCGAGCATGTTTAGTGAGACGGGGATTTGAACCCGCGACCCTCAGATTGCGAGTCGAGCACCCTAACCGTCTTAAAGGATCAAATACAAAGGCCAATCCCTATGTCACTCACCGGGGAACTCTAAGGGTGCCTACCAGGTTTGGTAACAATCGGTTTAGCCATTTACCGGTTATAAGCGGACACCCAACACACAGAGTTTTCTCAAATAATGCTTGGCTTAGATAATGAACTCAATATAATTTTGGCAAAATTTTTGAGTTATTACAAAGAGAGCATAAATACACTCATAATATAAAATACTATAATACGGAGATTTGTAATACATTGAGTCAATTTAACACTAGAGGGCAACCAGTCAGGAACACTCATCACCTATGCGGCCTTCCTTAGCTTAAATGTCAGAATTAAAACATTTGTACAACTGAAGATGTATAGCGTGTTCAGCAGCACTATAAGAGTGACAGTCAAATCCCACTATTCAGTCATACAAGAGTTGGTGCGGGGTAAAGCTGGCCTGCTGCCATCCCTCTGCACCCCGGTGGATCGGTGGTATGTTTATAGACTTGCAACACAAAAATTCTGGGTTTGATTATCAGTGGTTGACAGAGTATAGATAGCCAATTATGTAGCTTTGCACTAAGAAAACAAACACATGAAACGTCTTCCCACTAATCTGTCAGCTCAAAATAATAGATGGCTTTGTGGCTTTACGCGAAAAATTCCAAAACAAACACATGAAACGTCTTCCCTCTAATCTGTCAGTTCAAAATATTAGATGGCTTTGTGGTTTTACGCGAAAAATTCTAAAGTAATCAAATAATGCTAATATTGAGATGAAAGGTAGTCCAACCAAACCAATATCAAAATCATCTATACGAATATTAAGAAAATACATATAAACTATACATCAATGGTAAAAATTATATTTCTTTCAGTCAGAGCAAGAGTTGGTTGAATTTTATCTCTTCTCACTAATATTTTTGTATGAATTATTTCTGTGTTGAGTTGCTCAAAAAAAGTCTGTATATGTTTTAAATCTGCTCTATATAATATTTTGCTGCGTTATTTAATGGATGTCCACTGTACAAATCCCGTTTTAGTTATATGTGTTTCAATTAATAATGATATTTTCTATTAGTTTTTGATAACCTGACATAAAGTGTTTTTCTCCTCCTTTCTTTTTCCTCACTTGAAATTCTTTCCTCTAAGCGATAGAGTTTTGTGTGTGTGTGTGTTTTTTTGTATACAGGCTAGGTTCATTTACTGCTACGACCGCTCCTAGCCTTTACTACTTTTATATTTTTTACAGCGGTCAGTAATTAGTAATCTAAAGCTAACAAGCGTCATTTTTGGTATTACCGTTTCTTTTTTCGTTTGGAAGCATTTTAAGAGACAGTGAGATAAAAGCCAAATATAAAAGCAGTTATTCCTACACAAGCAAAAGCTTTTATTCAAAATTCTACATCAACGATACACTGGATATTATCCACAACAGAATATCACGGGGCATTCCACATTTGTTGGTTTAATTATCGCCTCACAAGTTAGCAATGATACTAAAATCACGTGCAACAAAATTCACTTTACAACACTAAGTATGACGCTCCTATTAAATAACAATAAATTACCGACGAGATATTAATTCTCAATTGTATATTGTCTAACAAATTATTATGGCCAAGCAAGTTTCAAGTTTTCTAAAAAAACCAATATAATTACGTTCTACCTAGTGCTCATCCTACGAGCTGTTTCAGTTGTGGCAGGTTTACCTCCTCATAACCATTATATCTCTATAAAAACATTATTTCATTTTGAGTTCTTGGTTCAGTGTGGGAATATAATCACCGATATCAACATGTAAAAAAAAAGGCTTTCGCAGAACCGTAGCTTTATTGGAAAGGGAAATAAAAAAAAGAGTGCTATTTCGATATTAACTGAGTCGTCTGTAGGGGCAATGGTCATCGTTTGGATGTCCACCTTTCATTCAGTTCCTACAGGTAGATGGAGAAATAGTACATTCAGTTCCACCCTTTTGATCCTAACTGGCTTTGGAATAAACTTGCAGTTTGCCTCGGGTTCTGTGCTTGTCTTTCGAGAACTTCTTGTCCCTATCTTCATCAGTGATGCGTGATATGTACTTCATCTTGTCTTAAGGCCAGCCAACCAGTGTATTTAAGTTACTTTTATTTTATGTAGTTCACCCATAGGTTCAGGTTTACTTCAGTTATTATTCTATTAACTTAAATTTATATTACGTTTGTTATATATATATGTGTGTGTGTGTGTGTGTGTATGTGTTTAGTTTTGTTGTTTATCTCTTTAATTCGTCATTTAAACTTTTCAGTTTGTTTTTACCAACTTGATCCACGATGCTCCAGTTATTAGCAAAGTCTTAACTACCTGTTGACTAATTAATCTTATTTAAGATAAGCGCTCAACTAATTTGTTTTGAGATGTCAATGAAATATATTCCAAATAGCCTCAAATTGCACTATTTATACCATGTTCTCACTTTCAGATTCAGTAGCCTACATTTGTGTGCAATGACTAGCTTTAGTGAGCTTTACGAATATATCATTCATTGCCTATCTCAAGTCTCATTGTAGCTTTGAATTTATAAGAACTTCGTGAATTCTATTATCCACCTAGTATGTTTTAAGGACATAAAAAGAGTGCTTTTAGTCTTTACAGAAAAGTATTTCCGCCTTATGAAAGCATTAAAGCAAAACCCGAAGATGTCACTGTCCATATAGAATACATCACTGATGCCTTATACAGTCACGAAAAATACTCAGACTGGCAAGCAAAGAGTCGGTTAAAAATGTTATTGTCCTTTAAATAAATCAAGAAACAACAAAAACACCAATGTCACAGGGGTATAACGTAGAACCAAGAATGTTGTGAATTTATATATATATATATATATAAA
>NW_013665610.1:3655773-3673716 GCF_000517525.1 Limulus polyphemus
TTTATATATATATATATATATAAACATACCGATTTTTTAACTATTACAAATTAATATTAATCCAAAACTAAACTTATAAATCTCTCTTTGTTAAATGATCTACTTTAGAGGTATTGATTATAAGTTAAATGATTTATTGTATATTTGATGAGTGTAGTGCAAGATATTAGGTGGTGTATTCTACAGCAATGCTAAGTTTTGATCTAAAATTATTCCACAGTCTTAATTGTTTTTGTTTTGCAATAATTACTGATCATAAACTGATCAGTAATTATGATCATTACTGATCATAAGAATTTCTAATATTCAATATCTGATTTCTTCGTCTTACTTATTAATAAGATTCTAAATATTGTGCCGTTAGGTGACCTAGAATGGAAATTGTCTTACTAAGACACTTGTAATAACTTTCGATAACAGATTCACGCAGGCAACATAACTAACATTAGCTGTGAACATTACAAATTTAAAAGAAATTTCAAATAGTAGGACTTTTTCTCTCTAGGTTCATAATCTGTTTTAAGACTCTCTTTGCTTAAGTTTGTATATATCTTAACCAGCTTAGTAATTAACGATATATAGTAAGTTTCCTGTTCTGACTTTGAGTTACTAATTATCAGCGATGCCATGATCAAATAAAACATTTTTAATATATCTTAAGAAAAAATATTTCATGATTGTCGGGCTTTCATTTGAATGCATAATACTAAATAAGCCATTTATTTTTGAGTACAGTTATAACGAGAAGTTCAAATATAAGAATTTACTGGCCTCTTTAAGCAAAGGCAAAATTCTGAATTTGTTAGACCTTATACCATGAACAGAAATGCGAGCAAAAACGTAGCATTGGAGATTAACAGAATTTTTTATCATGTTTAAAATAAAGGCACCACAAGCTATCACAGTAGGTCTTGGACTAATTCAAATATTCAAAATCACCCGCAACCAGAGCTGAGATTGGCCTCTGACCTACTCTAGCTCAGCAAAATATAATATCACTTTTATTTTTTGGAACCGAAAAACGAACCAGAAATCTTTCAGGTTATTACCTTTCAATTTATCGACACTACACTAGGACGGATTTTCAAGCTATTTACTGTTATTACTATGTGCAGCCACATTCCTCCACTTTCATATTTGGAAGATCGGCCTTGTAGATGTTTCGGTCTCCGTCAATATACACTATCGACATTTTTGTTAACTTTGTTGGAGCACAACAAGGAGTGATGGATGCAAATGGATTTTTCCGACGGTATTCATCTAAAACTTGAGAATAATAATAGCGATCCGGAAACAAGTCGGGCGTCCGTGGTGATCCACCACATTCCCCTACGCAATAATTAGCGCTGTATCCTCTGGGCCACATGATCCAATCATCCCAGTTCAGCTGTTTGAAACTAACCCAGAGGCTTCGTTTACAGCACTGAGTGGTGTGAGCGTTACACGTGAGAGCGTATCTCCTAGTTCTCCGTCGAGGTATGGGTTCTGTAGTTAATGATAAGAAGGGCCTGATACCGGACGGATGGTGATGCCTATGAGAATGGTGGTGTCTTCTTCGATGACCTCTCCTTCCGATCGTGTTAACACCAGTGAAAAGAACCGGTTCTACAGTCGAGCCACAACCGCTACAGTCAACAAGAAGGGTTAACTTTTTACTTTCTGGCTTAGAAAACCATTCTCGTACCGGAAGGAGTAAGTTGAACCTCTGCCATCCAAATTCAGACGAATCAACATCGTGGGATTGTAGCCATCTCAGGGTATTCACAGTACTGTTTGGGGTACGATCCACCTGGAATACATATAACGTTAGATTATTTCTGGGTGGTGTCTCATCTGAAGCTGTAGGAAATTTTTGGCGAAGTTGAATCCATAAATTTGCGGAAGCCACACGAAGCCGTTGGGAGCGGCTTTGGGGATGGTAGAAGTCTAGCAGAATATTTTCATTCAGTCTCTCACCTGCAAGAAACAAATTCTAAGTTTATGTATTGCCTTCACACTGACCATCGCAACGTACGCTTCTTAAAATAAAAATCTGTGTACGAGATAAACATGCTTGTTTGTTTGTTGTTAAGCACAAAGCTACTCAATGGGCAATTTGGGTTGTTTCCACCAAGGGTACCGAGTTTTAGCGTTATAAGCCCAGTGATTTACCGCTGAGCCACTGGGGGCTGGTATAAATATGAAGCCTTTATAGAAAATTAACCCAAAGATCTTTCCCATGGAACCTCCCAGTGGCACTGCGGTATGTCTGTGGACTTACAACGCTAGAAACCGGTTTTCGATACCCATGGCGGGCAGAGCACAGATAGCCCATTGTGTAGCTTTGTGCTTAACTATAAAACAAATAAACAAACTTTCCCATGGTAACATATGGTAATCTATACAGCTCCAGATCGCAACAATGTCAACTAGTTTTAATATGGATGTTCAACCTCCACGTAGAACATACCAAACACATATAAATAAAGTTTACGATTCTTAATTTAGCCGACATTACACTTTTCAGTTGTGTTGCTGATATTATGTGAGTCAGTAATTATCATAACTTACAGACTAAAATTATTGTTGTGAAGGGTTTTGTCTGATGTGCTGAGAAACTTACACCTGTAACTTCTCCAACAAGTTGTGAGGTAAGGAAATTACTCTAGAGTTAAATCTCTGAGTGTAGTTAAATAATAGATTTCGTAACTGATCGTTCTGGGGATTAAGTAGTTTATTCTAGTAAAACTGAAGCACTGAGTGCAGTGGCCTATTCCATAGATATGAAAATCCCAATACAATGTACTAATAAACGAGAGGAATTAGGTTTAAGTGACATATTCTAGGTTTGGAATTCCAAAGCTGGTATAATAGGCTAAGTAACTTGTTTTGAAGCTAAAACCCTGAGAATAATACATTAGGTTGGATGATCTATTCTGGGCCTGAAACTCCAAAAGTAACACAGTAAGCAGTGAAATATCATTCTAGATAGCCGAATAATCGAATTTATTTGACTGAGCTAAGGGAGTTAATTCTAGATTTGAAACCCTGATATTAAAGCAGTAGGCTAAATGAGCTATTTAGCAAAATCAATTATCTATTTTAAACGTGGTGAGTAGTTCAGTAGCTTATGTGGCTTATTCCAGATCTGAATTATCGAGTTCGGTGTAATATGTTAAGTGACATAATCTAGAGCTATCAGTGAAATACATTAAGTTAAGTGTTCTACTGTAGATTTGATGAATGTAATGCAATAGGTTAGGTGACGTATTCTAATACAACTGAATAGACGAATATCAAGCAATAGGATGAGACACTTATTTCAAAAGCTGAATAGTTGAGAGTAGTAGAGTAATTTTACTGACTTACTCTATTCACTGAATTACTAAGTCTTTACATATGATTAATTCAAATTAGGCTAAACACCAAATTGTGGAGATGAACCATCATGACAGATTGACCTTTACAATTAAAACAATTGGTCGCTTGAGTTTGAAGGATAATATATCACATACATCAAAATAAATAGATAAAATTTTTCAACTGGTCAATAATAACGATAACAAACTTTCTAAGCAAATTTGGTAACTATAACTAAATAAAGAGTTTGTTTGTTCCAGAATGTTCGTACAAAGAACTATCTGCGATAGCTATCCCAAATTTCGAATTATTTATTATAGGGAAGGCCGCTAGTCAATAGCATCCATTACCAGCTTTCGGGTGCTTTTGTACAATCGAATAGTGACAAAAGGCTCCAAAGTACGGAATAGATTTTTTCCGGCAATACGCCGCCATATATATATATATAGAGAGAGAGAGAGAGAGAGTTATAGATTTAGTTTTGATTAATAATTAAAAATTATCTATAAATTTGTGGTTTCACAGAAGAAATCCGAGTTGGTGCGGTCTTAATCACAAAATTACTTTACTAAATTAATCCAAATGGTAATAAAAAATAGTGGTTGCATAGTTCATGTAGATAAAAATCCCTTGCTGTTCCGTAGAACTAAAATCTTACGCACACACACACGTATATATATATATACTGATTTTTGTATGTATGTACGTATGTAAATGTAAAGTTCAATTTAACTTTAGAAACTGGTTTGTTTGGTTTGTTTTGAATTTCGCGCAAAGCTACACGAGGGCTATCCGCGCTCCAGAAACTGTAAATAGAACAGTTCAAAATGAGCTTCATAAACTTTAAGAATATATTTTTTTCATTCAAGAATTCCAATAATGACTCAAGAATTCTGATAATGACTCAAGTTTTGTGCACTATTTCAATTTCCAGCTCATTAAAGGACTAATTTTTCTTCCTTCTCTCTTTATGAAACGTACATATTATAAATACATTCAATTAATAACATATAAAAAAAAACATAGAAGCTACACATAAGAAAACACTGCCTAGAAGACCGTTCTTTGAACTAAGCTTGGAATCAAACTACAATAACTTTGTACTAAGAAAAAGCACTGACTACAGCTTACCTGTTTTATGCGCTATAAAACAAACTTAATTTTTTCATTATTTACGTACATATGACTAGCCCCCCCCCTAGTGGCACAGCGGTATGTCTGTGGACTTACAACACTAGCAACCGGATTTCGATACCCGTGGTGGGCAGAGCACAGATAGCCCATTGTGTAGCTTTGTGTTTAATTTCAAACAAACAAACATATGACTAGCAAACAGTTGCATACTTCCGTTCATAATGAATCATTATTTTATACTGTAAAAGCTCAATTTGAATTGGAAAGTCGCAAAACTATTATAACTTATGAAGGGTGGGGGTGAAGCGGGTGTCTATGTCCTAGGTGGTTAATAGTAACGTATTTTGCTCTTCCTGTAGTTTCGGTAGTGATAGATACAAAACCTTAGCAGCAAGTTAATTATTTCTCAGATGGACGAATAAAATTGTCTGACAATTAGCTTGTACAGCGACACCTTTGGGACATTATTTTTTAACACTTAGTAACGTATGCATTATATCATTATAATAGATAATATTTTTGTTAATTAAGTCAGCTTTTCAATGGTATTCTAACGTTTCTACTTACTTTCTTTTCAAGATCCACGAGGATTACACAAGTGGTTGATTTACTTTGAGAGACTTAAAAGTCCTTGTACAACGTAGACATTCTAACAAACTGTATACATTTCATTTAAAAAAAAAACAGCCACTAACAAAGTGTTTGCGCAAAATGTATCAATGTTGTTTTTTGTTTTTGTTTGTTACCAAATTATATTGCTTTTACCAAATGCTGTTATTGTATGATATGATATGTAATAATGCATAACCACTAAAAAAAAAAGTAAACGGTATTTTCACCTTTATGTATATTTATGTCAGATAAACTGATCTCACTCGCGAGAATACGAACACACAGTACATTATATTAAAATCAACAAATCACGTGACAACCAGAGCCGATATAATGTCGCGATGGAACGACATGTATCAGAACTATATTTCGATATTGTTTGGCATTTCGTAGGTAGTGTGATGCCACAGAAAGTTTTTCGCTTCTGGGAATGGTTGTATGTAACAGCCCTTTCCGACGCAAAATACTCATAATTTTGAAATCACAAAAATGTGTTAAGATCGTGCATTTAAAATTTCCAGTACATGAATATCCTTTGCATTTATTTAATGGCATTGAAAAACAAAGGAGCACGGATCAACTTGGGAAACCAGGACCATTCAGAAAGATACTTGCAACGAGTCATATCTCAGGCGTGATAAGCAAAGTGCGGCGTCTTTGAACAGGTGAAATTTGACGAACACAAAGGTCAATGGCATAAGCTCCATGAGCCCAAGCATCATAATCAAGAAGGAACTCCATCTGGAAAAGCTACACAAGTTATGTATACACAAGTTGCTCCCTTGACATATTTGTTCAACAGTTGCATACTTCAGGCAGCTGAAGAATGAAATGGTTATTCTTGCTTTCCATATGAAGGCATGGCATTCAAATCGCCGGATGTATGTGTATCCTGTATATGTATCCGGATGTATCCTGTGGATAACTGTGGAATCGGACTGTTGAAACGTGCGGTAGAAAACCGTCGTTTTTGTATATTAAATGGATTAGAGAAACCATAGAGAGGAGTGGTGAGCTTTAAACATGACAGCCTTAGAATGCAGTCTTTTTCAATTAAAACCACGCTGCATGACTATTATAAAGATGCATGGCTGACAGATAAAGCAAGAACGAATATGGAGGGTAACGACGGGGTGAGGCTCCAAAATCATTCTAATATAAGGTACTCAACATTTGTACAACAAGTAAACTAACTGTGTTTGTGATTTGTAATAACGCAAACGGCTGGGAAAGAAAAAAATTAGACCGATTTCTCGGTTTTTTGTATGTTTACGTCAGATAAATTCACGAATACAACGCGTGAACTGTGTATGTGAATTGTATTAGTGCAACAAATTTTACTAATTTTCTGACATAAACATTCATGTTCCTGGTTTTTTCCTGAAACAGAGAAAAAGCGTCAAGTGTCAAAATAACTAATATTAATTCCAGTGAAAATCCCTAACCGAGTAATTGTCGACTCTGGTCAAAAACTAGTGTTGTCAATTCAATGTCTCATTACAGCATATTTAGAAACATTACAAGGAATAAGCGATACACATTCTTTCGTTTAACATTGGATTTATGTTCACATTTCACACAGGCCCTGTGGTTAAGGCGCTTCACTCGCAATCTGAGGGTCGCGGATTCGGATTGCCGTCACCCTAACATGCTCGTCCTTTCAGCCGTGGAGGCGTTATAATGTGATGATCAATCCCACTATTCGTTGGTAAAAGAGTAGTCCAAGAGTTGGCGGTGGGTGGTGTTGACTAGCTGCCTTCCCTCTAGTCTTTCACTGCTAAATTAGGGACGACTAGCGCAGATAGCCCTCGTGTAACTTTGCGCAAAATTCAAACCAAACCAAACCACATTTCACCAACAAGCAGACACATCTATGCGCAGAATTTCACGAGTTCAATACGTGCAGATGACACATAGCCGGGTGAGCTAGGACGTGAGTGAGGTCACATCCCGAGCCATGCTGTAAGGTCGCAGAACATGCATGGACTTATCAACGGTCAGTCAATGTTTTGTGTGTGCTAAAAATCACCTCACTTGAGAATGACCTAGAATAATTTCCTTACTGCATCTATATTGTGAAAGCTTTAAGTCTGCAGAAACAAGGAAACCAATACACTTTTAATATGAATAATTATGATACATTTTCGATGCGCATGTCTAACACTATACTTAAAATTTCCGGGAATGTTAATCGTTATTCCCTCACCCACTCCCCTATCGTGTCAATATTAACGGCTTTCTTTGCAGCAACAACTACAGCTACTTCCCAAATTCCATTACATACTTGTTTTCTTAATTTATAAAAGCGACAGTGAAAATTACTATTTCAAACATTTAAAATAATAATATTTTTAAGAACTGTGATATGCATTCGCGCATTTGCCCATGAGTAAGCATGTAGTAAATATTTTTAACATCGTATTTATGACAAATAGTTCACCGATAGATTTTACCTTCTCACAGCTTGCACGAAAGCTATGCTTTAATAAAAGACACACGCGCAGGATATTACACTCATTGCCTTTTTTTCTTCTTCAAATATTAACAAAGTGTTGCATCTTTAATATTATAACGTGGAAGTTCCTTTTTGTTATAAATGTGTCAATCGATGTTACAGGTTCAATTACATTTTTGTCCCTACAATAGTTCTTCCACTACTCATAACTTCCAACTAATTAATTCTTCCACTACTCATAACTTCCAACTAATTAACTTTTCCACTACTCATAACTTCCAACTAATTAATTTTTCCGCACCTTAGAGCACTGTAGGAATAACGACCATCTACCCAATTCTTAGTTATACAGAATGTAACATTGCAGTACTCCTCATCTTTTGGTATAGAGAAAACTTGTTAATTATACAGAATGTAACATTGCAGTACTCCTCATCTTCTGGTACATAGAAAACTTGTTAATTATACAGAATGTAACATTGCAGTACTCCTCATCTTTTGGTATAGAGAAAACTTGTTAGTTATACAGAATGTAACATTGCAGTACTCCTCATCTTCTGGTACATAGAAAACTTGTTAATTATACAGAATCTAACATTGTAGCACTCCTCATCTTATAGTACCGAGAAAACTTGTCAATTATACAGAATGTAACATTGTAGTACTCCTCATCTTCTGGTACATAGAAAACTTGTTAGTTATACAGAATGTAACATTGCAGTACTCCTCATCTTCTGGTACATAGAAAACTTGTTAATTATACAGAATGTAACATTGCAGTATTCCTCATCTTCTGGTACATAGAAAACTTGTCAATTATACAGAATGTAACATTGTAGCACTCCTCATCTTCTGGTACATAGAAAACTTGTCAATTATACAGAATGTGACATTGTAGTACTCCTCATCTTCTGGTACATAGAAAACTTGTTAGTTATACAGAATGTAACATTGCAGTACTCCTCATCTTCTGGTACATGAGAAAACTTGTTAGTTATACAGAATGTAACATTGTAGCACTCCTCATCTTCTGGTACAGACGAAAACTTGTTAATTATACAGAATGTTACATTGTAGCACTCCTCATCTTCTGGTACAGCGAAAACTTGTTAATTATACAGAATGTAACATTACAGTACTCCTCATATTTTGGGAAGGAGAAACTGGATAATATACATAATGTAGCATTTCGGTGCTTATAATCTCCTAAGAGAGAGAATCTATTAATTATACAGAATGCAACATTGCAGTACCCCAATCTTGTGGAAGATAGAAAACTTGATAATGAAGTACGAGTTATTTCAACCATTTGTTATAAGATTGCGGACAAACTGTCAAATGCTAAGTCCACAAAGAAAATTAATTAAATTTTACACGTATGTTGGGCTTATAAATCTATTTTATACTTGTAAATGTTTACCCTTTTCAGGATTAAGAACGATCGAGAATAGAAATGTTTTTCTTCCCGTACTACCAATGTTGAAATTCCTATGTCTGACTCATAAATACAGATCACAAAGCCTTATACATGTAGTCATTACTACTTAGTCCTTATCCAACAATAAACATGTTCATACACATATGTAGGACTTAACAGCGCTTGTTTAATTATTACGTAAAATAGAATTTAAAATGAGATTAAAAAATAACAACACACGACATTTTGTTTCATCTGTTTTATTACATAAAAGTTTATAACGTTCAAACGCATCTTACGGTGACGTCGTATGTAAATCCTTATCTCTTAAAATCTATACTATAAAGCGGCTTGTGGCTATATGTATGTTTGTTTGCCAGTGACTGAAGTTTTCTAGCTCTCCGATCTCTGATCATCACGAAATTTTTAGAAGTTTGTGTATATGCTTTAGTGGGATTCGATCATCACGAAATTTTTATGAGTTTGTGTACATGCTTTATAGGGATTCTGAAATCCTTTACTTCATTCATTTTCGTATTTTTACGACTTTGACAGCCATTTGAATTTTCCCTTTGCTACTGCCTTAACGTCAGTGAATGACACAGACGCACACCGTTCACTAGAAAACATGAATTAAATGACATGTCTGGCATGGGTGCCTTTGTAAATATACATCAACCCTTTCATTGTTTTTCTTTTAAGACTACTTCTGTTTTATTAAAGTAGCTGTCTGTATTTTACGTTTATGTTCATGTTATTTTCATATCATATAACTTTTATGTTTTGTTGTTTTTGTTTTTTTTTGCTTTAGAAGTCTGTATCTTTAAAGTCTCGATAAACAAGCGACGGATCACGTCCACGTTCGCCCATTCTGGGCGACGCCTGTGTTCAACTGAATAATATTTTTTTACGGTTAATTAAAATGTGACAGTGTCCATACACTTTATGTACAGTGAAGGTTGGAGTCTACAAGAATATAACGTCAGTGAAAATTGTTTTTGATTTTAGAGTATACCACTTCACAAGTTTCAAATAGATCAGTTCCCTGTGTGCTTTAAAGAAAAATTAGGAAAACAATGTAAGTACTTCTCAAGCAGTAAAAACTGTAACTATTGTTTCTTTCGTTTCCTGCGCGTCGACTAAGTCTTCTTGATTGATTACAATATCCACGTGAGAAGAAAAGAGTAACATGGAAAAATCTTTGAACGATGTCTTGATGTGATCGGAATGATACATAACATCTTCCTTCCAGAAGATCATTATACATAGAAAATCTTTATTACTGCCAAACGTTTCTGTACTTTCAAAATTGTTATGCAACCTTTTGTAATCTCACACCAGAAGACCACAAACTTCCACAAGCGCCCTGAGACAGCGTTTTGATATCAGAGTTGACCCTTATTAATCTTGCATTCTAAACTGAATATCTTTATGTTTTAGCTATAGCATACGTGATAAGAATCGTGAGTACATGCTTCAAAAGAAGAACAAATTTATTTGTTTTATAATTATAATGAAATATTCGTACGTTTTTGTAAAATATCTAAATTCCTTTCAAATCACCAGTTGGAAAAGCATTGCGTGTTTACTGAAAATAAAACTAGATGTACTTACACAGGGTCCTCGAAGTGTTCTCTTTCAAGAGTAAATAAAAACCGAAATCAAGAGTAACAAATATTTCTATTTCTTGCTTTCGAAGTTTATACGTCATGCTGTGTTGTAGCTTAGAGAGTGCATAATTCTTCCCGTGATTCTTGGCATGTGCACCTTTTACTAACGTCACGACAGTGCAAATTGCAACGTTAAGCTTCCCTTATGTGACGTCATTTTAGTGTCTACTGACTGACTGACAGACAACACATTACCATAAAGTGGTGCGAATGGTTAAAACAAGTGACCCCTCCAGGCGACCTTCGGCCTCCTTTCGGGCAAATTAACTATGATATCACATATATTTTAGCTTGTTCAAAGTTTATTGAAATAATTATAAGTTTGTTGTTTAGTCTTCCGGAAAGATGAAAGTTTTAAAGCAGAAAAAAGATTTCAAAAAAAATTTAAAATAACTTATGAAAAGTGTTTAGATTTTAAGTGATTGATTTTAAATTTCTTATGTTCTTAAGCTATTTAATAAAAGAATCGCCAATGAAAACTTACAATTGTCTTATACTTCTTAATCCATTAAAAAGTTCTTGACCAAGTCTAAACGTTCTGTTAGTTGAATTATCCATATTGATACGTGTGTAATAGAACATCAGGTAGAGAGATTAAAAATAAGATCAAAACGTTCACCACACCATATGTTGCATTACATAATTGTAAAGCACGTTAAAAAACACACATCCCTGTGACGTCACGTATAAAACACGAACTACTAACATAAATACAGACCAACCCCTTTATTATACTTATCAAAGGCTCCTTCTTATTTTGCATAATTTCTCATTTGGCATTACATTTAAATTGTTGTTATTTTTATAACAACAGTTTAGGCTGTTGTTTTTTGATTTTTTGTTTTTTAGTGGTTTTCTGTATCTTTAACGTCTTGAAGATTATCCATGTTCTTCGCTTCTGGATGATTCTCACCAGCACAAGAATTGTTACATTCTACACATTCTATGCTATAAATTGTACATTATATGTTATAACCTATGTATTCTATGCTATAAACTATTCATTCTATCCTATAACTATGCTTCCTATGCTATAATATAGCTTTTGCGCAACAGGTATAGTATTAATTTTCGTAGCAGAAAAGTAAGAATACAAACTTACCCTACATGGAAAGTTTGTTCTCCTTTCCAGCCTCTGCCACACTCTATTTAATACAACCAAGAGAACAGGTATAAAAAAGGGAGGGCGCATCTCTCTTTCTTGTTCCTAAGCCCTATCAGTAATTAAAAAGCAGGAAACCCAATCCTTTTTATCTCTAGATATTTTTTTATCAATCAGCATTTCTTTTGAATTGCAAATAACCTTAGCGTTTGGTAACAAAGCTTTAATGGTAACCAGTTTTTTTCTATATATATATTTTTTAATTTATAATGTGTCGAAGTTCAGTTCATATACAGATCATTACTTTTTCCTAAAAAGTTTGACTTTGTAAACATTACCTAATTTTTTATCCACCACTTTAAGAAAAAAAAATTCCCATCCCTTTCTGTGAGGCCCGGCATGGCCAGGTGGTTAAAACGCTTGACTCGTGGTCATGCCCACCCTTTCAGCCTTGGGGGCGTTATAATGGTACGCTCAATCCCACTATTCGTTGGGTGGTGATGAATAGCTGTCTTCTCTCTGGTCTTTCACTGCTAAATTAGGAACGGCTAGCGCAGATAGCCCTCGTGTAACTTTGCCAAACCCTTTGTGTGTAAAAGTTTTAGAGAGATTGTAACCTGATTAACCATTTCACTTCTATTGTATTTATTCAAGATTTCTTCTAATTTATCAAAATTGCACCCTTTGGGACTGTTTGGAACTGATAGCCCTTTGTGAAGCTTTGCGCAAAGATTCTGAAACAATACAAAAAAATAAAGATAATTATAACTTCCACAAGCAATCTTAATTCGTTATTATTATCATATAGATTTTAAATGTAATTTCAAATTTAATATGCTGACACCGATAAATCTAATCCTTTTAATTAACTCAAAGTGAGTTTGTTTTTTGTTTTTCAATTTTAGATTTAGTGTTTAAAGACATCTTTGAAACTTACTTTAATGAAAATAAAGTTGTGATTGAATTCCTTTCCTATAGAAATCCCAATCCTTATTTTCATTGTGGTATAATGAGTAAAATTTCATGACCGGAAGTGAAAAGTGACTAAAATAGTTATATTTTGTATGTTTATGGACATAATTTGGGGACTTTCTAAAATTGTGTTAAGTTATGTGAATTAGGAGGCCAATCTAATCATAGGAAAATCAATAACATTTCATCTTGCCACTAAAATAATTTATGAGTGTAAAATTTTGTTTGGAACTGCCTTTAAAAGGTTTATTTTGGTTTCAACTTTTAAAAAAAAATGCTTCGTCTATACAATGTAAAGATGGTAATAAAAAATCAACACCAGAAAAAATAAAAATTGACTTCTAACAATTATCTTGCGGGGTCATGCATCCGAAGATCCGCTGAGGCTCGAGCCCCAATATATCATTGAATACGCTCCCCACTCTCAGCTACGTGAATATGATAACTGTGTTGCTGACTGACTATGCCTGAACCTTGGGAGCCCTGACCATTTAGCCCAATTGTCACATAAGGTGGTGGGAGCGTTATAATGTGATGGTCAATCCCACTATTCGTTGGTAAAAGAGTAGCCCAAGAATTGGCGGTGGGTGGTGATGACTAGCTGCCTTCCCTCTAGTCTTTCACTGCTAAATTTGGGACGGCTAGTGCAGATAGTCATCGTGTAGCCTTGCGCAATATTCAGACCAAACCACATAAGGTCCCGGTCAAGTTCAAAAAAGTTCCGTGTTAATGTATTTAAGCAAAACATGTATTTATTAAAATTGTTTTGTTAAAAAAAGATAAAAATAAAAAAAATAATAATAACTTAGTTTGAATGATATGTATAAGCTCTGAAAATTGCAGAATTAATAAAAGCTTGAAGTGTGCAAAAATATTGATATTAGATGCGGTCTCTCCTCCAAATTGATGAAAATCCTAAAATACAGTTTAAATATAACCGCAAGTCTGAGCAGTGGTCGAAGACCTACTGTCCAGATTTTTCGAATAATGTGTGTTTAATTGGGATACAAAATTATCATGTCTTCTTATATTAACTGGCAAACTTGGAAGCATGATCTTTTATAAAATAAATCTTTAAAGACAATGGACTTAGGGAGATATTATTTTATAAAAAAAAATAATAACGTGGAATATTATAATAGAGTGTAGGATTGTCAGGGATCATACACGCCTTTAATTTGTCTGGTCAACCTTAATACGCCTCATTTATGATTTCCCTTGTCGTTCTCTTTTCTCTCTTTTACAAATTTTGTTAAACGAGTAGGAACCCTTGCTAATTTTATGTTTCTGTGTATGTGTAAAGATATATAGATAGATAGCTTTCAAATCTTTCTGCGAGATCTTTAGATAATAAGTTTTTTTTTAGCTGTTTTCCTTCTTCTCTTGTTACACGAGTAAGACTCTCTGCTTGTTTCCTTGTAGTCTGGCCGATGTCTTAGTTTCCCTTTTCCCTGGTGTCTGTAAACTTCCTGCAGATAATCGTGATCAAGTTGTGAATTTATAATTAATGTGCGTTAAAGTTATGGATTTTAATTCGCACTGCTAGTTAAGGAGATATTATTTGATGGTTTTGTCTTGCTTATTTTATTGGATAATTTTCGAACGAGAAATTTTGTTACTCCTATTTTTTTATTTTGTGTTTATTTACACGAATTTATAAAATCACCTGTAACTAAGTCTCAGTGCTTAGTTTCTATAGAGAAAAATATAAGTTATTGAGGCTATTGTTTGAGGTGGCGGTGGGGTAATGTAGTACGTCATTTAAACATCGATTCACAATTTTACTGGGGCAGTCTTAAAATTCGTTATAGCGTTTCCACCTTTGGATTTAAAAATAAAATCCAAAACGGGTTCCAGATCTTAGATGTGGAGAAATCCGGTAGAAAATTAAAAACTAGTAAACCTGTAACTTTTCACATTTGATGGGAAAGCAGTACAAAGTTTTAAGACTTGTTTGCGTTGGTTTTCTTGCACTTTTGAACTTAGAGCTGACCGTTATATAAATGAATTAGAACTTTTTATGAAACTTGATCAAGGAAGATTACGAGTAACAACAAAACTTTACAATAGTTTGTGCCAAGTAACTCCTGAAAGAATTGATATTATGTTTTCGAGTACAGATCTGAGACAAATTACCATTTGCTTTGCTGAGGGTTCTATAAGTCGACGTCACTTTTCTAAAATGCAATTTACAATTTTTTGAGTTCTAGTCCTCATTGATCAAGAAGAGACAGATCTAACAAGAATATTTAGGTGCAGTTTAATGAACATGCAAAAGCTGTAGTTATTTGTAAATCAGTTCTGACACCTGTCATGTATTGATTCAAGAATAAAACAGCTTTAGAGATTTTTTCTTTTAATTTTCGTGTCTTATGATTATTCTCCAAAAATAAATTATCATGCTCTAGCACTTATTTTTCCCAGAAGTCCCTGTTTTTCTTCCTCTCCATCCATATTTTTTTGCACATAATTATTAAAAGATACAAAAGCCACATGACTTTAACTGTAACAATGCAGATTTCATTACTGTAGCTATTCTTTAGCTATGAAATATTTATGAGATGGGTAACTGAGTATAATCTAACGAGCTTTGAGACTAGCTTTAATAGCTAAGTAATCTATTTAGTTGCAGCATTTAAAGTCAAAAGCAGCAAAGAAATTCTGGTTCCTTTCTCCTGCTCCTTCCCCCTGTGGCTCTGCGATAAGCTTGAGGCCTCAAACATTAAAATTCCGAGTTTTAGTGTTAAAAGCACATTAAACATTAATTGTGCATATTAACAGAAGCATACTAATTTACATGTAACTATTCAATTAGGTTTCTTGTACTTGTTTGAGCACCTGAAGCAAACTTCTTGGTACATTTTCTGAATTACTAATTTGGAGGTACTTTTAGTAACTAAGATTTAACTTACACATAGATTAAAATAAGATTATCACAAATGGTTATTCTTCATCTCATGTGGCACCTCAGCCCCTAACGTCGTGTACTTGAAGAATTAATAACGATTAATTTGTGCCGAATTTTAAGATATCAAAGATTTGTTAAACTGAATATTCAACACGACGTCTCATTATTCGGTTTTTTCGGCGTGTTTAGCCTAGAATGTTTATTTAAGTAATACATCATGAACCTAAAGAAAAAATCAACAGCTCACAAACTCGACACAAGAAACTATAGAAAACAACAAGTCAAATCTTCGACGATACCCCAGACAACGTACGTCCATCTTCTACCAACCAACATCCACTAGAGGATACAAATTACCAAGAACATAATCAAAATCATCTATCAATCAGCAATCACCATTTGACTCACAGAAGTATCAACCGCCAAAAACATCTATAGTCACAGAACAAAAAATCTTCTTTCTACGGCACCAGATTAAAAATATCCTAACTACAAATGAAAATCATCAAGAAAATGATAACATATCATCAGCAGAAAAGGCAGCTATAAAGAACTCCGAAGGAACGCCAATCTAATCATAAAAGAATCAGACAAAAGAAAAGAAAAGGTTTTGTAGTTTTAGCCAAGATAAAATAGAAGAACATCTTCAAGACACTTTCACCTATACTACATTAAGCAAAAATCCAACCAAAACGGTTGAAAAAGAAGCCAAAAAGATACTCAAACATCTAAAAGAAGAAAGTGCTTTATCAGTGAAATTAATAACAGAATTAAAACCCTCCCATAGCCGTATACCTGAACTTTATGGAGTCCCTAAAGACCATAAACAAAATTTACCTTTAAGACCCATAATGTCAGCGTATGACTCTGCAACAGAAACCATATCCTGATTACTTGATCACCTGTTTAAACCATGTCTAAAGTATGTTCCATCACACTTAACCAATACTAAAGACCTATTAGAAAAGATACACTTTTGTACACAAAGAAGATGCACTGACTCCATTTTATTTTCCGTAGACGTAATCGCCTTGTACCCATCAATACCCATAGAAGAAGGCACAGATAGCATCATTAACTTCACATCTTCACTTGATCAACATACTTTACCAGGGAACATCACATTAGACACCATCCGCACAATGCTCAATTTTGTCCTACATAACAGTTATTTTATATTTGGTGATACTTTGTACAAACAAGAGAAAGGAGTAGCAATGGGTAACAGAACAGCAGTCACATTTGCTATAATATTCATGCATACACTAGAAACCAAAGCCTTTGACACATGTAAACAAAAAACAGGTTTAATATCAGATGTGTGGTACAGATACATCGATGAAATATTTAGTATTTGGAATCGTGGAAATGAAACACAGCAGTTTTACTATTTCCTAAACAACTTCCACCCCTCAGTCAAGTTCACACTAAAACTACCCAACGCAGAAGGATACTTAACCTTCTTAGACGTAACCCGAAAAATCCAAGACAGACAAATACGCAGCTCCATACATAACAAAGAATGCAAGAAACCGATATTTCTCCATTACAAATCACACCACCTAGAACGAATCAAAAGTGGAACCATAATAGAATAATTAAAGAGAATAAATCAAAACTGCTCCACACCGAATGTCATTCAAACAGAACAAAATGACTTTAAAATACTGCTATTACGAAACGGATACTCTGAATACTACATCGATACTGTTTTCAAATCACAAAAACAGCAACAGACCAAAACCAAAAAAGACTTACACGAAAACGCCAACAATGAACATTCTTTTTATAAACTATACAATCACAAACAAGATTCGTAAAGCCATTAAACAATCCCAACTGACAATCAACGTAACACAAAAACGGGTAAATAGTGAAAAAACTATTTGTTCACTCTTCATTCACACAAACAAAATATACCAAAAAACAATGTTACACCAGAGAAAACGGAGCAGGATTAATGTGCCACATCAAAAACGTAGCTTATCAAATCATGTGTAATATATGTGGAGACACATATATATATAGGAGAAACCGGAAGACCTTTCCACACACGCATCTCAGAACACATCAATGCGCTATATACACATAACCAACACAAAACTGCTCCAGCAGAACATTTCCTACAGAAACATAGATCTCCAAACACAGAAAACCAGAACCGATTTAAAGTTTGTATTTTACAAAAAAACAAAGATTTTAAATAGAGAAAATATATGGAAGCTATACTCATTAACGAGAAAAAAAAATGAACATAGACAATGGATGGTACATGTAACCAAAACACCATTCACAGAACAACAAATTATATCAATACATTTTACACTTATTACT
>NW_013665610.1:3674688-3698900 GCF_000517525.1 Limulus polyphemus
AAAAAAATTAACAAGAGAACAATGGATGGTACATGTAACCAAAACACCATTCACAGAACAACAAATTATATCAATACATTTTACATTTATTACTTCCAGTTTAAGACTTGCTTACTCTGGAGTACCACACAGTCTTACAATTATTTTTTAACACTGCTAGTAAATTTCGAATCCTTTTCACTTACTATTGTTTCTTAGCAACTTCTATTTTCTTCTTTCATTTTTATGTTGTATTTTAGTAATATATATTATATGTTACTATAGCTACGTAATATAAGTATACTATATTAGAATAATAATGAAACAACAATAATATTTTATACATTGTTGGAGACACGTGCGACAGACTCGACAGATGGAACATCACAATCAATTGTATAAAATAACGTACACTTCAATATCGAACAGTTTGTATGTATTAACCCTGAAGAAACTGTAAAAGCGAAACGTTGGTAGTAATAATAAAAAACAACAAATACATATACATCTGGAGTGTAAAGGTCGTTTATCTAAATTTTTATCACAATATTTAAGTAATAGTAAGTATCCACATACTTCGTAAAATTTAATTTATTTATTTACATGAGTTTAAAGAAGCACCCATACATATTTTCACAAACCTGGTTCGGAAAAGACAATGATTTCCGAGGTCTTGCCATAATACTCTTCGTGCTTTTCCTGCTCCTGGTCTTGAACTGTTTCTTCCACCGGTTGGTCCTGAGGCAGCACCTCCAGAAACAGATGGCCCGAGCTCCGCTGGAGGGCCTCTAGAACAACTTCCCGTGGTACGGGAACTGTCATGTTGGGTCGCTCGTGTAAGTTTAGTTTAGAAAGAATCTGCTGTTTGATAGCCTCGAGCTTCAGCTGCTCACTCACGTGCCGGTCGGATACCGTCAGACATTGCGGACAAGTGTTTATTGGCAGTGCGTCTTGTCGCCTCGGGCCATGGTTCTGAGACTGTACTAGGGCTGCCACCAGACACACGAGGGCTACCATAAATTCTTTGGACACGTACATCCCTCTTCTACTAAGTTCAGTGGGGTACTGGGCAATCCCTCCGGCAGGCCCTAGAACTTCACGGGAAATTTGACGATGAATACCCCGACTAGCGGCCGGCGTTTGAAGCTTTAAAGTGGTGTAAGGTGTTCCAACCAGATTAATTTTTCATTTTGTTTACTACCGTCTTATCAAGGTACGGGATAACCGCCAAGAAGGCGCCATTCTACACATGGATTTAACAAGGTTACACACATGTGGTTCCTACTTGTTTCCAGTAGCTTTCTAACTCCAAGTGCGATCTAACGCGCACATGCTCCACTAGTCAGTCTGTGTTCTCACCTGCAGTTTACCGTACCCGCTGCCCGCTCTCACGTGACTCAAGCCGCTGAGAAGCTTAAAAACCTCCAACATTCTAGCAATAAAGAGTTGCGCAAGTCTCTTCTGAATTATAACAGAATGCTACACTGTTTAAAACTGTAGAAATCGAAGTAACATTTGGGATTCTTACAAAGTATTAGAACAATGGACATACGAGATTAGTCTATTAAACAAATCTAGAACTTTTCATTCTCTGCTTAGAATGCGATAAATGATTTTTTTTTAGTTTAATTGATTGATTCCTCCGCAGGCTGACAGAAATTATTATCCGAAGAATTGAGTGGGTGAAAATCTGTACTAACATGAAAACTGTAGACTAGACCTTAAACTTGTATATCCACATTCAGCTATCATTTCTTTCTTTTTCGTTGAATCGAAGGAAAGCCTTTAAAGATAGATAGATAATTTGGTTGTTCGTTTTGAATTTCGTGCAAATCTACTAGAGGGCTATCTATCTAAAGTGATTTGGGTTTTTTAGGTAGACCTCTTCCTCCCTACTGTGCTGTTATTATATTTTCTATCATTCTTGGGTTTGGGTTTTGGTTGGCTGGTTTGATTTGTTGGATTATATTACCACTTTGCTTTTCAGGGCCATGTCCGTTTTATGTTTTCAAGTTGTATATGTGTGTAGCCTTATGTTTGCTTGGTATTTGAGTTCTGTGATGTTTGTGGTAGTAAGAGTAATTGTGCTATCTGTGCTAATATTAGTAGTAGTTGTTCTAGCGCTATTTTCACGATTAGTGGAATGCAATCCTCTTTTAAAGATAGATAGATAATTTGGTTGTTCGTTTTGAATTTCACGCAAATCTACTAGAGGGATATCTGCGCTAGCCATGTCTAATATAGTAGGGATAGAGCCTAGGGTGAAGGCAGCTAGTCAACACCGCCCACCGCCAACTCTTGGGCTATTCTTTTACCAACGAATAGTGGAATTGACCGCCACATTTTAACGCCCCCAAGGCTGAAAGGACGAACATGTTTAGTGTGACGGGTATTCGAACCCACAGAATGCGAATCGAGCGACTTAGCCACCAAGCTATGCCAGGCCAAGATAGACGGACAAATTTACAGACACAATTAAACTACTTTCATTTTTACAAAATAAAAACGTTTAACACGCGCTATTGAAAGATGTGCAATAAAAGTTATTCAAGGTAGTATCAAATCCATCGGTCAACGTAGCATACATATTTCATCCATCTCTAACCGTAGCATGCTGGTTTGTTCAGTCAGATCCATCGTTAACTATAGCATGCAAGCTTGCTCCATCAAATACATTGATCAGCATAACAAACAAATCTGGTCCACCAAATCCATCGTAAACCACAGCATTCAGACTTGCTTCATCAAATACATCTTTAACCATATCATACAGATCTGATCCATCAAATCCATTGTTAGCATAGCAAGCAGAGTTACTTTATCAAATTCATCGTTTACCAAAGCATTCAGATATGCTCCTTCAAATCCATCATCACCCACAGCATGCAGACTTCTTCCATTCAACCTGTTGTTGAATATAGCGTCCAGACTTCTTACATCAAATCCATCGGTCAGAATAGCATACAGACATGATCTATAAAATCCATCATTTAACACAGACTTATTCGAATAAATCCATCGTTCAACATAGCATATAAACATATTCCATCAATTCTGTTCTACAAATAAGCTATCAGGATAGTTCCGTTAAACATTCCAAATAGAGCTCAAACCTGTTACAGTTGTTTTACTTAATAAACATTCTTGTCAAGGATGTCTACATAGCAAGTAGACATGTTTCATCGAGTCAGTTGTACATAGGGCATATACAGTACTTCATTCATTCAGTCGTACATTCAAACAAATATACGTGTTATATAACAGACTGGATAAAGCATGTTTCTTTGTTGTGTTATATAACAGACTGGATGAAGCATGTTTCTTTGTTGTGTTATATAACAGACTGGAGGAAGTATGTTTCTTTGCTGTGTTATATAACAGAAAGCAAGTTTCTTTGTTGTGTTATATAACAGACTGGATAAAGCATGTTTCTTTGCTGTGTTATATAACAAACTGGATGAAGCATGTTTCTTTGCTGTGTTATATAACAGACTGGATAAAGCATGTTTCTTTGCTGTGTTATATAACAAACTGGATGAAGCATGTTTCTTTGTTGTGTTATATAACAGACTGGATGAAGCATGTTTCTTTGCTCTGTTATATAACAGACTGGATGAAACATGTCGACTTGTTTTGTTGTATAATTAATTCGATAAAGCATGACTACTTGTTTTGCTATACAACATGTTGGATGAGGCATTATGTTTACTGTATTTTACATCTAATTTGATGTAGCATTAGCACTTTACCATATCTATCGTTCATTATGCCATTCAGAACTGTTCCATAAGATTCGTTAATTGTATTATTCGAAAAAGTTTACCTCATCAAATTCTTTGTTAAAATATTTAAGGTTAAATAGTCCATTCAACTTAGTTTTCATTATATCCAGGACGTTTTGAACATATCTCCGTTAATTGTATTGTTCGAGAAAGTTTACCTCATCAATTTCTTTGTTAAAATATTTAAGGTTAAATACTCCATTCAACTTAGTTTTCATTATATCCAGGACACATTCATAAACCGATTTTTCAACATGACGATCTGCTTCGATGTATCTGTAGGTAAACAAAAGTTAACATAACTGAATAGACCTGCATTATTAAATTAACTCCATTCGATTTGTTATTCAGCAAAAACGTTATATTTACTTATTTCATACAGCCTGTTGTTTTATTCCCATTTTTTTTACACAACTTGTTATTTCAATGTATTGTATATTTCTACACCATACAGATCTGTTTTATATATTTTGGTGTTTAACTGAATAACCAATCAAAACATTTAATTTAAATTGTTATTTATTTCTCACACCCTACAAACATGTTACACCTTACCTGTTGTTTAACTAATACGACATAACAGTGATGATCTATCTCAGTTGTTGTTAATTAAGATGTCACGCATATACGTTCCACTTAATGTCTTGTTTACTGCCCTTCAACCACTTTACAAGACCTTCTGTTTAATTGTTGCACCTCAAAGTTATATCCTATTAAACTTGTTTGATTAAAACTCCACTACTACAGATCTGTTCTTTAATTAACACACCACACGGACATGTTTCATCCAACCTCTCTTTTTTTTGTAATTAACACTGTTATGTATAAATCGATGCCTTTATCATATTCCACTTGATCTATGGTTCAGTTAACATAAACAAGTCTAACACAACCTGATGTTTACCTACTACATTATATAGAAGTCTTTATTTCATATTTCTTCAGTAAGCACATCAGATAAACAAGCTTCTTCTGACCTGTTTTATAGCTAACACATGTGTGACATTTTCATTCAATAGTTTGTTCTCAAAACACTGGCAATAATATTTGATCAGTGTTCTTGTTCATTAAACATACCAAACTGACACAATTTGATACCATCTTGCTTCGTCAATACACGAAACGGTGGGTTTGATCTGACCTGTTGTTCAATTATGGTATTTTCTGGTACATTGGCTTACATTTCTGTGAATAATAGTAATCGTAGATAATATTTAGAAAGGCAGAAATTGTAATGAAAACGTTACTCTGAATGAAACTGAATAAGGAGACCATATAAAGAGTTAATCAAAAGTAAACAACTTTAATTCATGATAATTATTAAGTTATTAGTGAGGAATGGGTATTGACTTTGCTTTTGCTAATTCTTTTTTATAACAAGAAGAATAAAAAGAGAAAAAACATACAATTAATATATATCACTCGCCAAGAGTTGCATGTTAAAGGTTTGACACATTTCCTCCACGGTAACTGTCGATGATTTCCTGGTAGAGGTTATCTGCGTAATGATTTTGTTGGCTTTCACTAAGTCCTTCTTGGGTTTAACAAACTCATTATGGACCTAGCAGATTTCGTGCACCACTAGGACTGGTCGGATTTTCCTAGCTCCTCCTTGACTCGTCCTTCTGTTGGCACTAGGCCCAGGCAGCTATTCATTTATCTGCCTGGGTCTAGCAGTGGTGTCTCATATTGGTGGTCTGATGGAGAGTGTTGTGTGCTGTAATACTGATGGGTGCCATTTTTGTGGTCTCTGGACATGAAGACAACTGTTGTTGGAGCTTTTTCAGTGGAAGTGTATGCGTGATGTTGATATCTTTTTCTGCAATAATCACCAATACCACAATGGATGTTACCAATAATATCAAATGAGCAAACAATGAGGTTACCAAGGAGGATGTAGAACCTTCCCAGAATTGTTCGGTGTAAGGATTGTACTTATACAAGAGGGGACTCTCAACATGTCCCTGCCACTTACTTTTCTTCTTCAAAGCATTTAACTTGATAACTGGCATCACCTCCATGGATGGAATGTGCTTCACCTGTATGCAGCTGAGAGGCTAGTCTCCACTGAAGTATTGAAGGAGATGGCAGTCTCCTGATCATGGGTAGTGTGATAATCAATGACTCTAAAAGTGAAGGGATGTCTGGTGATGCAAGTAGTAGGGTCATATCGGATAACTACAGTACCAACTTCTTAATGGCTTCTGCAATAGTCTGAAAATCAGAGAACTTGGCCAGCAACTCATATTATTCCCTTGACCCATCTTCTCCCACATGAAATAGCAGGTCAGCCCTGAAAGTCTTGAAGACCATAAGGTACTCCTCCAACTCTCTGTATTCCCATTACGAAATTTTTCTTCCATAATATCAGTTGGCCAAAGAGCACAATGAAAAAGTAGCACTATTTGCCTGAGAAAAGTTTTAGAAAGATAGAATATGCTTGAAATGTGTTGTTAATGTGCTGTATTTGTCTAGGAACTTCTGGACGACTTTTCGAACTGATAGTATATCATCATTAGATCTAATGTAGACATGAAATATCGTCCAAAACTTTCTAGACAGATGCAGTCCATTAATAACATTAGGTGAGTGAACGATAGTGTCTAAAAGGTTAAGAATTTGACCTGAAGTAGAAAAAGTAAAAACTAAAAATGCTTGTAAACCTGAATTATAATTGGTCAAATGTCCAGCTATAAGCATATGATTCAAAGGTGTAATGCTTCGTCACAACTACTATCTGCCTCAAAAGCGTATTTTCAGCATAATTTATCAAACCTCTTGCTCTGATGAAGTGTTATTTCTACAGGCACATGTATGTACTCATGTGTATATTGCCTCTTGCAAATGTCCCCCCTTGCATCTATGAATATCTCCTTCCATCAGGTTTCACCCAGGTTATACACTTGACCAACATATAGCTGAATTTTCCATTGTATCATTATCAAATGGTTCAATTAATACGGCTATCTCTCACACGCAAGTGAGTCCTCCACCATTTATAGTCGTTACTAGAGCAGAGCCAGAGTCCAATGAGGAGATAAAACTGTAAACACAGATTCCTACAGAAGTAACGAAAATCAGGCCATACACTTGAAGTCCACACTTGAATTTGTTTTAACTGCAACTTGTAGCAAAACCAATTTTAACAAACATTTGATGAAACTGCTTGCTTATGAATATTTCAATCATAAACCAAATACAACATTGAATATACAAAGTTTACTATTAGTATAGCACATAATCTACTTCTGGCACTTTCACCCACTTATGAATATTTTGATTTGATCTTATCAAAAATACTTTTCACTATAACTACCAAACAAATTGTTTTTTCCCAATGTTTCTTGTGAGCTCATCCATTATACTTATCTCTTTAAGAAAAAATCTCTACCTGCCAATGTTTCAGAATCAAACTAAAAATATTCCTTCACAAGAGTCAATGAAAATATTGGGTGTACCATGTCTTCCAATGGAGTTTCACAGGCAAGTAACCACAGCTTACTTCATATATCAGATCATATTTTTATTCGTTTATTACCTGCATAATTTATTCATCTGTGTGATACAACACTCATAGGTGACTTTACGTAATGTCAGTATACGTGTGCAGCATTATACATATATTTATAGTGTCATATACATATATAGAGGTTATGTACATTATATTAAAACTATTTTGTAGTCTCACCACGTGGTTATAGTACATGTAACCACGTCTGGTCATTCTTTATTTCATGACTATGCATTTTGACAATATCCCTGCAGCATAAATTATTTTGCTAAAAACTCCATTGTAAGGCTGTCTTGTCCAAAGCACACCACTCATTCCTGCCTGTATTGCATAATCCACCTAGTATATGAGATTGGCGGTTTCTCAGCAGTTTCAGCCAATCATCAGAGTTATAACATACTCATTCATTGGCATTTCATTGTCTGAGTCCTCTTGATCAGTCAAGTAGATACTTCCAGTACCTTTCACCTCATCAGCCAAGTCAAACTGATAAAAACAGTATTTTCAATATCCTATGACTCATCAACCTCAACTTCATGTTCTTGATCCAATTCTGCGTGTTTGCTTTGGTTGCAATATAAGTGAAGCGATCCTAACGGTGCTGTTAGTCCCAGCTACTTTCACTTCATTTACCACTCCCGGCTTATGCCAGGTGGAGCCATCCTGACTGTCGGGGATCCGGTAGGGTGGGTTGGTGCAGGAAGCCATGCACTCGGACGAGTGCTAGATTCCTACTCGTGAGTCACGGAATGGTAAGATACTTATTATACCTCAGGAAATGATGGTTTTTCAGGATGAACTCACTGCCAGTCAGTTTTAAATACAATAGATGAGCTGCGTGTATATTGAAACAACGTTCATTGTTCACCAGATCAAGCCCAAGAATGGTGGATTACACGAATGTATATTGAGGAAGGAGTAACGTTAATACACAAATGGTATTCCATAACTTACTGCAACAAAGTCTACAGTGTTGCAATTAATTGAAATGTGTTGCTTCTTGGCGAGATTGCAGGTTTCATTTGCTTGAACAGTTAGTTATATTGTTATACCAGTTATTTGTTAGTTATACCAACAAATAAGTATTCAAAGTATATTCTCAGTTTTTCATTGGTTCTGAAAATTTTGGTCACCATGACTTCTGTGAGTTCTATTAAAATTCTGATATCCTTAATACTTCTTTCTCGCTCTCTCTCTTTTTTATTTATTTATTTGGTGATACGTGAACTTTATATTTTGGAGAAAAGTTACTTTAAAAGGGGAGCGCTATATCCATGAAAAAGAAAAAAAAAGAAACGTTTTTTAAATAGTTTTTAACTCAGTGTAATAAACAAAGGCATACAGAGAATGCGAATTTCCCAGCTCAAACTTAAATTAAAATATGTTTTTAGCCCTTTTATGTTATAAATATAATAATATCAGTGAAAAATAATTAATTAAAAATTTTTACTCAATAAAAAAAAATCTACATCTGATTGTTTTCCGCTTACTATAGATAAAGCAAAAAGTAGGAATTTTTGTTGCTAACGTTTAACCAAAGATCCTATTTCGCCAAGACTATTTCCTAATTTTACAAGCGTAAACAAATTTGAATCACGGCTGGTTTGATAGCACTTACCAAGCCGACAGTTTAAATGCACAGTTTATAATTTTTTCTGTTCCGAGATCACGTCGACGGGTAAATAATCAACCGTTTTTAGTATTAATTTGAAAAAGTGGCCACTTTTTAAGGTAAATATTTTAAGAAGCTTGTGACTCAGAACATGGATTACTGTGATATCATGACAATTTAATATATTACAAGAAACTGTGTTATTTTTAGACAGTTGTAACTGTTTGCAATAAACTCACGTAGAAACTTATAAAAGCAAGGTCGTATATCAGCATGTTTGTCCGTTGTAACATATACCATTAAAACTTATTAACACAAAGAAGTAATTAAATGGTAATATTGTTTATATAGAATTAACTGCAGAGTAAAGATTTAGTATGATACAAACCTCATAATTAGCATGTATAGTACGATTGATTGATGAATGCTTTAATTTCAAAATCTGAAAATTCGCTTTCTTTCCAAGACAGCTTTCAGAATTAATTACAGATGATTTTAGGACATTATGCAACCTAGCTTGGAGGATAATATATTTAAGACATTTTTTGTACTACATTTGGTTAGTAATTTTCTACTACACATCTACATCAAACACTAGTGATGCTGGGAGACTGGGCATATAACAACAGAGACAACTACAGTGAACAACTTTTGAAGTATATCAGATTTCTAAGCTATTCACGTGGCTCTAATGAAATATTGATTATAATTTATTTTATAGAAAATGCTGCCAAAGAGGAAGAACTCAAATAAGATTAAAATAGACTGATCGTGTGATGTGAAGTATAAGTTAGTGAGATCTATAAACGTAGAAAGGTTGGATAATCACTGTTAGTCTGCAAAACATTAAATACAGACAATAATATCTCTAACTTTTAAAAGGGTAAGATAGTGGTGCATCGATATGAAGGACCGTTTCTTTGACCGACTGTTTAAGAAAAAACTGTTATTATATTCTAACAACAGTGGCAATAAAAAGAGTATACATTTGTCACTAGTAAAAACTGTGGCTACACTCTGCTAGTGACTAACTGAGTGAGAAGATGATCGGGCAGGTATTATAAAGAACAACATGGAAAAGGGTAGACGAACATGATATTAATTGGAATTCGTAATAAATTGGCCAGTCTGTGTACGTTTAATTCCATAATATATATTGGCTCTACCCAGAAAACAAAGAAACGTGGTTTAATATAGAGCTATGAAATCGCCTGCTTGATGCATTACACTATAACATGTTTTGTAAACGATATTCTAATAATATAATATTGCATGCTTCGTTTTTATAAAATTTACATTCAACAACAGTTTAACCCAAACTTAATGACAAAGACTGTATTCCTTCCCATTAGTATCTAATTTTGTGATGTGACCGTTTTTGATTATTTCTTGTTAAATTAGCATCAACATTAGACTTAAAGCAGCCAAAACGATAGGCACGTGAGGAATAATTTTCGAATGTTTAAAAGGAAATATTCGTCCATTATTTTTTTGCACTATTTGATGCTTATGAAAAACAAACATTTCATGTTTGTTGTTAAGCGCAAAGCTACACAATGGGCTATCTGTACTATGCCCACCGCGGGTATCGAAACCCTATTGTTAGATCAGTACAAAATGCACAGTCGTTATTAATGAGATAATTCTCCTCTGATGTTTTACTACTAACGTCATGAATGCCAAAACAATTTAATTCTAAATAGTATAAACATTCCATTAATTACACGAAGTTTTGTAAACATACTTATCAACGTTTCACAAATTAATACTCATGACTTTCAGAATATTGAAAAAACGCATTAGTGTCGTAAGCCGATTTGGTAAGCCTGTGTGTATAAACCAGTTTGTTCTCTTTTTGTTATATTTGCGTGCAAAACATTTAGACGTTAAAATACACGTAATTTATTCAATAAGATGTAAATATCTCTTCATGGGATATTTAATTAAAGCTGATTTGAATGATTACATATGCTTTCTACGCAATCAAATCAAAAACTTTCCAAGAATAGGCACGTGACAAGACTCATTCGAAACACTTCTCTGGCGCCGACGATTTAAACATGTACTGAAGTCTACTGTTACACACATCTCTGTGTCGTACACTTTATCAAGGGGGGACTTCTTTGCAATACAAATCATCTCTGTAAACTAATTGAAATATATATATATGTAACTGTAAAGCTTCTACTTTTCTATGGTGTGTTTCTTAGATTAAGAAGTTGAATAATAGTATATATATATATATGCAGAAAAGAATTTCAAAACAGTGTTATAGCTATAACAGTACCGTTTAAAGATGAGATGTAATACTGCCCATACTTTTTCAAGATAACAATACTTAATGTATCATCTATGTATATAGAAATTCAACCGTAGGCTTGTGAAGTTCAACTTGAGTTCAATCTTACTTGTAAAATTGATCTAAATCATAATTTAAATAGCTCACTCAGGGCTCTGCAACGCTTTTATGTATGGTAAACAGTTTAAGTATTAATTTGATTTGTATTATTCCTACCATTACAACCTTAAAATATTACGCTACATTTCTTTAGTCTTACATTTCACCACAATTTCATTTATAAAGCATTCATATAAAGACAGAAATGTTGAAACATGTGATCCAAGAGTATCGATAAAACCCATAACTGTCATAAAAGTTTTTGACAGATCTATAACTGTAAAATAATTTGTTGAGTATTTTATTACATTTGCTTGCAAACTATTCTGATACCTAAATGTACGTAATATGAGCATGTTATTTACATGTGAAGGATTTACAGTGACCCGTTTCTGAGCCACGTTCATCATTATTTCACATCTCCGCATTCTTCGCGCATTTTTAAAGTATATATTTCACACACACACAAGCAGTAATATTCTTTTGTAAGTAAATATTTAGACGCCGGGATCGTAATTTGATGTTTATTTTTCTTGTTAACGTTTGAGATTCCAGATGTATTGAATATTGGACAAGAAATTTGATGATGAAAACAAACAAAAAAAAACTAAATCATGTCTGGTCATGGTAAGCGTTAAATCATTTGTGTGTAGAAAACTACACTAGTATTTTTTGAATATTTTTTTCTGCCAACAAAAAACTGAAATAATATGTAATTTGCGTAAAATAGGAGAAATAATCACATGCTTTGTGGATCAAGACGATCCTTGTGGAATATGAAACTTTCATCAAATTCAAGATTTATAGATTATCTACAGAAAAATTAAAATAAAATCTCTCTCTCTCTCTCTCTTTCAATATCATTCTTATGTTCAATTTATTCATTCCTTTTTAACCATGATTGGCTAAATTGTAATCAGAACTCGAAATAAGTATCTCATTAGTTGTTAATTAGTGTCAGATAACAAATGAATTCTCTCTCTCTCTCATATAATGATAGTCGTAAACTAATACTCTGGTGACATAATGCTTTATGGTTTGATTGCTTAATTAACGTGTTTGAATAAAATGTGTTGTGAAATATCAGAATTTATCTTTTGAATTTTAACATTTAAAAATTCTTACCCTAAAATGAAATAATATAGTGTTTTTTTGTTTTTGTATGTAATTATGCATTAGACAAAACAACACATATTTTTAAGAGGGTGCTTGAATGACAAAAACACTATAGTTGAACAGAAGAAATAACTTGCTTAAGATATATAAAGAAAGTATTAGAATCAACGACCTTTTCGTAACGATTTATGGTGTGTGAAACAAAACTTAATCACTCGATTGATTACAAAGGGCGGAGTCCCAGTCATCAAAGACCGATTTAACAATGGTGTAGTGGTTGTAAGTCCCTTAAGTGTCGTACTGTTTCAGACAGATACTTCACCACAGCTTTTGAAATCCTACCTACGTTACTTTTCTTTCTTAACATTGCTCTGTTTTTGTCAAAATAAAAGAAAAGTTATGGTATCCCAGTGAAAAAAGAAACAGACAGGTGGTCAGAAATTTCATAAATAGAAGGCCTTCTTTACCTCTTTTTTTATTAATCTTTGCGTTATCTTATTAGAGTTACTCAACAAATATTTTGGGGGGCTCTTCGATTAATTCACAATATTGATAAGTTATAAATACCACTCTTAAAGAATCTCACTAAGCATAAGTTTTGAATTTTGTTTTTAATTTCTACCTTATGAAAGATTACAGAATCGTAATTACCCTAAAAACACTCACTGAATTGGCAGAAATATAAATATCATTATGCACACAGTTAATACAAAATCAGTAGTCAAGTAGGCATAAACAGTTTCTTGTGTATTATACACAAGTTTAGGACGTTATATTAAAACAGTTTTGGAGATTCACCACGTCGTTAGAGACCATATCACCACGTCTGGTCATGCTCTATCTGACAACCATGCATATTGACACTTGAAGTTTAGTTTCCATTCTAAAATATTCCGCTGTCAAACTGTCATGTCTAAAGCACAGCACTCTACAACATACTTTCCATAATCTATCTAGGAAGGCGGTTTTACAGCATTTTTTTTTTCAATTGTCCAATCACTAGGCGTTGCGTTGTCTAATTGACAACTATGTCTTCGTCTAAAATAGTATGTATACCCTTTTCATTCTGATCTGTCTGAGGTATGCGATGATTAAACAGTTGAATGGGAAGTATGACTGTAAGTCATATCTTGGTGAGCCCATGCCCTATTGGTCTCGTTTTCTTGATTATGTTGCATGGAGCACGTGGATAGTTTTTGCCATTACCCTTTATTTTCGTTGCTTCCAACCTGTTACAAGATGCCGCACTTCTTACTATTTTTTTGTGGTCCTAGTTTCCCATGTTGATCCATATTTATTTGTTTTCCAATGCTATTAATTACAAAATATATCCTCGTCTTGAAAATCCTAAATCCCCGATCTGAACACATTTTTATTTATCTGAGTGTACGAATACAATACTTTGTACTAAGAAAAAGCACTGAATACAGCTTACCTATTTTATGCGCTATAAAACAAACTTAATTTTTTCATTATTTACGTACATATGACTAGGCCCCCCTAGTGGCACAGCGGTATGTCTGCGGACTTACAACGCTGGAATCTGGGTTTCGATACCCGTGATGGGCAGAGCACAGATAGCCCATTGTGTAGATTTGTGCTTAATTACAAACAAACAAGCGTCAGAAAGGGATGTTACGTACTTTCCCAAACTCGATCAATTTTTCGTGGCATCACACTACAAACGAAACACCAAATAATATCAAAATGTAGATCTAATATATTCCTTTCTATTGCACCTTTATATCGGCTGTGATCGTCATGTGACTCGCATATTCAAAATTGATTTTGAAATAACTTACTTAGTTATCAGTAAATTGATATTCATATACAATAGAGGGAAACGGAAACTGATGTTATTTTTGCACAAATTAAGGCGTGTAAAACTGGTTATTAAATGAACAAGCTTTCTAGCTTACTCATTTTAATGTTTTTCACGCCATCCACGGGAATTTCAGGTCGACTTTTAAACAGATTTTAACACATACCCGTTGGCTGTCAATATCATAGCTGTCGTAAGAGGTCCTAATGTTGAGAAATATGCTTAGTAAGCTCTAGAGTATGCAATAGTAAGGTGGCGTTTGTAAATTATATAGATGTGCAATTTAACTAACTTTGTGAGAGGCAAATTACATACCCAGCTCTGCCCTTGGTGAAAGCCCGACAGATTCCATGAAAGTCTACAAGTGAAAGTTTACTCTCAGTCCATAACGGGCTTTCTTCCCGAAACTCTTGTAATGTACTTTAAATGTCTTATCTTAAAAGTTTTTCTAGGTTATTTTAAGAAGACTGCACTGCTTCGTCTTTTTCCTCTTGAAAACGAGGAAAACACGCACAAGTTGGCTAAAAATGAACAAAATCTGTGAGAGGATTTTTCAGTTACGTTTGTTCTCAAAGAAAATTGTTGTGAGACACGGGAAGTGAGGAAGTGTAGCAGTCGAGTCGAGAAACTTGACAGAAATGGCAAAACAATTGCGTCACTTCTTGTTCAAAGCAACCCATTTCACATTAGAGATGTGGTTAAGATTGCTACTTTCTGAAGTGGGTACATTTAGTGCATAAGATTTAATAATAATCTTGAATTTTGCATCTACTGAAAACTATATTCTACATCAAGAAGTAAGAAATATCTAAAAATATCTTAGTGATGAAATACTTCTCTAATTCAGGCTTAAGCGCTTAATTTAACCCTAGTATAAACTGGAAGTAAAATGGTGTGAATCAGAAAAGAGCAGAAAACTTAAACAGCATCAATATAATTATTCTCCGTGGAAAGTCAATAAAAAAACAGACTCATAGATTACTGGTTTCGCTGTTTTGATAAAAATCTATATAAAAATGATTTATTAACTAAAAGAAATCACTATATCATACATGATGGTGATAGAGTTAAGTATCTCTCCCCACTAATGAACAAGACCACCTACACTAGACTCTAAAATTATCACTTAGACTTAGATACCACTTGTGTATTTAAAAGGGTATTTATGTTAAATACACGTTGGTAGATATATCTTGTGAAACAAATGACGTTTTACTTCTGAACTGTTTGTTAAAATATATGATCAAATGAGGCGAAATACTTCAATATGAACTGTTTGTGAGTGTATGTGACCAAATAAAGACAAGAGTAAAATAGCACTAAATGCTACTAAAATACTGTTCAAGAACCTGGCCCTGAAAAGGTGAAGATAAATCAGTGTTTACAAATGTAATACATTGGATAAACCTGATATAAGAATATTATTGAAAGCATTTGTCAGATTATTAACAATTGTTAAAGAAGGGGTCCGCTGAGAACCTGACCCTCCCATGTCGCCCAACGACTGAACACAGATCCAGAACGTGTGTCCATGGGAAGTATCACCGGAAACAAATTCTATGTGTATTAAATGAAATCTGAGCAACCTGAACACAACATCATTAACGTGGAAGCATGTTGCAGTGTAAAATCAACCAAACTATAATACTGAAAAGGAGAAGTATTAAATAATAAAAAAGTACCAAAAATCAACCTATAAGGAAAGCAAAATAAACATGGAATATGAAACATTTTGATACAAAAAAAAAAGCAAACCAAATTCATATTAAACTTTCCCATATATTGAAAAATAAGAATGTCTTACAGAATAACCTGTATATCGTTACTGCATAGTGTTCCTATAGCGCAGCGGATAGCGCGTTGGATTTCTAATCCAAAGGTACTGGGTTCGTTCTCCGGCAGGGATGCCACCACCTTTACCTGGTCCCAAGTCCAGGATGAGAAAGGAGGAGGGGCTGGCCTCGTAAAAACCAACCTGCTAAAAAATTACTTCCGTCGGCGAGGTGTTGTTGTGGCCCTATGCTCCAGTGGGAGTCTACAGGGATTATTATTTATCGTTACTGCATTAGCTATTGTAAATAGTTGAGTTTGAACAAAACTCACACCACAACAAAATTCTACTTGTCAAATATTGTAAATAAAAATAACCAGTTCGGATTTTTAGGTCCGATTTTGTTGGACTCGGGAGGGTCAAGTACACCTTCGTTCTCTTCCCCTCCCCCAACAAAAGGACTATTAAGTTGGCATCTAATTTGTTCTGGAACTCGTTTGGAAGGAGATGCGTCCACAGACAAACAGAGAATTTCCCTAGGTTTTCAAACGAGACTCAAAACTCGAGCGCCTAGTGCCTTAACAAAACTAAAAAACATCCGTAGTCCACTTTTTAAATTTATTTCTTATTTTTCTTTTACAAAATTAAACTATAAGTTTTTAAGTATTAAAATCAGTCATTGTAATTTTATTTGTTTTTTGAATTTCGCGCAAAGCTACACGAGAGTTATCTGCGCTAGCCCTCCCTAATTTAGCAGTATAAGACTAGAGAGAAGACAGCTAGTCATCACCACCCACCGCCAACTCTTGGGCTACTCTTTTACCAACGGATAGTGGGATTGACCGCACATTATAACGCCCCCACGGCTAAAAGGACGAGCATGTTTGGTGGGACGGGGATTCGAACTCGCGACCCTCAGCTTGCGACTCGAGCGCCCTAACCACCTGACCATGCTAGGCATTATTTTATTAATAATGCCCGTTACTTTTACACGCCCTCCAGTGGCACAGCGGTATGTCTGTGGACTTACAACGCTAGAAACCGGGCTTCGATACCCGTGGTGGGTAGAGCACAGATAGCCCATTGTGTAGCTTTGTGCTTAACTTCAAAACAAACAAACAGACAAATATTTTACACAAAAACAAAAGTAGTCTGTAGTTAACCTTTGTCTAAAAATTCAGTAGTACTGACTCAGAATGTAAATCAGTAATGGGAGACACTACTTCTGTTTATGACAGCTTGGTGATTAGAGGCGCTTGACTCGCAATCTGTGAGTTGTGAGTTCGAATCTCGTCACCGATCATGCTCGCCCTTTTAGCCATGGGAGCGTTATAATGTGACAGTCAATTCCACTTTTTGTTAGTAAAAGAGTAGCCCAAGCGTTGGCGGTGGGTGGTGTTGATTAGCTGCCTTCCATCTTCACTATAACTTCTAAGTTATGGGCGGCTAGTTCACATAACCTTCGAATAGCTTTGCACGAAATTTCAAAAACAAAAAACAATCTGTTTATAATGTGTTTATTCAAACATTATAGGTGGCTAAATTTTCCATTTACTTTCATAATGTTTTATTTAATTTTTTTTATTACCTGTCAATTTGTCAATATCGGCAAAACTGTAATTCTTTCCTATAGTGAATCTTGCTGAATATACTTAGAAATAGAATAATTACTAGATATTAATTTATCCACCTATCTTGTTCATCGTCTTACTGAAGGCTCCTAGAATCTGCTATGCAGCTTAACTTTCATGTTTTACCCAATTAGTAACACGTACGTGATACCAAAATGGAGATTATACATTTATCCTTTTTCCCACCAGGGATCCCTTTAGACAAATAAAAGTGTTTAACGATTACTTATTAAAATCTTTTCACGTACCAGAAGCCTCTAATGATCTCCGCCTTAAAAAAAATATCCCAAGATTATAGACTCCTCAGGTACAACTATTAATCTTATTATAACCTTACAAATTGTAAGATGACTCCTCGATAATAATAATAATAAACATTTAAAGACACTTCGGATATTTCTATTCTTAGATAACCAGACAAGTGGTAAAATGGTTTATGTTTTAATTTCCAGCATTTGACGCTCATATTGTCTTCAATTAGACATGTGGCTATTCTTCTTATATTTATATGGGACAAGACTAAGGTTTGCACAAATGACCAAAGATGTGCTATTCCTGAGTTTGAATGACAATTACAAAAAATTAATCCTGACAAAAAATATCTATATAGTTTTCTCGTGCAGTCAACACCAAAAAAAAAAATTCTTATTCAGTAGACTAACTCACAGTACAAAGGATGTTGCTTCATAAAAACAATACTGAAGCTGAGTTTCAAGTTTCATCATTTTCAGTTTTGTTTTCACAAAGACGGTTATTTCTTTTCTAAAGTTCCCTTTGTCTAATCGTGTTTTTTTGTATATATTTAGTTATTACTGTTAAAAGCATAATTAATTTTCTCCCAAAACATAAAAATGTGGTATTCCGAGAAGGAAAGCGAGACATACGTAGGTCACAATCTCAAAAAGAGGGGGGTCGAGAGGATCTAGCTAGCAGGTGTACAACTGATGATGGAGAACAAAGGTGCAAAGACGGAGACGATAAAAAGTGAAGAAATACAAAAAGAAACGAAATAAAACTGTACTTGGCAACACAAAATAAATGTAACTAAAAATTCATTTCACTGATTTGATTATCTGTGCGGAATTTTTATTTAAACACGTTACTTTTATAAATGCCTATTCTCTAAAATACAGAATAATTAACAACATAAATTCACGAACCAGGAATAAAACCTTATAAAATAACTTCATCAGATCAGAACTAGAAAAGTAAGCTAAACTTTGTAAGAGTTTAAATTTGGCTGATTTCTATAAAAACAAAGACTCAACTGATACACAAAGAAAAGTGTCACATTCCCTGGTTACTCCAATCACAGTGAAGGGGAAAGGACCATTGACCATTATGAACGTAGGGGTCAATGATCAGCAGAAGTCACCTTGCTTGTCACCAGACTTCAACAAATACAAGCAAAGACAACCTAGACATGAAATAACCAATCACATGCAACATGCATAAAACAATGGGCTGTTTAGAATTTCTGTAGAATAGAATTACACCAAGAGTTAAATAAAGAAAGCATTATAAAAGAGTTAAAATAACAGTAAATTTCCACAGAATGTTTAACTTCGATCAAGTGTAGCTATGTATCTGACTGATTAGCTATCACATTGTTCAACCCCATTCACCTGTTGACTACTAATATCGAATTTCTTGTTGTTGTTGTTTTGTGCATTTAAACGTATTTTGAGAAATATATATACAAATGCTCTAATTTGGAAAAGAGATATGGATGTGAATGGTTAATACCGAAAATTTTAGCCCTCAGCAAAATATGAAAACAAAACACGGAAAGAAAATAAAAATAAACTATGGTAATGGTTTTCTTATAGCTAAACATCAAGAATAAAACAAACTTACAGTGTCTAGATCATGATACCGTATAGGTGAAAGCGACGAAAAATACTCTTGACTATAATAAATAATTTTGATATCGGAAAGGTAAAACTGTTTTTAAGTATGGTACAGCAACGATTACAGGTAACAGGCTCACATCATTCACTGATCATGTCAGTCAACTAGAAGCGACAACCTGCACGTTAAAATCTGCGTATTCTCGCACAGGTGGCTCACCCACGTGAGACATTATATTATTTCATAGAATATTGTAATAATTCAGCATTATTCTTGCACGAATGTTCGATAAAAATAAACTATGATCAAGAAAACTCTGATTGTCAGTGATTAAAGAAAAATCATGAAGAAAGATTATACTTTGATGTGAACTGAGGGTTTGGATAGAGACTACTACATACACGATCCCCAACAGAATGAATTTTTAAATCTTTGAAAAAAAAACGTTATAAAATTTTATCACTTTGCTGATATAGTTTCGAAATCTAGTTTCAATAAATTTCGTCTAACACCATGAAAGAATATACATTGAAATTATGATACCGACAATATATTTAAGATAATCAATAAAATGTATTGTGTTATTTACACCACAACACAATGTTTTCGTAATAATCATTACTGAACAAGAAACTACATGATTAAAATTACTGGTTTATTATTTCTTTACTTCAACCAGAGACCATCAGCTAACTGGAGTAAATCACAATCAAAACGAGATTTATACCAAGAGCTGTGAACATTCTTTAATTGGGTTCTAACATTTTAAGTTCTAAATGAACAAACGATATCTAAAATGTATGCCTAAATAACTAAGTTATGTATGATATATTCTGAAAAGTAACAAACATTTATCCTTACCAGTTCTTTAATATACATTTTAAGCTACAAGGTATGACTCATTATAGAATCTCGACTGTATACAAGTATTATCCCACAGGAAAAAGTAAACTTTTTATAAACAAATATTAAAGAATAACATTTAATTACTTCTCAAAATATAATTTCCCAGTCTCAGTTTTGTGGACTTTTAGAACTGGGTATATCCCAGTAGTCGGCGTGTCTGGACTGTGAGTGTGGGAGTTCGTGATCCGCTGTCACAAAAATAAACGCGCATTGTATTTTGGGACAGTGGTTACGTTATAAGAGTGACGGTCAAATCGCACTATTCTATAAGGCAATAGTAGCCAAAGAGTTGGTGGTGAATACTGTTGACTAGCAGCTCAAAAATTAGGGACAGCTATGCACAAATATCCCTTGTTTAACTTTGAATCAAACCTTTAAAAAAACACACAAAAATCCTACAGATTTTCTACATTGTGAGTGGGTACTCAAAACGAAATACATGATAAGCTTTGGTAGAGATGGGACAAATACTCAATCGGATATTAATTTTGCAATAAATCGGATAATAGATAGCATTTCCATCTAGCCCACTGTTGCTTTCTTCTAACTTCTAAGCATAGTAGCTTTTTCCCCAGTATTCAAGATGGAGAGCCCTGGTATTCATAATAACCGATATGTACTTTAAATAAACATTTTACCAGCCTGTCATGCAAACCACTGTCGATCACAGGTATCCACGTTGCGGAATCGGCAATAATAGATAGCACAATCCAAAAAAACGGTCAAGGTGGGAATCGTGGTGTAAAGCATTGTCTCACCCGCCACTCACTCATAGGAAACTATACATTCCTATGTACATCCGTTATTGAATTTTCAAAAATAACAGAGAAGTAACTAGTTTAATAGTATGTAAGATCGCATCTACTATTCACCTTAAAAAATACCCAAATCAGATCAGATATCAGGAGCCAGCTATCCGAAACAATATTCAACCAAAATACTATTTATCCCATTCTTTATCTTAGTGATGATTTTAGATGCACACAATATTCACCTTAAAAAATACTCAAATCAGATCAAATATCAAGAGCCAGGTATCCGAAATAATATTCAACCGAAAATACTATTTATCCCACTCTTTATCTGAGTGATGATTTTAGGTGCACACAAATACTTAACTGGACAGTGAGTAAAAACAGTACATAAGTTTTCGCTTAGAACAAGCGTTTATTTCTAAATTGCAATGAATGTTAACGCAAATTATTGTTGTTGTTTTGTGTATCATCAACGTATTGCAGTAAGCAAAATGTGTATTACAATTGTTACACATACCTTTTCTTCATGTCCTCAAGAATTTCATAGAAAATTTAAAGAAACATTCAATATTCATATTTTATACTCAATAACATCTGAGCTGGGTTTCGTGTTCTAATGCACGCAGACTTATAAGTTCTGGGAAGAGCGAAAAGCGTCGTCGACGATTTTTACTGGAAACCCATATGAAACCAATAAAGAATAATGTTTGTTTGAATTTATGCACAAAGCTACACAATGGGCTATCTGTGCTCTGCCCACCACGGGTATCGAAACCCGGTTTCTAGCGTTGTAAGTCCGCAGATATATCGCTGTGCCACTGGGGGGCAAATAATAATGTCATTAAAGTTATTATCAGCTAATTGTCATTCAGTATTCTTTTTGCTGGTATTTGAAGCACAAATAACAAAGCCCCGACGGGCTATCTGCTATGTCTACCGCGGAGGAATCGAACCTCGGATTTAAGTGTTGTGAGTCCATAAACTTACCGCTGTCCCATCGGAGCACCGCGATTAAAGAGGAGAGAGAAAACATAACAAAAATAATATCTATTGTTTTACAGTAAAAGGTGATTTTTGTTTGTTTGGAATTAAGCACAAAGCTACACTATGGGCTATCTGTGCTCTGCCCACAACGAATATCGAAACCTGGTTGCTAGCGTTGTAAGTGCGCAGACATATCGCTGTGACACTGGATGGCATAAAATGTGCACACCGTCTTATTGCAATAGAATATGTCATTCGTGATACACACAAAAAACTTCTTATCAAAAATAAAATACGACAATGTCTCAGACAAATGTTCCAGACGTATTATTAACGCAATCCTTATCAAAGTACATGTGGCCATCAATGCAATCAGGTAAAAAACTGGAGATAGTCCAATACAACCAGAAGAAGAATACAGAATGATAGAATTTTCACATGTGTGTGGTCTTGAGGCATAGCCGATCTTACAAAAAAAGTATGCGTTCAATTCCTTTGGGCTGTTTGCCAAGATATTGTCGGTAAAGATTTAACTTATTCTGCCGTCGGACCACCCGAGTCATGAAAAATAGTTAACAAGATTGCATGAGTTTGGTAGTCTTATTCTTCATTAGATGCGTCCTGATATATAGTCAAAAAGTTATTTTAAAAGAAAAACTTGTCTCTCTCTGTTAAACAAGTTCTTTGTGATTGAGTCTTCAGTTTTCGGAATGACATAACTGTTCGTTAAGTTCAACTGTTGTTTAACTAACAAGAACATGGTCCCATAACTTTAACAGAACTTAAAGTGATTTATCCTAGACCGAGAAGTGCCTTTATTTATAGATTTGGCTAATTCGCTATGTTACTTTACTAATATAACTTTATTTTTGCAAGCGCAACACACGATATTTGTTCCAAATAAGATTTCAATATTTTCATTTAATATTCATCCTTCATCAAATTACTATTTGCAATACACAAATTTTTTGAAAAATAGGCTTGATTTGGGTTTAATTTCGCGCAAAGCAACACGAGAGCTATCTGCGCTAATCGTCCCTAATTTGCAGTAACAGACTCGAAGGAAGGCAGCTAATCGACATCACCCATTGCCAACTCTTTTACCAACCAAAAGTGAGATTGATTGACACATTATAACGCTTCCACAACTGAAAGTAGTGAAAGGCAAAATTCCATCCAAAAAGTACTCTGTATGTTTGTTATATAGTTGTATGATTTACAATAACATAAAAACTCATATGTTTACTGCGACATAATGTTTATCATTTTACATTTATATCGTGCATATAAGAACTTTATTAGAACTTTTATGATAATTTTCACACACAAAAAATTTCAACATTTTCATTCGTCTGAATTTTTGAACCATTAATGATCGTGGATTCATTTGCTACTTTTAATAGCATTGACAGTTTTGTATTAGTATACCGCAAGTATGCTATAATGTAAAGGACACTGCGGGTGACACGTAAAAAAAAACGTCGCCAAAGCTACAATATTTAAGCCTTATAACCTATATTCTTCTACACTTTCTTTTTATACTTTTTTCCGTGTGTACGCTGATTTTGATTATCACAGTTTACAGTTTACAAAATTAGCCTAAATACAACCTGCCTAATAAAATATAGATTAATTACTTTGATCATTCTTTTGAAATTGTGCACACTTCATATCATTGCTGTTTATCATGCAAATTACTCCATAAATTGTAATTATCATTAACTTTTGATCAAAGTAAGCTACCTACATAGATCAGAATTAAAATTAGCCTAATAATTAGTATAGTTAATTTAAAATACTATTTTTTTAATGATGAGAATACACTGATTCACCAGTTAGATACCCTCGCTATTAACAATATTTTTAGCCGTAATCCCAATAATATCTCACGAGATTCGGCCACCTCAGAAGATTTAGGTTATTTCTAATTCTATATAGTGAGCTAACAATGCCAAATAATCCGCATAATTTGTTTGTTTGTTTGTTTTGAATTTCGCGCAAAGCTACACGAGGGCTATCTGCGCTAGCCGTCCCTAATTTAGCAGTGTAAGACTAGAGGGAAGGCAGCTAGTCATCACCACCCACCGCCAACTC
>NW_013665610.1:3699418-3705245 GCF_000517525.1 Limulus polyphemus
ATGGGCGAGCATGTTTGGCGGGATGCGTATTCGAACCCGCGACCCTCAGATTGTGAGTCAAGTGCCTTACCCACCTGGCCATGCCGGGCCAATCCGCATAATAAACGTATATAAAATATTCTGTAAAGTGTAGTTATTATTATATTTCAATGTCAAAAAAAATAAAATAATAATAATAAGGTAAGCTACATACAAAACCATTAATAAATTCAAATTCATATTTTTAGGAGAAAATTCTATACCTATCCCCTAACCGAAATAACTTTTTCTATTTTAAGCCAAAATCAGTAATAGAAAGATTGATATTTGACAAAAATAGAACTGTACTTCATGGTCATGGATTATCCTTGTTCTATTAAAAAAACTGTTTGGGGAAATAATAACTAAAACAGTATTTACCATCCTAGTCAAAGAAACACTGTATGAATATAGTGTACAAAACAGAATCATTTACATCTGTTGTATTTTTTTTCCGCCAATACGTATTTTACATTTCAAATGAATCAAGTTTAGTGGCATCAACACTCCAGTAAGCCTCAACTAAGGCTTAGATTGTACGAAAACTGAATAATATGAATAACAATAAAATTATTGCGTGCAAAGTATAGGGAATCCTATGAGAAGCCAATTCAGTATAGAGAAATCAATAAAAACGTGCAAGTTATTGGTATACTTTCACCTCCAGATATGATGGATTTGTAAAATTTCTCACGTGGCATCCTTGATAGATATCCCTAACATGTGCATGTGCGTGTGACTAGATCCCAATCTATTTAATAGTTAGAAGTATACACACACACTCAAACACAGATACATATATATACATACTGTATGTGTGTGTGTCTAGAGATGCAAATAGAGTATGTCTGCTTACACGATTACCTTTACAAGAAACAATATACTGAAAGTATTTTCGAAAAAGCAAACTCTCGTATTTTTGCAACTTCTCATACAATTCCTATTCTGATAAAAGTTTATTTTGATTCTTGTTTAAGCGCGAAGCTATACACAGGACTATCTGCCCTGTACCTATACTGCAGGTATGAAACCCTGAATTTTAGCTGAACCATTTTGCATCTTTGCACTAAAATAGGAACAAAAACCAAAACAAAATATTCGTTTCTGATGAAACACTATACTGATTTCAATTTTGCAGTAAACATCATAAAATGTAATAAACCAAGTTATAAAAGGTACTTTCATATTCTCGATTTTGCTATTGGATCACTAAATATGTTGAAAACGAAAGCGTGGAAATTTTCAAAAGAACAAATAATTAATGCACACATTTGTGTAAATGCATGGGCTTTTAGTATAGACAGCGATGAAGACTTCTGAAACAATTTAGCTTATGTGTTGATAATGGCTATAAATATATAAATCTAGACCAAAAATAACGCGACGTTGGCTTCACAAATAGTTAGTAATGCGTTGCTTAAGCTAGGGAACATGCTTATTAATTTTTTTTTTTTTTTACTTATTCCTGGCGGGAAGTGATCTTACACTACATGAACGTATCTTAATATTACAGGTTTATGTTTCTACGTATTTTGTCAAATGCCTGAACGGCAGCTTATGTGCATCTGGGCTAAACGTTTCGGTCAGGAACCTCTAAGGTTCAAGCACAGCCTATTCTATTTTAGAGCAACTGACCAAATGGAAGACAATGAGCTAACAGCACCCGCTGCCATAAGGGCTTTATCCGGTTCTTTGAAACGAATGTTGTGATTGGTTGTCACTTCTATATTGCACTCGCCGTTCATAGAACGAAACGTGTTCAGTACCACAATGTCTCTAACCGTAATTTTATAGAATTGCAGCATTACACATCCAAACGGAAGGATTACGTACTGTTCCATTACATTTTGCCGATACACATGCTACTGTTATTATGCCATTTTTAGATGAATTATTAACTGTCGATATTTTTCCTATAATTATTGCCCCCCCAGTGGCACAGCGGTATGTCTGCGGACTTACAACGCTAGAATCCGGGTTTCGATACCCGTGGTGGGCAGAGAACAGATAGCCCATTGTGTAGCTTTGTGCTTAATTACAAACAAACACTTCTAGCTCTTCAGATATGAAACATTGAATCACCTGTGAAGCATAACCAATACCAAACTGGTATTGGTGCCAAGTTCTGGGGATCTCAACAATAGTACAAAATTTCTGTACCATCAACTGTTGGTGCCAAGTTCTGGTGATCTTAACAATAGTACAAAATATTTTACCATTAATTGCGGGGCCAAAGCGGGTCACTGATAATGAAGTCCATGCTCAGTCTATAGGCAGTACATTAACGGTCATTGTATCACATACTTGACGTTCCATAACCTAGTCTAAGGTTTGTAGTTAACAGAAAAAAAAAGCCTACCAGCCTAGTCGCAGACTTTCTGCTAAGGACATGGATGCCCTAAAATTAGCTGTCACATGTCTTCATGTTTATCCAGTTGCCAACACTTCAAGAGCTCTGAAAGTCTGACTGTCCACAACTGGTAACTCTATATACAATTATTCAAAAACAATGACTTGTTGTGCTATAAATGACATATTTAGGGTAAAACAGCTTTGACAGCAATTCTAAAGTTCTTAGTTTTTTATGCAATAGTAAGGAACAAATTAATTATTGAATAAGTTGTTAATTACCTACCATGCTCCTGGCTGTTTTTGTCGCCTTTGACTAACAGATTAAAAGCTCTGGCTCTCTTGTTGTAATTCAATTGAAGTGTATAAATTTGGAAGTAAAGATCATGACTAAAGTTGACAACTTTTGAAACGGTTTCTTTATAGGGCTTTCCAATGATAATTCTCATATTCTGTGATGATAAAATTGAACAAGGCGTGAAATTTTAGTGTTTCAAAAAATTATAATATATGTAGTGTTGAATAGTATCGATAAAGCAAAGTAAATCGTAATTCCAGAAGGACAAATAAGGAATAGCACACTGGAGGGAGTGAAGAAAATTAAATAGTTTATCACTGAAAGTAACCCAAGAACACAGTGGTCCATCGAACCTAAAGTGGGAATATTCTTTGGAATAGTAACCGAGATAATTCACACAAATTTATCTTACAAAATCGATACGAAAATTGTGTTCACAGTTTCTTCCTAAATACATTACTGAAAGGAAGAGAAAGTGTCCAAAGCTATTTGAGTGGTACCTGACATGTGACAGATCGAAAGATGTTGTCACTTTTAAGTGACAAAAAACATGCGAAAGTCCTAATAGTTTATTACTGTCCTGCAGACGATATAAAATTTCAAAAATAGTACAGAACGTGTCGCGAAAGTTTTTCGATAGATTCATGATAGTTGAAGCTATAATGCTAAGTTAAGCTTTCAGTGAAACGAGAAAAATTATATCGCGAAGAAATACCATCTTTGAACGGACTGGCTGCTCATAAAATATGGCTCCATCATGCCAAAGTATTCAGCCACACATCCAAGTCAACGGGCCAGCTTCACGATAAGATACAAATACAACCAATTCAACGGGCTAGCTATAGGGTGAGATACAAGTACAAAGAATTCAAGGGGCTAGTAGCTATAAGGTGAGATGCAAATACAAACAAGTGAACGGACTAGCTATAAGGTGAGATGCAAATACAAACAAGTCAACGGACTAGCTATAGGGTGATATATAAGTACAAACAAGTCAAAAGACTAGCTATAGGATGAGATATAAGTACAACAAATCAACAGACTAGCTATAGGATGAGATATAAGTACAAACAAATCAACAGACTAGCTATAGGATGAGATAAAAGTACAAACAAGTCAACGCACTAGCTATAGGATGAGATATAAGTACAAACAAATCAACACACTAGCTATAGGATGAGATATAAGTACAAACAAATCAACAGACTAGCTATAGGATGAGATATAAGTAAAACAATACTTCATGCTATACCATTCGTAGACATCTTCTGTGAAGTTCTATACCTTGGGTTGTTTAAAGAATCCCTCAAAAGTCGTCGTCCGTGCACGATTGGTGGGTTTTGGAAGGCATGAAACAAGGATGAAAATAACATGACTTCAGCGTACCGCGCAAAAGCTTCCTACACCGAAAGTTCCTCTTCAGAGCAATAGTCCATAACCAGGTTCAAAACACAGAGCACTATCGGCATGGAAAAGGAACTGTAAGGCCAGGGTACTTATCCTTATAACGTTACCATACCTTATGAACACCCATTTGTATTTTTGAGCAAAATATGATTTGTAATCAAAGTTTATTTCCTGAACGATTAATAATAAATAAATGAATAAGGACAGATGCTCTAATTATATTTGCTAATCTGATGTGTGTATTAGCTTTTTAACACCAACACGAAATTCCGCTGCAACCATACTTCTTTACATCACCAGTAGTTTTTCTAAGGAAACGGGATAACTTGTTGGCATAATAGCAGTTTATCAAAGAGAAGTGGGAATAGATACCAGTCAAATATTATAAGTTCTTATAAGCTAACATCTATAGTGAAGCAGTCTGGGGGAGCCTATGCAAGTACAGAATGCACCTCAGCTAAAGTTGTTGGAGCACAACATTGATGGGACACTGACTGCAGTTAAAGGCAGATTCTTATTCAGCATGTCATTTCTTCAAGAACAAGATCTGTTGAGCAACAAGTCATCTTCTACCAAACAGTGATCCAAAGTATGCAGTAATATGGTGAAAGGATACCTGGATAAGGAAATGGAACCCTCATAACCATGCCTTGTCCTGCACAAAGTCATGATATGGCTGTTATTAAGGCGGTATATGCTTATATGCAAACTAAGAAGGTCAAACAACAACCAAACAACCTTGCTAAATTATGGTGTATAGTGAAGGAAATTTAGAGCAATATTTCACGATCAGACAATGATATATTTATGGTAGTTCTACTGCTATGTTTAAATAAATATGAGATACTAGTGTATTGTACAACTTAATTGTTGCATTTGATTTTTATTTGTTGTAATTATGAATTTTATTTATGACAAACTGATCATTTAGTTACAATTACTCTTTGCTTTTGTAACTCCTGTATGTGTAACAACAGCGCTTTTGTACAATTATATACAATCTACTACTTGTTTCAACACCGTTAATCTCAGTCTTCAGCTTATTTACTCATAAAATAAGGCGGGAGATAAACAATGTTGGAACAAGTAGTAAATTACGTCTGCTGCTATAAAAAATGTAGTCATTTAATTATATCCAATACTATATATTTCTTATACAGTTCATTCTATAAATTCAATACATAGACTTACAAGGTAAAAATTAATAATTAATAATTTTAAAAGCAATAGTTAGGACAAGTTTCGTTACGTAACTCTGTACGAGTCATAGATACATTGTCTATGCAGTTTAATTGTCGTACTAGGCTTTTGTAATATTATTGACATCATTCTCGTTATGTTTAATATTGTTGTACTAGAGGGATAGATATTTCTAGATTTTTCTGTCGTATGTTATAAATATATGCAGATACAGCAGTTAGTGAAAGAAAATTAGTAGATAAGTAAGTTGGTGAAAGTAAAATTGAAATCAGGCTGCGTGATTGTCAGTTTAGCCGTAACGGGCGATTTATAAAGTGAGAGTTACACAGTTTGTATTGCAACAACTGAGGTAGAGAAGAATAATTTGTCTTGTCAAGGAGTGTTCTAAGGTAACTGAATCAGCCTGTGTGGACATTGACGATAAAGGAGAAAATTATTTAAAGATACAACTGCGGTAACCAACAATTACAGTGGTGATTTTGAAGTAAGTTTCATAGTTTGTATTGTAACAACGGAGATAGGGAAGTTTGTTTGTTTGTGTGGAATTAAGCACAA
>NW_013665610.1:3706002-3723491 GCF_000517525.1 Limulus polyphemus
ATAAAGAAAGAATAAATATAAAAAATCAGAAATAAAGTACTTGCACAATCTTCTTTTTTCATGCTCTTGATTGTCAAGATGATTGCACTTGGCCCTGCATGGCCAGGTGGTTAGGGCGCTCGACACGCAATCAGCGGGTTCGAATCCCCATCACACCAAACATGCTCGCCCTTTCAGCTGTGGGGGCATTATAATGTGATGGTCAATCCCAAGAGTTGGCGGTGGGTGGTGATGACTAGCTGCCTTCCCTCTTGTCTTACACTGCTAAATTAGGGACGGCTAGCACAGATAGCCCTCGTGTAGCTTTGCGCGAAATTCAAAACAAACAAACAAAATACTTTCGTGTACAATAGACTTTATGAATAATCTTCTGTATCACTTTATATAGGACTTCCTAACATCGAACCAGTGCATTCGTAGTTTCTTTTTTTACTCATCGAAATATGTAACCACATAGTTTGTCAGCTGTGACATCATACCCTCTCTTCAACACTACTATTTCTTGTCACTATTATGAAGCCTTGTTTCTTCCACTTGAAGCAAAATGAATTTCCTTGAAATGCTGAATAGCGTATGTCATGCGTTAGTCCTTGAAATTACCCGGAGTTCGTATGAGTCATGAGATTAGCAACGTCTAGTGCCCCAGTGACTCCGCAATTTCAATGAATCTTCATACTTTATTTACCTGCAAACTTGGTGATTTCTACCTCTATAGCACTTTTCTTTCAAAGTACGTTGTTCGGTTAATTAATACCTTCGTGCTAAATTACATCGATGGACAACGATTATCAACATTTTAACCGTTAAGCTTGTAGAGTGATCTGTCAACTCTGCCTGTTGGAGCCCTTATATGGCTTCAAAAAATACCATTAGTTTTGGCTTCACCAGTTTATTATGCTGTGGTAATCTTGACATCTATGCTCTCTTGTCTTGGTTTTAATAGCTTCAGCAACATTACATTTCTCTTGGTTTTTATTGATGGGGATCTTCACATCTGCATTATTTTTTATTGTCTTGCGTACTTTAACGTCAATTTCCTCTTTAATGTTTCATACCACTTAATTGAGCTGTTTCATTACTATATCAAAGGTTAAAGGTCAAATCCTTTTCATACTAAGATGGCGCATAGGATCCGGTGCTGAACTCCGGCTTAATTGGCACAAATGATGACAAAGTCCTTCTGGACGGGAAGTTGTTCACACAGTTTTCGAAGTTCAAAAATGTTTTAAATTTTCATTTCATATTTTAAGAGATGAAGCTGTTTCAGTTAGTTGATCCCATTCGTGAAATAAATGTTATACCCTGAATTCCCACTGGAATGTTTTAGGATTGATTATATTAACTAATTGAACAATAAGAACTTTGAATTCTAGCTGTTTGTGGATTTTCCATTTGAAAAGAATATTCTACTGAGTAATGTCAGTTTATTGGGTTACACCAGGGCCGGCTCATTCTCCCTAGCGGCTTAAAAAATCGTATTATCAATTTTTTAAATCGTCGACAAAAGCTCCACTGCACAAATTTTAGCGTTGTAAGTCCAGACTTAGTGGTGTCCAATCGGGAGACGAGAAGGGATCATACAGTTGTTTTTATATTGATTATAATTTTATTGAATGTTATTTTTCTTGAGCTACTATTTCCAAAAATCAGACAACATGACTCAACTTTTTTTTTCTAACCACTAGAAACTTATTTCTTACATAATAGTATCTGTTTGTTCTTAAGAGCGAAGATACACAACAGGCTCTATGTGCTCTGCTCACCGCCGGTATCGAAGCCCAAATTTTGGTGTTATGAACTCTCATAATTACCGCTGAAACACCGGGGAAAGGCATTCTGTAATATATAAGAATATTATAAATATTTTGAAATTTAACATTAAGTTTCAGAGGGTTGAATATGCTGCGACAATGAATGATGGCTTGATGTGACTTGATTTTAGCCTCACAGAAGCAGATTAAACGGAATTTAAAATTCAATGGCCAGTGTGTTTTGTATATTTTCTTGAAATTGGTCTACACTGAAAAAACATTATTGTGTTAAAAATCCGTCTTATGTTCTGGGGAACGCAAACTTCAAGTTAAAAACAATACAGTGATTGTGGGCTAACAAAACAGAACACAAATGTTTTGGTTGATGCATATTCTTTGTGACTTTTATACTATCTACGTACACATCAAAATATGACATAACAACAACGTATTTACGTACATAAAATTTTGAACTGAAAACTGCTCGCCACTTTTGTTGTTAGAAAACACAAAATTTGAGTGTTTATGTCACCACGATTATATGTTGTATTATAGTTCACAAAAGTCTGTGTTTTGGGGCGGACCATAGTTTTGTGGTTGTGAAAGAGCACAATATTTGTGTCAATTTACAACACAACTTTTTAAGAGTGTTTGATTCAGTATAAAAACAATACTTTTTGAACGTTCTAAATATGAAGGGTCAGCTTAAAAGATTCATGCCTTTTATCAACAGTATGCATTAAAGACTGAAATGTTTTATGTGATGGGAACTCACAACAGAAGTACGATATAGCTATACTCCAATACTGTACTTTTCTATAGCTTATTGTTAGGCTATTCTGAAGTAGGCAAAACGGCTAAGAAGTAGACGTTGAATATACAAAAGTTTTAATCTTTTTAGATAATGTTAAGCATGTGTAAAACTATTGGACAGTGTTTATCAAATAGTATATATATATATAAAGACTATAGCAAAAAAGAAGCAACTGAACTTAAATGATGATGTGAAAAAAAATTCACGCAAGTGTATGTTAATTTCAAGCCCCCCCCCCTCGTCTCTTAAGCCGGGGTTGGGTCGGGGGGGAGGGATGATACACAGTTATAGCACAGCGTGGGTTAAAAACGAAGTTCTTACGCAAAATGTCCCCCGCTTGAACAGAGGTAAGTCTTCGGATTTACAACGCTAAAATCAGGGGTTCGATTCCCCTCGTTGGACACAGCAGATAGCCAGATGTGGCTTTGATATACGAAAAACACCCACAGAAGTTCGTAAAATTAGTTTCTTTGTCGGTAATTAAGCACAAAGCTACACAATGGGCTATCTGTGCTCTGCCCACCACGGGTATCGAAACCCAGTTTTTAGCGTTGTAAGTCCGCAGACATACCGCTGTGCCACTGGGAGGTTATAATGATAAAAAAAAAGCGTGAAAAATCGCCAAAATACTTACGCTGTAGTTTATCGGTTTGGTTTATTTCTGAAATTCAGACAAGACAACACTTTCGTACATGAAAGAGTTCTATGAGAGAAGGAGCTGTAAATAATATGATAGTTCTCACACAAATCATTATTCAAAGATCATTTTCACAGCTATTATTATTATTATCTATTATTATTATTTATCTTGCGTACTTGTAGAATTGAATAATATCCTAAATATTAACTATTTAATAAAACATTTCAAAGTTTCGTACATTTTGTTTAAACTTGCTCTGGTAGACCGACTGCAAAAAAAACTTTTGATCGATAAACCATACAATTAGACGCAGCGCGCATGTAATTTAATTGGGTGGAGTTTGTTGCTAGTACATGTAATACTTATATTTTACGAAGTTGGTAATTAGCGAAGAGGAAAATTTTAAAATGGGTCACTTTCAGTTTTTCAGCCAAGCACCTAACCATCTTGATCGATAGCAGCCTAACGCGGAACTGGCCAGTTAGATACGCGGAATGTAGTGCACGTGAAGGCCACCTATGATACTTAGAGCTTCTGGTCCATGCAGTCGACCTCTACCTACCAACGATGTACTTCCTGGCGCCAGATAGGCCAACCGCCAGATTTATGATTTACAATCAGAAATGCTTGCAGAATGTCAAACACAAGCTTGCTTGTCGACGGCTCTTTGCAGTCACTGCATCGTTGATTGGTTGATCTGTAATTTTCACGCCGTCTAGTAATAATGTGTCAAAGCGCATAAGCCTTTGATTTCCTTCAAAGCACCGCTTTATCAAAAACAAAAACAAAGCCGAACGCTTTTTTACATCAGTCCCGGATCATGATGTCTACTTAATTATTCTCTTTTGAAGATTTTATTTATCTTTACGTGATCCAATAATAACATTAAAACGTAACACAGCTTGTTCTTCGACCTGGTGGGAAACGTTAATTTATTACTGCTGATGTATGATGTGCCAACATTTGTTTCTAATTGTAACCAGACGCATAAAAAGTTAATAAAAGACAAGTTATCACACAGCAGTTTGATCAGTCTTAAAAACTTGAAAAGGTCTTGAAGGGTGATTGTACTTTGCAGGTTCATGCTGATGTAATTGTAACATAAAATTTCTCAGACATGTGAACTCGTTCTAAAATTTCCATATAAATCTTATATAAAGTATTTATTTTATCACAAATACTTTTATCGTCTGCACTTCCTTCATTAACCTGCAAATTTATTTTTGTTTTGATAACGTCACTTCCAAGTGTCGTGCATGTATGTAAGGACTTCGCAGCACAATCTGTAAAAAATTCATGTGATTCACTTTTAATTACAATCGTAGGAACTGCAGGAATATGTACTATAATATAAATGTTTAATCTAATTATCTTTAATGCTTTTATCGCTTAATATAAAATAAGTAATACTTTGAATTCAATTTTAATTGGAAGTGGAAATTATTTTATAGGACCTATTATCTGGCTATATCTGATTATAGTATACCATTGTAATTGTTTCTGTTGTTGGATTGTTGAGTGTGTATTTTGTTTTTTGTTGTTGTTTGTTTTTTGCGTTCTTCGGTAAAAAAAAAAGAATGCAAAGTATAGTCCACTTACTAATAACTAAAGCGTCAAGTGTTTCTACAGCTAAATGTTCTATAACTATCTGTGCTTCATCCACCTCTGGGAATCGAACCCTTATTTTTGCGTTGTAAGTCCATAAACATACCGCTGACCCACCGGTAGCCTAACTTCACAACTAATGCTAGAGAATCACTTACTTACTAAGTTTCTCGTTTTTATGGTACTTCTCGTATCTATAGCCAAAACACAGGCTCAATATTAAAAAAATTAGCTAACTGATTAACTACGATGAAAGGAAGTACTCTGTCGTAATTAAAGGTAAACTTGATAATTCGGATAAATGGAGTAGAATTTAATGCAAGTACCTGATGCTGACGTACCTGATGATGCCAGGTTAACCTGGTGAAACGCTGTACTTTCATTAAATTTTACTCTGTTTATCCAAATTATTAAGTTTACCTTTAACTGACTAACTATTTGACAGTAACAAAGAAACTAAAGTATTCAATAATTAATCATCCACAGGAACAGATTCACAAACCATCAATAAGATAATTTAACCCAATTTGCATTTTATACTGCTGAAATTGTTTCTTAAGCTTTAAAGAATGCTCTACTTATTAAAATATACCAAGCACAATTACAAACGAAATTTCAAAAACTAACAGCATACAACAGTGTAATAAGCTTTGTTGATATCGGTTTATCTGCAAAGATGTTCGAGTAAAAATAAAACATCATTTTTTAGGTTTCGTTGTTCTGAATTATTGACGATGAACAACTACTGTCTTGGTGTGCTTGTTGTTGTTTTTTTTCTGAAAGAGTGAAAAAATTAGGTTCTTTAGGATTCTAACCTACGACTTTGACAACTAAGTAGATGATTCAACCACCAAAAAGTAATGTGTGTACGTGTCGAATACTGTAACTTTAGATTTATTTTATTGTTTTTTTTTGTTTTGTTTTTTGGGGGGGGGGGGTGTTATTCAAGAAACGAAATTGAAAGGACTCTTGAGATATCCTAATTAGCCTTTAAAGCACAGAATTCGATGTTTATTTTTTGTTGGAAATTCCCAGTTAACTTTGAATCTATAGATAGTTATGGGTGACATATTGTCTTTTATTTTATTTTTTGAAGGAGTGAAATTGCAAGGGATCAACTTTAAAAGCTGACTGGCAAAAATTTACTGAAATTGAAAGGCAACAAACAAGCATGTCAAACATTCACCAAAAATATGGTAAAAACTAAACATTTTTTTCATAAAAAGAGATAACCTGCAGCGTTTTTGTTTTACTGAAAGTAAACTGTTTCATTTAAGTTTAAAATCCATTAGAATTTGAAGTTTTCTTTGTTTTATTACTCTCTGAATCTCTTAAGTTTCATATGCATGTATTAATTATGATAAGTTTTTCGTCAATATTCAAGCTCACTTGTCAATTCAAACTTAAATTTGGTAAATTGCAGCAAAAATGTTAAACTATATCTATATTATATATGTGGAATCCAGAATTTTCAAAGCATTTTTTTTAAATTCAAGTCATTGGCCCCGTGGTAGAGCTCTGGATTTCGAATCTGGCGAGCAGGATTTGAATCTTTGTGATACCAAAAATTATTCAAATGCTTTTTTCTTTTTCTTTTTTGTAATTAATCACATGTTTATCATCTTCTTAATTATTTATCGAACGTTTGCTCAACAGACGTGGTCATGTGTTAATGTGTATATATATATATTTAAATATTTAAAGTTCAGAAGACTGAAAATTTAGTATCATTGTACAAATTACGTGAAATAAACTCGATAGAAAATGTGATTTCAAGAGAGAAAATGGAAAGTACGCGGGGTTGATATAAAAAACAACAACAAGGAAATGAATAAAACGTGTTTGATAAAATCCTCACATAAATTATAAAAAAAAACATATGTTATAATTTTTGTACTTAGACAGTTTCGGGTTATGCACTTCTTCAGATAGTGTTCTGAATATAGCAAAGAAAAAAATCTCTTTCGAATAGGCCTAAGTTATAGTTAGTTTAGTATTGTGATCAATATACGAAAAAAAAGTTTATCTTCATCTAACTGTTGCCTTACTTTTAGGAACTGATATTTGGGAATTAATTGTGTACTTTTTGCGTAGTATTTTTACTTCTTCAGTGGAGTATACAGTTTTCGTTGTGTTTTTTCAGTAAGCCTGGTAGTCATCTGACAATTCAAATGAAAGCCTCCTACATACTAATATATTCCTCATTTGTCGAGATGGGTCTACAAGTTTTTTGTTGTTGTTGTTCAAGGTCGGTATGTGCATCTTATACAAAAGAAAATGTAATTTTTCGAGGCCTAAACAATTTTGAGTGAATAGAGATGGCTGTATCTCTGACCACCCAAGATGTTCTCTACCTTGGAAAAAAGTGCATGAAACATTAATACTTGAAAGACTAAGAACAAAACCAGTAGGGCGATTAATTCAAACTTTCTCAAGTTCGGTACAGTAATTTCATCTGTTTTCTTCTTTATATTTTTAAAGCATCGTATATTTAAGTGTCTGAATATACCAGAAGAGGTCTCATGGTATTGAATTTATCAAAACCTGTACATTAGCTTTTTATTCAAAATGGTTCACGTGCTGCGTTACAAGAAAAACAAAACGTTCAGTGTTTTGAGATGTTTTAATAACCTTGATGATCATTTATGAAACATAATACACTTACAGACCTGAACAAAAGAGAACGAATTTACGGAGAGTGGAGTTAAAATGAACGTCGATAACAGCAGGTGACATGAAAAGATCATAAATTAAATTAATATTCTGCATATTGACTGTTTCAGTTGACCACGTTCATAGGTAATAACGGTAAGTAAAGTTTTAACTACATGCTTAAAATAATGGATAACCCTTAAAGAACAAATATTTTCATAGATGTGTATTTACAATAGTTTTCATTCTCAGAAAATTTATTTATTTTATTAAATAATTTATTAAATGATATCATGCTTCTTTACTAAGGGACATCAATAAAACTTAACGTTTAAAGACAAATGAAATCCCACTTTTATTAGCTGATAATACACGTGTATTATTTATCAAAACACTTCCGTATTTTACTTTTGTAGAATTTTATAAATCTTGAAGAATTCAAGTATTTAAAGTAGAATTTCTTCCAAGTAATTTTTTTTTTTAATTTTTCATTTTAGGGTTCCACTTTTGTTTAAAATCTTACGTGATAATAATAATCTTTCTTGTGGTTTGTGATTTTTTATTATTTACAAAAAATGTTATTAATAACCAAGTCGGATGAAAAATAAATGCTTACGTTAATTTAAGGAAAGCACTAACATTTGTATTTTCGAATATTTTACATCAATCTTTATCAAGACGTTAAGTGCTGTTCAAAATAGTAGTGAACGAGAGTAATTTCACGAACTATTTACATAGACAAATCTCTCAACAAAAACTCAGAGCTTACAAATGGGTTTCGTTCATTTCTTACGTGTCTAACATCGTATGGAGGATTTGAGTTGTCTACTTTTAACTCTAAAAACTTCTGAAATCCATATTTAACTGGCAGTTCGCCCACTATATATATATACATTTTATTCTTCAGTTTAAAAAAATGTAAGAGGAAATGCATTTTTTTTATTACAGCGAGTACAAAATTACCGATGATCATCATTCATTCCTCTCCTCTACGATTTATGAAAAAAGCTTGAAAGAGAGACAATATTTCAATCTGCCTAATGGAATCTTCATCTAAGTTGCACTCTGCATCTCTTTCAAACAACATTACCTAGTGTATTCTTCACTACTCCTGTTTTTGAAATCTTGCCATTAGCTTTTTCCAGTAACGTTTCTCTCTCTCTCTCCTTTTTTTTTTTTTTAGAATTATATTTTTACAAGCTGAGGTACCCGTCCTTTGTTCGGGTTGTAAACTTAAAAAAATTGTGGGGGTGAATGCTATGATAAATATCACAAAAAACGCAGTTTATTTATAACATGACATGTTATTACAGCATTCATTATTACCTCACCAAAAGTATAAGCTTTAAAAACTCACTATGTATATATTTAAAACATGGTATACATTGTGTGATGGTCAGGGTGACTTTGTACGAAGAGGTAGCGGCCAAAGTATTGATTGTAGGGGTGCTTTCTGTTACCCGCTTTCACCACCCAGCTCTTAATGTCCTTCCACACTGTTTCACGTTATTAATTAATTGACGGTCATTGGCCAAGAAGTGTCTTATGGGATGAAGTTTTAAGGTCACAGGTCAAAGTAGAAAATGGGTATAATTCAAGAAACGGCTTTTCATATCAGCGATATGGTGGCTGTTGTCATATGAACTTCATCCGAGTTTATGTATTATTGCAATAGTGACAATCATTTTTTCATTGCATTCCTCCGTAGAGTGTGCTTGTTAGCGCACTCTGAGATATATAAGACGTTTGTGTGCGATCCTCCCACACTGTGTGTATATTGTGTTATAGAAAATTTAATGTGTGTGTGTGTTTTTCTTATAGCAAAGCCACATCGAACTACCTGCTGTGTCCACCGAGGGGAATCAAACCCCCGGTTTTAGCGTTGTAAATCCGGAGAGTTACTGCTGTCCTACCGAGGGACGAAAAATTTAATAAAGCTTTTTTGGTTGGTGTAAGAACGTGGCGCTGTATATGAATGTAGTTAACGTTAACTTACGTCAAAAATAAAAAAAGCTCAATAACAGCAATAATAGCGGTGGAGGGGGTTGTGAGCCTCCTATTAACATATCACTTGTTTTAGGCTATTATCCTGGAAATTTTGGTTGAGATTGAATCTGTGACTTAGGAATAGTTAGATAAGGTACAAACAAACATACGCACAGATTTTCGCACTTTACAGATATATAGATATAATAAAAATGTAATTTGAAACAATAAATTGTTTCATACATTTTATGACCTAATATAATGCACAATTTAAACACTTTGTTTAACTAACGATGCTGTTAAATGACAAGAAATGATATACATTTATATCAAATCTTTAGTACTAGAAACTGTATAAAATTTTATTATAATTTCGTAAAAGAGAACCTACTGACCAAGCTCGTAAAACATCGTAAATAATACTCGTTACAAATTTTTGTACAATATACTAATTTGCCTAACTAATATGATTTTGGCGCTAATCATCATTTGGTGAGAAAGCAGGAAATTAAATGTCATGGGTATCGATATAACTGTTCTACAATTCAAATAAGTGCGTTTGTTTAAGAAGTTTCGCGCAAAGCTACGCAAAGCAGTCACTACCAATTTTTGGTCTACACCTTTCTGACCGAATATTAGTATTCGACAGTCTCTTTTACAGCCCACCCACAGCCCCACTATGCTGAGCGTGTTTTTGTGGCAACTAGCTCACATTCTGGGCAAAAGTTGATTTTTACCTTATAACAGTCTAAAATTAACACGCTGCTACAATCAGGGTTCAACAACAAGAAACAGTCTATTCATCACTTACCAAAACACAGTTAATAAACAAGTGCCTGGCCAGGACTTGACACTAATGTTAATAAACAATATATCGTAAATATCAATATAATTTCAAATAATGGAATCGGGAAAAAGAACCAGAAAGAAAAAAACCTGATTAGAAAAAAACAGTAAACACAATATTACAAAATTACCTTTTAATATAAATAACAATATCGAGTGATAAACAGTAATAATTCATTAACTATTTCGTGACTCTCTCTCTCTCTGGGTATTTATTCACTGAGTAGGTCACGATAATACAACCTCATGTGATCATAAGTTTACATATTCTTCTGCTACATTAATAGTATCTGTACGTCACCGCTATGGAAGCTGGTGACAGTTTCAGCATACATACATATTTACTCAAAATATAAATGATTAGCTAGAAGGTGAGTTAGTGTTTTAATGCAACAAAAAATTCATATAAAAACTAAACGGTAGAAGGATATAATAACTGAACAATAAACATAACTATAATAATAATAAGATATAATTTGCTATTTCACAACCTTACAGTGTTATATATAGATCTGTTTATTTGAAAACAAAACATTTTGTGGCTAATATTGTTTTGATTTCTGTTAGTTGTGAGTCAACACTGTAAGCTATCGTTCAAGGGGGTTCGAAAAACAGAAGTGTTTTTGAGACTTGGGCGCAATAGTGAAAAACGTAATTGCTTGTTAAAAAGTAGGCCCCAAGTGGCACAGCGGTATGTCTGCGGACTTACAACGCTAGAAACCGGGTTTCGATACTCGTGGTTGGCAGAGCACAGATAGCCCCCAGTGGCACAGCGGTATGTCTGCGGACTTACAACGCTAGAAACCGGTTTCGATACTCGTGGTGGGCAGAGCACAGATAGCCCTTGTGTAGCTTTGTGCATAATTAAAAACAAACAAACAAACAATTAAAAAGTAGATATAAAACACTAAATAATACACTAAATCAAGTACTAGTACTAAATAACCTTTCAGTAGTTTCGAATAAATAGTTATGGCTATTCATAATAACGATGTAAGGTTAATAAAATAAGCGCTAATATAATGAAGTGTAAGTAAGTTTTCTAATAAACGTCTTATTACAAATCTCTAAAATCTTCAAGAAACGCTCTACATGAGAGTCAGAACATCAAACACCTGAGATCAATTTCACAGGGGTAATCTGTAGCCCTTTGCTACCAAAAATATCTTTGCAACTAATACTTTTACACTGTAGCTTTGAACATAATAAGGAGATCAAGTACGCATTAGTTTTTTTCACCTGTCATGTCAATGCAGTAACTCACTCGACACTGCAACTCAACAACTCAATGTAGAGATTGAGATAACTATATGTGACTGCAGGTTATAGATTTCATGTATTGTTGTTGCAACATTATGAATTTCCAATGATTATATTAATGGAGTCGTTCCTCTTGTAATATGTGGTTGTTGTCATGCAGGATGGCATAATGTTATTATATGCTCTCTTTTCTTTTGTACCTAGTTTGCTTCTTAAGTGTACTAGTTCTTTATCTGAGAAAGACAGAAGCTCGAAACAGAAACAGAAATTCCAGAGATCATCAGGCCAACTGAGATACGACAAACACACTAATTGTCGGAACATTATTTATATAAGCCATTTATTACAACAACTACTGTTATGATATGAACATCTTTTACAACCTAGCGAAGCACGCTTATAATTATACTTGTCATAAGACATTAGTATTAGGCCTATTATAATTTTAATTACTAAAACTTTATTTAGTCGCTTAGGGATTTTCAAGAATTACAATAATGTATTATAATAATAGTATTCCAATCAGATGTACTCGATTGGAACTGTTACTTTACCTAGTAACGCCGTTTTTGGGTTAAGTTGTCTTAATAAAGGCTGCCTCCACATTATTTATTTATTTGTTACAAGCTGTAGAGCTCATTCATAAGTTCTTCAGTCGAAGGACGTTTATAAACCTAAATGACAGGCACAACAGCAACAGCCTAAAACATTAAAAAATAATGTAAATGAATTATAGTTAATTTGAAACAACAGACAACAGTTTTGACCCTTATCCAGAAGATAGAAGTCGAAAGTAGCAATTTATTTTGGGGCATCCCGTACTTTTGTGAAGGTTGACCAGCAACTAATGCAGATAAAGTTTTAAGGAAATCAAAGCATATAAAGTGGTCGCTACTGGCCCTTTAAGTTTCTCCCCCCTGTGAAGCTGTGTTGTACAGTGTAGCACACATACAACGAGCTACCCAAATACACAACAAAACTACATACTTGATGTAAATCTTTCTGAACCATTCGAGGAAAGGGGAGAAAAACAAAATTATTCCAAACAAATTTACTTCAAAACCATAGATAAATTAATTGCTTGAAACTGATAGAATGCTCCCATATTAAAGAATCAAAGAACATTCGCTTCTACAGCTTTTATGGTGGTGCTCTCTTTGGATCAGAGATTTTTCTCTTGTGCTCTTTGCCCACCGAAAAAAGGTACTGCTGGTTGTCCTCGTCTATGGTGTGAAGCCGGCTATTTTCTTCCATGATGGCTATACCACATTCTGCAGTGCCATTGGCGACCCGGAGCTACTTGGATGTTTCTTTGCCCTTCAAGTATTCTTCGTCTTGTTCCCATTGCCTGGATTCTTGGAGAGGAAGAAGTCTGATCTGATGCCCTTAATTTCGAAAATCTGGAGGCTGTTGGCCGTAAAGAAGTTCTTTAGGGCTTCGGACTTTGTCTCCAGGTCCTTCTCTTTGATCATTGCTTTGTTCTACCGATTCTTCTTCCAGTGGTTCTCGAGAGCTTGGGCTATATGTTGGACACATCGTTGTTCAAGAAGATGAGAGAAACTAGTTCCTCAGACAAATACCAGAGTTGGCAAATGAACTTCATTGCAGTGTTGACCACCTGTGGATCCGAGGTCTTGTAAGCTTGAAGAGCCTAGATGAGCTGCATGTTGTTCCTTGGAGTGAACAATAGGATGGGGATTCGGTACCAAACTTCTATGTGAATGGCAGATATGGGTATACCAATTCTTCGCATCATCACCTTTTCTCTGACAGTGAGCTTGAACTGGCTTTGGAATATGAAAACTTTGAGAGTATAGATGGCTTTTGCTCTCTGGAGCGCGATTCATCGCTCTTGGAGCCATCTCCCAATCTCATTGAAGCAGAGTCCCTCCGAGAAACATTGTTACTAGCTTCAAGAGTTTACTATAGTCATCTGTTGGATGCTGAATCCGGAATATCTCTTCAACAAACTCAATAACTTCGTCACAGAAGCTGTAGTGTGATCATCTACTGCAGTCTGGAACCTTTTTTTGTTCAGAAATCCCCACTTCTCCTAAAACGCTTCGAGAGCATGATGTCTGGTTCAGCTGATCTCCCTATGTAAGTTGAAAAGACTGCTTTCAGCATCAGCTCGAAAATGTCATGTTTGCAGGCGAAGTGGAGCAAGCATTTCTCCAACATCTTCTCAAGAAGGACACAGACCACAGTTGTGTTCCCATAGTTTAAGGCGGTCGTATCGAAGAACATGGCGTAAACCTTGTCTTCAGTCTTCCAGGAACATTCTGCCTTTTCCAGTACATTGACCATCGCCAGTCCAATTCCCAACTTGCGGACTTACAAAAGTTGCTCTTCTCCTACTCCAGACACAAGAATCGGAAGTCGATCCACAATCTCATTTCCAGTCATTTCTGGAAGCAGTTTTTCATCCCAGTGAATGATCAAGGGATGGGTTTGATTGAGTGATTCTTTGATTGTCCATGCAATTTCATTTCGGAGTTTTGCTCGCTTTTTCTGTATCGATATATGATTTAAACTCAAACCTGAGATGTCACTACCCAAAGTATCTATGGCTGGATGCAAAACAAGACTGTTGCTGCCAATCCAGGACTGAGAATGATTGCTCGGGGAAATTTTTGGGGCTAGATAATTTAGATATGAATAACTCAGATGTTGAAGGCCTATGAACAGTGAATCCGTCATCAACAATGGTGGTGGCAGTCCCATCAGTACTGGATGATCTTGTCCTGTCTCTGCCCTCTTCTTTATGGTGTTGTTTTTCTTTGGTTTGCCATTGCTGTATTTCTTCTTCGTTTCCTCTTCCCCTTCTCCTTTCTGACAAAAGTGATGTCCACTGTTCCCATTTTGCTTCGACGTCCCTTACCTCTTTTTGGCGTGCCATTGTTGCACTTCATCCTCTCGTTTCCTCGCCCCTTCTCCTTTCTGAATAAAGTAAAGTCCATTGTTCTCATTTTGCTTTGATATCCCTTTCCTCTTTTCACCAAGAGGAATGCCATATCTTTGCTTTCTATCATCTCCAGTGCTTTGTCATGGGCAACATCGAAAAGATCATCCAGGTCCTCTTTGAAGCTCTCGGCATTAGCTTTCAGGGTGTCAGATCTTTTAATCTTATTTTCTTTATTCTTCTTAAGTTTTTTATACTCAAAGTGTTTCTCGACCTTGTCCACAAGTTCTGCCCCACAATTCCAGAACTGCATCCGCAACAGAGGAAGCACATGAATGAACCATCTTTTTCTTAGTCGGATGATAGTGAAAAAAAAGAGAGACTTCTCTTTTGGATGGAAGCTTCAGTCCCGTGAATTGGGGCTGATGAGGGTCTACAAGCCAAATATTCGTAGATTTTCGAATCTTCTTAAAAGAGGTAACCACGATACACGGAGGTACTGATTTCGGACCTGTAAAGAAAAGAAAGTATTGACATTAGTAGAGCAGAGCATCGATAGAGCGTGAGGTAAAACGTGAAATCTTGATAGTGATCTCTAATTTTGAATGTATTTTGCTAAAAATCGGTCCAAATTAGTTTATCATTACTCCTCACAAATCTCTGAAGTGCCCCACTAAAGTCTCGAAAGCTCAAAAATAAGGGCCAAACTGAACATTAATTCTTAAAAGTAATAACTGTTACTGAATTAATATTTCTAAAAGAAAGATTGAATTTTAAAAAATCACGTCTGACACAAAAGTGTAAATAATTACGTAATTATAGAAAAGTAACTTAGGATAGACAATACAAGTTTAGAAATGAGACTTGGTACTTATTGCAAAAAGGTTTATTTTAAAAATCACTCGTGCTTATTTTCCCAAAGCCACGATGCAAGTCTCGTTTTCTTTGTCATGAGTTTATTTTTTCTATGTATAGGTCATATTTTACGATCTTTTTCTGGTTGCGCCCTTTGTCAATAATTTCTACATAACGGAAATGTTTTCGAAACCATTTTCGCGTAGCTTATGAAATTGGTTCACTGTCTTCTCAAGAATTATGGTTCCTTATGAAAGAATTAACCCATGACTGACACATAACCTCAGAAAAGATTTTTGTTTGGAAGTTCGCGCAAAGCTACACGAGGGCTATCTGCGCTAGCCGTCCCTAATTGAGAAGTGAAAGACTAGAGGGAAAACAGCTAATCATCACCGCCCATGCCAACTCTTGGGCTACTCTTTTACCCGAATAGTGGGGTTGACCGTCAGTTTATGACGCCCCCACGACTGAAAGGGCGAGCATGTTTGGTGGGACAGAGATTTGAACCCGCTACCCGCAGATTGCGAGACGAGGTGTTACAGACACTTGTGCAAGTCAATCTGAATTTGGGAGTTATCTTCTTTTGAAATATACAACACGAATAATCGTTCACGTACACAGTCTAGGATTATGGGATATCGCAGAAGGACCTTTCGTTCTTACATAACAATGATTCTTTCTTTTGTCTTCGTCTGGCGTAGAGTACTTTCTCCTGCTCTAACAGACACACGTTTGTCTGTTATATAGAACATTGAATCGAGATGAAGTACAAACAATACGTAATTCTATGTTAATAAACGTTTAGGTTTTATTCACTTGGTTTTGTTTGCTTGTTTTCCTTTGCTGTCCTTGTTTGATTTAATCTGTTTAACTTATCCTTCAACCTGCTGTGTATTGCGCGGATACTTGATACTAACTGAATATAGTATGGTAATACTCCAAAGATAAACTATCAAGACATTGTTTAAGATAATGTAAACTGTTTTCTGGAACTGAAACAATAAACTTCAGTGTCGTGTGCTCAGGTTCAGACAGATTAAGACAGCCAGATTTACAGCTGCAGAAGGATAACGTAGGATTTGTCTAAGATCCGAACACTGAAAAACATATCTCAAGCTTACAGCTTCTATAAAATCCAGATCCCATTTATTTTATTTTTTTCTTATGGAAAATACGAATAGATGATAACATGCAAAAGGCTTGTTTGTTTGTTTCTTGAATTTCTCTCAAAGCTACGAGAAGTCTATCTAGTTGAGCATTCTATTATCACCTGAAGTTGCATATTCGTAATCATCTACGGTGGGGAACAATCTCTTCTGGGCTTTACAATTAGCTTCGTTTAGTTTATCCTACTGAACAAAAACAACACGGTTTCACAGTCTGAAGAAGAAACAAAAATATGCGTCTGAGTGTGTTGTTTCACAGCTGATAAGTTTCAAGTTTGGATTCTGAGATGAAACAGAAGCAAAACTGGAAAATCAGCCTGAATGTAGAAACTACAATTAGCAGGAAGTTTACCAGGATAATCAAAAGTCGAAACTAAAGACGAGATCAGGACATAGGGGCAACAAGAGTGGAAAGATACGTATTTGTTGACAGAAAGAGGGTGAAAAGAAAATTAATTTTACTTATTTCTTGACAGAAAGAGAATGAAAAGAAGACAAATTTAACTTATAAGAAACAACTGGCAATTCAAAATTGGTTTTGAGTTTTGTGAAAGAAAAATTATTGATTGAAGGCTCGCATTGTTTCAATAAATAACGCTTCGTGATTACACCAGTCTTACGAAATATAATCCTTTATACGACGAGCACCGAAAATAATAGATTAGTTCTTAAAACGAATTAAATTTTCGCAGTGAAAATAAAAAGTTATATATCATGCAGGAAAAGAATCTTGAGACCATAAATAGTTTCATAAGAATTACGGGAAATTCAAAAATCGGAGAAAGACCATAAATAACACACGTAAGTGAAATTATGGAAAACTACAGACTGGAGAAAAAATGCCATGTTTTCTTAAATTATCTGTGTTTTTTAGAACAATAAATTGTTTCATGTTTGAAAAACAAAAACAAAGATGTGACAGACAGGGAGACGGAAGGTGGCAACTAACATATGGTTGTGAGGGAACAGTTAAAGAATTAGAGAAGAAGAAGAATGAAAGGCTTGAAAAGGT
>NW_013665610.1:3723820-3726170 GCF_000517525.1 Limulus polyphemus
CTCTTAGGCTACTCTTTTACCAATGAATAGTGAGATTGACCATCACATTATAACACCCCCACGGCTGAAAGGGCGAGCATGTTTGGTGTGACGGGGATTCGAACCCGCGACCCACAGATTGCAAGTCGTGCGCCCTAATCACCTGGGCTTGAAAAGAAGTTTAAATGTAGTTAGAGAAAAACTTTTAGAAAAAAGGCGGGAAACTTTGAATAAAACCAAAAGCGCAAAAATGAGGAGAGGTTGATATGAAGCTTGAATACAACTAAACTAAAAGAAAATATTTTAAACAATGAAAAAACAGGAAAAAGAAAGAAAAAAAGGTCAATATATTGAAAAAATCAAATGAAATGGCACATTTCACTTTAATCGAAATAGACAACGACAAATAAAGAAAGTTTTCAATTAAAACATAATGTTATTATATTGATTCACAATGATCCCCCCACCACCTATATATATATATGTGTGAACTGATTAGCCACTTTATTAGAACCACATATTTCCACAATGACAGTACAATCATAAAATGATGGAGCATATATTAAATTGCAACCTATTTAGAATACTATGCAATTATTTCATAGATTTTGGAACAGGTCTATAGTAGCGAATGCAGCTTCCAAGTTTATTCTAAAGATTATAAATTGAATTAAGATTACATGATTGTATTGGCCAAGAGAGGAGACTGAAGTCACTGTCATGCTCTTTAAACATATTTTGAACATTATAAGAGAGATGAACAGTTAAAAGAACTCTCGACCATCAAGATTGAAATGCAGCACTATCGTAGGATCTAATTAGCAACAGCTTTCAGATACAAGCTGAATGTTCTTCGCCCCTTTAGTCTAAAAGAATTAACGAAAGGATCCAACTATCAGCCAAGATAACTTCTTTTACACCTTTCTTCCAAACCCAGAAACTTGCATTGTCAAAATACCAAAGTATAGTTAAGTACCTCAAGGGTTTCCCTCTATACTTTTATCTTAGCTTTAATGCAGAACAGGATAGGATGGCACTCAATTCACAAGAAAACATCAGACTCTTCCTGTCTTTACAGTTTACAGATTGCACTCTGAGAACCACCAAAGCCATCCTTTCCTGCTTTCATCTGAGGTAAACAGATTTTGGAATTGTTGTTGGACCAGCAAGATGATTACATTTTTAAATAGCGTTTTATATACAGTCAATCATTTCTAATGAAAATGTCTTCTCATTGAGTTTCCACACATTGTAATCAATTTGCATGTTTGCTCAACGAGTATGACGTCATTTGAGAAAGTTGAGTGGAAGTAACTTAACTAAGATGGTTCGTTTTCTCATATATGCTTTCTATTTTGGGGGCCCTCAGTGGCACAGCGGTATGTCTGCGGACTTATATCTCTAGAAACCGGGTTTTGATACCCGTAGTGGGCAGAGCAAAGATAGCCCTTTGTGTAGCTTTGTGCTTAATAACAAACAACTCTATTTTGTGTTCCCACAAAAATATAATCTCATTTTCTGAAATATCTTTCCTCCCTTATCATGTGCTATAATAACACATTGTGCACTAAAGCCAAAGGTGTGCTTCTTGTTTAAAATCCCAGATCTCAGATGTAACGTGAAAGAAAATAGTATTAGTATTAGAAAAGGCGTTTACACCATAACAATTATTGCTGTAACAAATGGCTTATATAAAGAGTGTTCCGACCATTACTGTGTTCGTTGTGTATCAGTTGGCCTGACGAGCTCTGTATTGAGAGAAACGCGTCGTCTGCCATTTAGATGGCGGATATAAAGTGGTTTAAATATTATAATATAATTATCTTCGTCTTCCTGAAAAACCCTAAGAAGCTGAATAAAGAATGCAGTATTAAAAATATAATAAGCCTATTACTAATGTCTAATGACAAGTATAGTTAGAGCCACTTTCATTAGAAGTTATCGACTCATTAGTTGTGTATTATGATAATAATATACTCCTAGTATCAAAATGTGAATGAGTGTAACTGAAAATGCAATTATATACACATATACCTCGTAATTATCAAAAACGTTTCGGGATAGTATACTCTTCTTCACTTCTTAACAGTCTTTAAGATCACACACACACACACCTGTCTAAAATTTCTTATAGTCAAGCGTATAGTTCAAATAACTAGTATATATGCTGATTATGTAATAGAGCAAATACTAATTGTATATTATAGTATGTAACGCCTTATGCCGTTGTAGGGTGATCTTGGATTGGTGTTTTTCTGTACAATATATCACAATATCAGGTGGTTTTTTACTCTCCTTGTACACTGAGTGGTCACAAGTAAATAGACACCTAATTTTTCGTCATTTAACTGATTTATGCTAACTAATTTGT
>NW_013665610.1:3727084-3729696 GCF_000517525.1 Limulus polyphemus
CCACGGGTTTCGTGGACAAGAACACAACGTTGTTCCAGGAAGATCGAGCACCGTGTCACACTGCTAGAAACACCCAAAAGTGGCAGGAAGAAAATGGTATCCAAAAGTTGCCCTGGCCGAGCCAATCTCCTGACATCGAAAACCTCTGGGCCATACTCAACTGGCAAGTTGAGAAACAACCAAAAAAAGCAACTTCGAAGGGCGATCTACTCCAAATTTTGAAGCAAGAGTGGACGAAAATCCCACAATCTAAAATTGACGAGATGATTCTCACGATGCCCCAACGAACTCCACGAAGCGAAAGGAAGATCTACTAGATATTAATTAAATTATAAGTAATCAATTCATGTGAATATGACTGGAAATTTTAATTTTTTTCTGAAATGGTGGTGTCTATTTACTTGTGACCACGCTATGTATGTGTATCCAGTTACAAAAGACATAATCTCGACCGCGCATCTTGTGTACAGCAACAGACGACAATAGAAAGTTACAGGAAATTCCCTAATAGCACTGCCAACCGAAGAATATATTAGTAGCATATGAAAGTGTAGTTTTTAACGATACTGGTGATTTGAGAATAAATGTTTAAATCTTGGAGTGGAAAGTTGTAAGGAACTTTATTGTGATGTGTTTACCACTCAATTTATTGTTTTACAGCTTTCTTTGGATATTTTCCGTTAAAAAACAACAACAACATATTTCTTTTGTTTTATCATTGAAATCATTATTTTCACTGTATATACATCTAAAAAAGAAAAATTGAGAGTATGGAAGAAAAAGGTTGCTTTGTATGGGTAGTTGACAAAAATTGTACCTCAGTACTAATGTAAGTGTAAAATGTATTTTGATATGTAGATAGCAATTTACAACAGAGGTATTCATTATTGAGAAATAAAATTTTGTCATTGGATAAGTTCCAAGTAAAGTGAGAGCGAAGATTGAATTGGTGTGTTATTAAATAATCAAGTTCTTCAATGAAACGATTGTATAGGACAGAAAGAGGACCAAAGCCTTTGGCTCAATGAAACTCATGAAACGTTGATAAACAACATACTGTTACGTATCTGTTTGTTTGTTAATTTCCGGTATAAATTCTTCCCGAGGAACTTCAGCGATACAAGTCCTTTCTTAAATAAAACTAGTTTATTCTTTCTCAATACAACTTTGCAATACACTTAATTTCCACAGTCACTTTCACTTAAACATACGCTATAATTCACAACGATTCACGCACTTTACTTACGACTTGACTCGATTATCTGTCTCTATATCTGTCTATCTGCGATCATATCTCCGCTTTATTTGCCGGGCTTATATACTAAAATAGAGGGCGTCTGGCAAACACTCGGGCCTTCATGATCCTTCCAGAAACTCATCACGTGACTTCCGCTGTTGTAACAACACCAATTTTTTTCTCCCACCGTTACCAGCGTCACATGACTTCCGCTGTCGTAACACTGCCCCTTCCTTAATATTATTCGTCCCGAAGAATAGCCACTTACATTAAACCAATAGATAATTAACAACAACGTTATCAAATGTACAGAATTTACAAACACAAAATTAAAGTTCAACAAATTATCTTAATTTTACGGGACGTATCTTCTTCCGTACTGGTCTCCGTCTCGTTGGCTTCTGCTTCACATGGGGTTCATCTGCTCCATCAGGAAATGTCTGATTATCGGTAACAGTCACATCAGTGGTAGTAACTTCATTAAGGGCTTCACTGTTTCCCTTCTCAAAACCGGGTAGAGTTTCTTCTTCGACAGTGGCTTTTTCAGGTGACACGTCTTCAGTGGCCTCTTTTGTTCCATTGTTCACTTCATCCCAGCTGAAATGTCCTGGACTGTGATAACGCCAAACCCTGTTGGCATGCACCACCTTTGCCTTACCTCGCCGACCACATTTTATTCGGAAAGTCACGTCTGAGAGACGATCCACAATGTCATATGGGCCTTCCCATGGAGAAGACAACTTAGGAATCTTCCTCTTGGTCTTCCTGGGATTATACAACCACACATTGTCTCCTGGTACAAAGCTTACTTCAGTAGATCTCTTATCATAACATTGCTTCATGGAATCAGCAGAAGTTTTCAAGTTTGAATGCACTTGATGATGAATATCATCCATCCTTTCAGATAATACTTTCACGAACTCTGACACATTTTTAGGCAACTCTTCGTAAGGTGGCCATCCTGTTATCAGGTCCACTGGCAACCGAAATTCCCGACCAAACATCAGCTTTGCTGGAGTGTATCCAGTGGCTTCATGCTCTGCTGTTCTATGGGCCATCAACAGTGGAGGGAGTAAGACATCCCAGTCATCTTGGCGGCTATTACTAAACTTTGCCAATTCCTGTACCAGTGTCCAGTTGTACTTTTCTACCATCCCACCAGACTGTGGGTGAGGTGGCGTTGTCCTGGTCTTTCGTATGCCAAACAACTTGCAGCATTCATGGAACACAGCTGATTCAAAGTTACAGCCTTGATCTGAATGAAGTTCGTATGACAAACCAACCCTAAAGAAGAAATCACTAATAGCCAAAGCTACAGTTGTAGCTTCCTGATCTGGTATTGCATATGCTTCAGGCTAATTGGTGAAATAATCCA
>NW_013665610.1:3730567-3735670 GCF_000517525.1 Limulus polyphemus
CTTTCTTTTTCCTCCAACAACTGCTGTAATTTCTCTTCTTGTTTCCTTTCTTTTTCCTCCAACAACTGCTATAATCTCTCTTCTTGTTTCCTTTGCTGTTCTTGTATTGCTGCCTTCAAATCTGCCAAGCTGTAGTTTGATTTGTCGCTTCTTGTTTCCATCTTCTTCTCTTTTTTTTGTCCCACTCTCTGACACCAATTTGTTAGTATCTGCTTGTTTGATAATTTCCTGTATAAATTCTTCCCGAGGAACTTCAACGATACAAGTCCTTTCTTAAATAACACTAGTTTATTCTTTCTCAATACAATTTTGCAATACACTTAATTTCCACAGTCACTTTCACTTAAACACACGCTATAATTCACAACGATTCACGCACTTTATTTACGACTTGACTCGATTATTTGGCTATCTGCGATTATATCTCCGCTTTATTTGCCGGGCTTATATACTAAAATAGAGGGCGTCTGGCAAACACTTGGGCCTTCATGATCCTTCTAGAAACTCATCACGTGACTTCCGCTGTCGTAACAATACCAATTTTTTTCACCCATCGTTAAAGTTTCTTCACAAACCATGCCATTAAATTTGTTTAACTTGACGAGTATTATCACAAGCTCAGTTTTAAGAACTGTGCTAATTGTTTGGCACTGATTATCTCTCAGATAAAATATGTGTTGTATGATTTTGGTGATATATTTCTGTTCTAAAGAGAATATCTTAAGACTTAAGATATTCTCTCAATTTGTGGCTTACTGGACGTTTTAAATGATAAGATTTTGAATAAGTACTTGCTTTAATTTAGCGTCATAATGACATAATTTCGTTGCAAATACTTGTTTTTAATTATCAAAATTGAACTCAACAACATTTTTCTAAAAATATTTTTATTTGGTGGAATTGTTCTAACCCAAATGTTATATAAGAAATTATAATGATTAAATCAATAACTTTCTGTTTCAGTAAAATTATCAAAAACTCCTTAATTTTTAAAACACTATAACAAAATATAATAAAATTGAGATGAAAAATACAAAAAATACTGATTTCAGAACACCCTTGAAGTAACTTATTTTTTCAGTTATCCAGACCATAATATATTTTATAAGAATTAAAATAACGAGTTTCAAATGAGTTGGTAAAAATTCAATTAAAAAGCTGCTTCTATATAAGTAAGTAAAAACAAGCACATAAATTAAAGACTGCGGCTTTTTTTCTTTTCATGCCCAAGACACCAAGCCAGAAATCGCAATATAGACACATTGTTAGAACATTAGTGACTAACAACCCGATGCTCAGTTCTCGAACAGTAAACAGTTTTGTGTAGTTTTTCTAAATAATTGTAACAAATTATTGCGTATTAGTGACAAAAATGTCACCGATTAATATGAACCCTTTAAATTGGAATATGATTATCTGCAATGTTAAACATTAACATCAAATTCCGATTTATCATATAAACAAGCGTTTGTTTGCTCCATATGTTCGCGCAAAATTACGTATGCCTTATCTGCGATAGCCGTCCTTAATTTCAAACTGATAGACTAGAAGGAAAACAGCTAGTCAACAGCACCCGCCAACTCCTGAAATACTGTAACCAAATAGTGAAGTTTGATCTCCACTCTTATAACGCAGCTATGGCTTCAAAGTTCGGTGCATTGGGGCAAGAGCCAATAATCCTTGGATTAGCAGTCCTTCAAGCTAACCACTAGGCCTTCACCCTGCCTTAAATGGTAATCTTGGCCTATAAGTTTTATAAATAAAGCGTATAATGATGTCACTGTTAGGGTAGTTGTAAATTAGTTTTTTATACAATGAAATGTTTCTCAGTATTTTGTAAGGCATCAAGTAGTGTTAACGTGAAAACTATGTTAATTTAAATATGAATTTATACAGGCTTTGGTAATAGCAAACATAAGTAAAATATATTTTATGTTTGAAATGAAATGATAAAATGGCCACAGTTAGAGAAAACCTGAAATAAGATCTCCAAAGGAATAATAATAACAATAAAGAAACACGCAAAGTGAAACTGTCAGTAAGCCAGTCGAACAAAGATTTCAAAACCGTTTTTACCTTGTAGACCAGTATATTACTGGTATTTCTCTGCAGAATAAAATCATTGTAGAGCCACTTCAAAACATACAATAAAATTGCCTAGTTTAATTTCTTTTTTTATTATATTTATTCTAGAGAGCGATAACTGATTTTACATAATTTTTCTCTCAATCAACAATGTATTTATTAGAACTCCAATATATAATTCTATAATGACAATTTCTACAATTAAAACAATAATCTCTGAGGTTAGTAAAGAAAATACCGAACCTGGTGAAATGAGAAAAAGACATTTTAAACGAAGGATGTTTCCTTATGTTGAAAAAATAAGGCCTATCGTGTAAAGTTATTAGATATTCAATCAGTTTTTAATATTAAATTGTGATTTTAAATTATAAAAAAATACATCAAAGCACCGTTTGATTATCAAATAATGGTTAAGCATGTGTGTGTTTTATTAAATCGTTTAAAAGTAGACGAACACAATTGCTCTCATAATTCACACTATCAGTAACTGTATCCTAAGCAGTTAGGCCTATTAGTAATTTTGGAATTCAATGTTTAAATGTTTTCATTAGTAAAATTATCCTTGAGCGAAATAAAATTATTTATAACGAGTGTTATTTGTTGAAGAGGTTCTAAGGGTGGATTAATTCATTGTGTTAGATAAACGACCCACACACAGGCACAACTGTTAGTATTAGGCCTATTGTCTGATGTAGGTGTAATACTTCAAAACAGTGCATAATAAAAATTACTTTGAGAGTGAAGAAAGCAGTTATAAATGTGTGTGAGTGTGACAATCAAATAACATGATGAATTAATAATGAAGGTCTGACGAATCCTAAAACTAAAAGAAAAACTACCTAAAACTAAACTCGGAATTGAGAATTAAACTACTAATAACTAGTTAAAAAGCTATGAAAGCTCTATCATTACAAGAGTAAAATTTATGCATTGTATTGTATATAACTTATCTACAATTAAATAAATCAAACATTTTTACAGCTTAAAAACAAAAACCCTCACCACTAGGTAAATTATATCATAAGTCAAAGCTTATGTATCTCCTGATTACTTAATACATTTAATATTTTAACAAAAATTATAAAAAAAACTCATACTGAGCAAGGTCTGATTCTGAATACATACAGTTACTTTACACAAGATGAAGATCATAATATATTTATAGGTGAAATAACTGAAGATCCTACACAAAATAATAACCAGTAAGATCATATGTAAATGAACAGTTACAAAATAATAAAATAAATTAACAGGATTGTTGTCACAGGGAAAAATTATCAATGAAAACTTAGCATTTTCAATCAAGAACACCATGAAAAAAAAATGGTGCACCCATATGCCACAAGCAACACATCAATAATTTCTTCTTATGTTTTCACCTGTTATATTTGAAAAAAATCATGGCAAAGTCATTGTGCAAAATAATCAAAATCATATTAATATCACCACATCCAGCAGGAACTCTGCAGAGAGTACTTTCACCAGGCAAGATAGCCATGTTGCGTGTCATCGCTCACTACTTAGTCATTTGGAACAGAACCTCAAGTATGTTAACAAAACACTTTTGAATTAATGTAGAGACACTAGTTACAAAATGGCTTGAGTCTTATTTTTTGAAATAAAAAATTAAACCACTTGGTTCACCAGTTCCAGCTGTTGCCTTCATAAATCAATTAATCATTTTACTAAAACCAGACACTGCTGTCAGGAAATTCGAGAACTGTACATTAACACTGTAAAAATGCAATATATTAATAAGAAATGTAACAAAATATCAAGTAAAATGAATATCCCAAACACTTTACTTTCTATAACTTGTTTTTAGGAAGATATGGCTATAATTGTTCTCAGTTTGTTGATTTTTACTCAAAGACTAAAAAATAAAGATGCCATCCTTATTTGTGATCTAAGGTACATTCAGTGATCACAGAGCTGTTCATCTTGATAAACTGATAAAAAAAGTTGTCCATAACCAACAAGTGATTTCTCATCTGGTACCTCATAACTGTCATCTTCATTACTTGGATTCTGAAAAACAAAAAAGTAATTAGAAAACAGTGTCCCTTTATTAAAGTAATTACAGTAACTCAATAACTGGTGTTTACAAACTCTTAAATTTCAAAATAAGATTAATCATTTTTTACTAATAAAATTTGTCTTTCAAAATTACACCATAATTAAAACATAGAAAAACAAGAAGCAAAATTTCTTACTTTGGTGTTTCAAATATATAATTATTATTGAAAATTGTGCAAGCTTGAATTTAATTAGAAAAATCACATATGCCAGCATTCATTTCATTGTTCTTTAGTTTTCTAGTTCATAAGGTAAAGATTTGAACTTGTGATTGTTATTTTACCATCGGCCTTCATCAATTACAATGTAAAAACACTGAATAAAAAAAATGTAAAAGTAAAAACATGGTAAGGTATGTTTTTGATTCATAGTGACAGAATACTGATCAAAACCTGAAATTTTACTTTGAAAATCACTTACCAACAAGAATGTCAATGATTCCAAAGAAGGATTGTCTACCAATTTCTGTAAATTAGCTGCAACTATGGAGGAAAATATAATGTTTAATTATTTTTCCACATTAAATGTCACACATACACAGCGTGGTTACAAGTAAATAGACATCTAATTTTTCGTCATTTAACTGATTTATGCTAACTAATTTGTGTTCACAGAGCACTATATAAATGAAAATGGTCCGCACACTAATTATCTTGTGCTACAACATGCCTCAAGGTTCTCTCGAATTGTCAGATATTGTTAGAGGACAGATAGTTGGTCAAGCAGATGGTGAAATAAGTCCGCGGCAAATTTCGCAGACTTTGGGAATCAAGCTTTCGACAGTCAACAGAATCATCGTGCAGTTAAGGAAACATGGCAAGGAAACAAGTGAGCAGTGTCCGGGGTCGTCTTGGTCCATCGGAAAGGACAAAAAGGTCTGACATGAGGTGTATCGTAATGGATCCCAGATTACCGAATGCAGAAGTGGCCAAAGTTGGTGGG
>NW_013665610.1:3736261-3765338 GCF_000517525.1 Limulus polyphemus
AAAACCTTGAGTTCTAGGCATGTTGTAGCACAAGATAATTAGTGTGCGGACCATTTTCATTTATATAGTGCTCTGTGAACACAAATTAGTTAGCATAAATCAGTTAAATGACGAAAAATTAGATGTCTATTTACTTGTGACCACTCAGTGTATATACACGCATATATATAGCATATTCTCTCCATTTAAAGTATCAAAACTATTGTTATCATTTCTCTTTTTACCTGAAACTAGAATTTAAAATGAGCATAAAAACAGCACATTTATTCATTAGAACCAAGTGTTTGAAACCTATTAAAGCTAGAATTTCATAAAAATACTTTGCTGTACTTTCTAATTCCAAAGTCAATTTTTTACAGCAAAGTAAAAGTAGATTTCACTTTCAATTTATTGACAAAGTTACAGCCATAAAGTATTTTATAAGAAGCAAAATTCATTCATAACATACCTATACTTACATTTAAATATAAAAAAAAATTTAAACGATAGGATGAATTTACTGTAGTATTTTAAAAAAATACAAAATGATTAAATATCCGTGGAATATTATTCAAGAAACAAAATATAATCTATGAAAAAAAGGCATTGAGTGTAATACAAACTACTTCAAACATCATGCTTACAAAATGGAGGGATTGTTTGTTTGTTTTGAATTTAGCGCAAAGCTACATGAAGGCAATCTGCGCTAGCCGTCCCTAATTTAGCAGTGTAAAACTAGAGGGAAGGTAACTAGTCATCATCACCCACTGCCAACTCTTGGGCTACTCTTTTACCAATGAATAGTGGGATTGACCATCACATTATAACACCCCCACGGCTGAAAGGGCGAGCATGTTTGGTGGGACAGGGATTCGAACCCGCAATATCCGCATATTACGAGTCAAGCATCCTAACCACCTGGCCATGCCAGGCAAAATAGAGGGAAGCTAATTTCATACGAGTATCATGTACAATTTTATAGAAGTTGAAAAAGTGAGAACAAGTGACATCACCAAGTAAACTAAAAAAAATTTGTCTTAGTAGTTATCATCCTGATTTCAAAGTTATTTCTTATATAATCACCATAATTTTTGTCACAAAAAATGTGGTAAGCAAATATGTATACGTTACTTTGAAAGTAGGAAAAATAATTACCGATTACAAGATCTTTTCCTTCCACTAGTCCAGCCCCTACAAGTTCTGCTGCTATTTCATCTGCAAAATCTAAAAAAGAAAATATCAAACATGACCTTATTTTTGTTATGAACTAGTAAATGTTTCTTAATACATTCAGTTTTCTACATACTAAACTGTCACTTTTGTCAAATTATTTGTTTCAAACTAAACACAGTTAGGTTTGCAAATGTGAAACTTCTTATAGTTATCTAATACATATTCATTACTTTAGCACACTTTTGATTTTTTTTTAATATCTTTTTCCTCGCACCCCCCTCCATACAAATACACCTTCTGTTTTGCTACTGATAACTCAAGGTAGATGGGGATAACAGCCCTAACTGTATATCCTTGGATTTAAATTTATATCTTATCGAGCATACTATCCCATTTTAAATAAATTTACACTTATTAGTATATCCCAAACAACTCATCCAGGTTGTTCTTATACAATTTATAAAACCAATTTCACCACTAAAATACATGTTAAAATACATATTTAAATAGTCATCCTTTAAAATTAACACTTACAATTAGTGCCTACTGAGCTCAATGTGGTATCTAATTTACAAAATGGTTCATTTAGGTTTATTACATAGTTCCGTTTCTTGATTAATTAGCTATAACCGAGTGCTTTTTTTCCAAAAGAGAGAGAAACAAGTTAAAAACCTAATAAAAGTTGCACATGGCAAATAGTCTAATACAGGCAAAGTACTCAAATATTGGAAATTTATCTAAGAAGAAATACTTGCAATCTTCTCTTCACACTATTTTGTTGACTATACAGATTGAACTGACTAGATATCAGTAAGGTAATTTAACTTTTTCAGTGCAGCTTTTTTATTCTTAAAATAGAAATGATGCAAATATGTATAAATGACCTAGGATACACCAGAAGGACTGGAGTGCCATGTTCAAAATATATCTATGGGATATAAGGACTCCTACTGAAACATATGCCAAGATAAATATAACCCAACAATAATGAAAATGTTGCATGTGTTTGATAAAAAATCATGAAGTTCAAAGCTACTACATTTTGACTTAGGTATCAAATAATTAAAATGCATGTAACATGCAAGTTATTTATTTATATGTTTGTAAACTTGGATTAAAGACTTGTGTTACCTAAGATATATCTCGTACAGGTTTCATAAATAAATTGAATGATAAACAATGTTATTCAGTCTTTCTTTTATCGAACAATGAGTATGTGTTATCAAGCTTTTGTTTGATTAATTATACAGCTACACTGTGCAAAACAATCCTGTGTGCAAAGTGTGCAAGCCATGATCTTTTACAGAGTGCTATTCAACATGTTATTATGTATTTGATGTCAGAGGTATAAACTATTCATTTAACCAACATTGTTGATTTAGTGACAGTTTGTGGTAGAGGAGAGTAAATACTAGATACAATACACATGGATACTGAGAAAAAAAACTGTAGATAAGCATTTTGGATGTTCTAGAGGTTATGCAAACTGTATGTTGGACAAAAGTATTTTTATTCTTCACATTAACATCATCTTGGATTCCAACTTGTTAAAGCATCATTTCACAGGCATGTCTTGACTAAAAACACCTTTGTAACTTATTTGATATTTTGTGTACAACAGACTTGTATATTTTAGTAAAAGCTTGCCACATTTCATGTAGCTACATAGCAAATTTGGAATTATATTCATGATTCTTTCTCCAATATGGGATCAGTCCAACTGACTGAGTCCATGCACATTTGGTTAAAAAATAATCATAACTGGTAATATAACCATCACAAAGCAAAAACTAATGTTTAACAACAATGTCAATCACCCCTCAGCTCCCCCCCCCCCAATTTCATTGTTATACATATATATATACATATATCCTATATATGTGCTTGTGTGTGTAATCTGAATCAATCTTGCCTCAGTTTACAGATGAGTCATGATTCACCCTACAACCAAGTAACAGGTGGATACTCATTTAGGGAGAATATAGAACCAAATCCCACCCCTTTTAATACAGGAATGTGATACATATGATAATGATGATGTGTAGGAATAAGCACTAGTACATGCACTGATTTCTACATATGCATGTGCCACACATTACTGGACCTTTTATAATGCCATATTCTGGTGAAATTGACCATGACTTCAGTCCTACAGGAATTAACTAAATAGAATTGCCTCCACACTCATCAGACTTTGGTAAACCCAGCATGCATAGGATACTCTTGAGAGAGATGACACACCCTTTCAGGTGGCTCTATACACTAAATTCACTTTGGAAATAAATCTCTCAGAGCAGTGGTCTACAACACCTCAGGACCTTACCAACACTGGTTTTAAGCCTACAACTTTGGTACCAGCTTACCCTTACTATTCATTGTGATCATATTCTATGTTGAGGTGGAAGATCACAGACTGTAGATATGTAAATCCAACTGTACAGATGATCATTTATAAGCACATCTTGAATGACCAATCAATTCCATTTTATATGACAAAATGAACCATGACACTTGCTCTGCATAAAATTGAGCTGAGAGGATGATTAACATTTTTTCATGACAGGTATTTTGCCTTGTTATAGCTAAAATATTATACATTTCAATTGCCCTTTAACTGTTTTGTGCAATATATCTTACAGTGCTTAAATAAACAAGTATTCCTTTATTATACTATAAAACATTTTGTTCAATATACTGCGAGCTTCAAATAAATGTCAGAAAAGCAAAAATATATACAAAGATAACTGTGTATGTGTACTGCATAATTTACAATAGCTCCTGCTTTTAAGATACATGACAATCATATTTCATTGTGTGAAAATTCACACTAATCTATAGACATATAATGTATTTACGTCACAGAAGTTAACAAAAACAAAACAAAAATAGCATCTAATCAAATAATGTTTAATAAATAAGTCTATGAATATTAGTGTAGACACCACAGAAAATACTAGCTTTTAATCCACATAAGTTAGACACATTGTTCATTTAACAGAAATAACTCTTCTTGAAAAACTAAAAATATATTTCTGTTAATAATTATTAGAGATAAAACGTTTTATTTATTGACATCTATATTTACAATATTGTTTTTTAGTTTGCTTTCATAAAAAATACATAACAGAAAAATACTGATAAAATAAATAACTACTATCTTACCTCTGCCTTCACAAAACTCAAACCTAATATCATTCAACTCTTTCTTTTCATCTCTGCAAGGGTATTAAATAAAATTTATGTAAATCTAATTTTTAAACATTTTAATTTTTATAAGTACAATTGGAAAGAAATCAGGATGTAATTGATATTAAAAACTTAGAAAACTTTGTGCTGTAAGTAACTAACTGTAACTAAATTATTATTCAATATGTAAAACATTTACATTGATTGTTGATATATAAAAGCTACTGCTAACTACTCCTCTTATGTTTTATCACACGTTTCTGAATTTATTGCATCATATTTAAAAATCCATTAAATATCAGGACATTAACCTGTTCTACTCAAACTCTGATATTCCTATACTACAATACACCCACTTTTCTAAAGTTTAATGCAAAAAATATAATGAATATGATAATTGAGAATTTGTCTGTTACATCTTTTTATGTAAACAACAGCAAATGTTTTCTTTTTTTTTCTTGAATAGAAATATTTACTTCCTACCCATTTTCTTTGTCAAGCTTTTGAAAACTTAATTTTTACATTCATGTTAGTGTTCTAGTAACTTATACTCTAAATCTTCATATGAGCACACCCCAAGGTTATATTGAGTTACCATTTTTCTATATTATGCAACAGATTATAAAAAGCATCAGAAGTTTTTGCTGATAATTATCACAAAAAACAAGCTTACCTTAACCTCAAAATCAAACTAATGCTGGAGTCAGAATTTGAAACTTTTAAATGTTCTTCTTCCTATTTAACAGAAAAAGTATAAACCTACTTTACTTTCCAGTTCTAAAGACTAGTTATTTGTCCCTTCTTATTTTAAAAATAAATTTAATTACTTTAATGAGAAGATAAGGTAATGATAAAATAGTGTAATATATGTAACTCTAACATTAGGCTTAACAGTGTTGTCAATAAGCTACTTGTATTTGGTGTTGATCATTTATTCCCATATTACAATAGTTATGAGTAGCAAAGGTTTTAAATAGTCACAATTTGTAAGGTGCAAGGAGTGGTTTTTATTTGGGAACTCGGGACTGGCATGTACTTTTAAAGAAGCTAGTAGTGAAGATGTTTAGTTTGTACGATGAGTTTTCAGGTTGAAAGATAAATTTGACGCCATCCTAAATAGAGTAGAAGCGGTAAATAGAAAAATGAACTGTGGGAGATGGCAACAGGATTTCAAGAGGATCTTAAGCTTTTGCATTTGAAGGGTACAGTAACTAACAATGACTTTCAGAAAGTTGGAAATACTACTAATAGGGCTAGAAATAGTAGACTTAACTGTAATGAGCAGGTTCTGTTAAGTAACAGATTTCAGCCTTTACTTGTGCAAATGAAGAAATAGCAGAGTGAAGGAAAACAAAAATGACAATAATTAAAAATGTAATGAAGTTATAGTTGTAGGTGCTTCTTTAGTATGACGTGTGGAAAGAATATTCTGTGGGATAAATAGGGAGAAAATAATTAGATTATGCTATCCAGGGGCATGGGTGGAGGATATAACCGACAGAGCTTGTGATATAGTATATAGTGATGTATATCTCTGATTTTAAGCATACAACATTGGTATTAGCTTACCATTACTATTCACAGTGATCATATTCTATGCTGATGTGAAATACCATAAACTGTAAAGACCATGCAGTCTTTGTAGTGCACATAGGGGCTAATGATGTAGGGAAGGGAAGGTCAGAGGAACTAATTGATAAGTATAAGGGATTGATAAAGGTATTTTAAAGAAAAGAGCCATAATAAATTGATTCTTTCATCGATACTGCTAAGATTTACCTGTGGGATTAAATTATAAGTAGGTTACTGGGGACAAATGCTAGGCTTAGATTAATATGCAAGGACAAGCAGGTTGGCTAATTAGGTTTGTGGGATCATTTCAATGGAAAAAGGAAGCTTTTTGAAATGGATGTTTAACATTTAAATAGGGTAGAAGCTGACTTATTTACAAGGGCTATTAACTCAACTGTAAGAGCAGCTTTCAACTGGGACTAGACAATGGTGAGGGTCAGAAAATTATAGTGTAAAAACAATGTACAGAAACAGTTTTAATGGTAGACAAAATGGTTATTATTCTATTACTAGAAATATAAAAAATAAAATGAATGACTTTACAACATTAGTCAGATTGGAGGATTTTGATGTAATAGGAACAACTAACAATTTTCATGACAGGAATTTTTTTGAAATACAGGGTTGCATGTTATTTAATAGGAATAGAATACTAAAAAAAGAAGGGTAGAAGAGTGGCTTTATATGTAAAATGTGAATTACATCCTGTTCAATTTGAGGATATCAAAGCTAACAGCAATGAGGTTGAATCTCTTACGGTTTCTGTTAGTGGTTATAAGGGGAGAAGGCATTTTGTTGGGCTTTGTTACAGAAAAAAACTGATGAATTAATGAGAAACTCTACATTGATATAAGTACTTCAGCTGTTAATAAGGTTGCAATTATGTGGGATTTTAATGTCTGTGATGAAAAAGTTGTCATACAAGGAGAATAATTTCTGAAATTGTTCTTTTTTAAAAGAAGAAGAGTTAGAGGAGATCTAATTAGGTATTTAAGATTGTAAAGGGAATTAATAGTGTATGGTTAATGCAGCATCTTTTTCATACTTAATGGTGAGAATGGTAGGACTTGGGGACACAAATACAAATTTTGGCAAGGTAGGAGTTGTCTTCAGCGAAGTCAGCTTTATTTTTCTAACTGGGTGGTCGGCCTTTGGAATGGGTTGGCTTCAGATGTGGGAGATGCAGTTAATTTAAGAGAGTTTAAGGGAATGTTTTATAAATATGTGAATGATAAATGCTGTTTTGAGCATTATATTTTAATTTTAAAGTTTAGTTTAGCAAGTGGGACAGGTCCCTTGTTGTCCTTAAATTATATGTATGCATAACTTATTGACACCCATGATTACAGTTATAATGATGTCATGATTTAAGAAGTTAAGAGTGAATAATATTTCATCAGTTAAGATATAAATTTTCTTTACTGTCCTTTTTTCTATCATAATTTTCTCAAAAAACAAATTTAATAGTCACACATGTACCTCTTAGCTTTACCCATTATGTCACTTTGCTAGGTACAGTGTAAAATTGTTTTTATTTCATTTCAAAATCTCAATTGAAAATGTTTTCTTTTTGCTATTCTTTAGAAAATAATAAAGAAATCTGATTTAAAACCTAAAACTATTTTATAAAGAATGTTTGCTTATGTTAAGTAAATGGCAAGACTAAAGTTCCTACCTGAGATGATATGGTGGTCTGTCCTTCTTCATTTATGCTATCTTGGTGAGAGAAAACAGGTGTAACAACACAAGTTTGTTTGTCTCCTAGCTGAACATCCCATTCTTGTGTTAACTGGGATGTATTGTTGTAACTGTTTGTTTGGCTAGGCAATTTTGTTTGTTGTACTAGTTCATTTATCTGGTTGATTTCTTTAGAATCTTGACTTTGTTCCAGCTCAATTGATTGCTTAGAGATACTGTCTTCCTGATTTCCTATAACTGATGATAACTCTTCTATTTCTGGTGCTTTCTCTATTTCTTTGTTTTCTTCGGTTTGTTCGGATAAAAATAAATTTTCTAGTTCTGAAGTTTTAATCAAAGTATCTTGTGATTTTGTTGAATTAACAGCTCCTTCTGGTGTTTCAACAAGTGTATCTTGTTCCAAATCATTGAACAAATCTAAGGATGAATTTTTAGCAGAAATAGTAAATGTATGTTGAGCCTGATTAACTAAGGTTGCTTCTTCTTCTGATGGGTGAATTAAAAGTGATGATGAAGAACTGGATACAGACCCTACTTCTGATGGTGGCCTTCCTTCTGTCCATGGCGGTACCACTACAACCTTACATTCCTATAAATAAATACAGAAACGTGAAATATATTTAAAGCATACATCTTATTTAAACATAAAATAAACTTAGAAAAGCTAATTATTAAGGCACACCTGCTAAACAAATTACATAAATTCGTTTTGATCATTATATAAATGCAAAAAAGTTCAACACTTTCATTTCCAAGATAGTTAATTAATACTGTTACACACAGTTTTGACATTACATTTACATCTTCAGGCTTTCATTACACACTTCACATTCTGAATCATAAAGAAGCAGTGCAGCTTAACTTGTTTCTTCCCTTGTAATATAATTTTTTCTGACACACTTTATATTGTAAACAAGAACTTATAAAGCTCTATTACATTAGAAATTTCTGTAACAATGGCATCAAGCAGTTTACTAACAAACGTAATAACAATTAACATAACATTGTAATTACAAATGTCAGTGACAGTTATGCTGAAAATAAATATTTAAATACATCTAATGATAAGCTGCCTGCCATGAAAGATCAGAAACATCTGAAATAATCTCAAGGCATAAAAAATAAACTTTAATTTATGGCTTGCTGTAAAACTTAGTTCAAGGATTTCAAGTTGTTTATTTTTGTTGCAACTTTACCCTAGCAAAGTCAACATAATCATCCTCTTCGCTGGACTCTTCATCAGAAGACCAAACCCAATCCCCAGTCTCCATTCTGTGCAAACGTCCAACAGCACCAGGTAAACGTCTACTGTTCTTTAACTGTATAAAATAAAAAAAAGTAGTTTATTTTTAAACTCAGCTGTTTACTGCACATTAAACATGATCTAGTGTCATTGAGAAATCAACATACTATAGGAAGTGGCAGTGAGAAATAAACAAAGTTTAAAGTGGCATTGAAAAATAAACAATTTAAACTCACACTGAGAAATAAACATGATTTATGGTACCATTAAGAATAAACATGATTTAAAGTGACACTGGGAAATGAATATGATTAAACCCTATGTGCACGAGTAAGGGTTAAAGTGTGCATGTTACAAACTTTTATAAATTTACATTCAAAATTAAGTTAACCTACTTCAACATATATCAATAAATTTCACATCATGACATAGTTAATAAACAAAATTTTAATATCATATAAGTTTTTATTTCTTAGTTTCAAAAAGAAATATTTTGATAAGTGCTCAATCTTCACTTCTGTGTATCACATAACACCCGTTTGCTTCAAACTGCCCATTTTGGATATTCTTATTGCCCCTATAAGGTGTCCTGAGTTTATTGTTAACAACATATTTATAGGATCCAATTTTCTGGCTTTACAGGGATAAATAAGAAAGTCAAACTCACATGCTACACCATCCTTCCACATCCTTCTTTATAAGATGTCAACACTTCTCTTTGACATTTGCTATTAGCTTATTTATAACCAATGGAAACAGAAGGTTTCCATTTAGTGATTACTGTGTAAGACTAGTTCATTCTGACAGTAGGTTTTGAATTGTTCAGTCTACAGATTCATTGTTGCTATCCTCCAAAGTCACTTCGACCAAGTAAAAGAGTTTTTTTTTATCCACTTATAGCTTATTAGAAATCAAGTCAAATTGTAATGAAATGATGTGGTATACAGCATTGAAAAATGTTAAAGGTATTGAGCCTGTAGATCAGTCTCAAATAAAAATGATGTTTATTGTGTAAACAAAAACAGGTTGTTTTTAACTGTGTTTATTTATTTATGATATTACACAAGTGTCCAAGAAGAATTTTATAACATCAAATATTAAATTCTTGAAGCAACAAATTACTAATTCTTTTGGAAGTTAATGAATTTTACTAGATATGTGTAAGTAATTCCTATAGTGGTAGTAAAATATAGTTTTGCAACTATAAAGTGCATAAAACTTATAAAAACTTCAAATAGATATATTTTTAGGGTATCAATCAGTTCCCAAAATGAACAAAACTTCACGTACTTTCCCTAGCAATTTTTTTTATCAATACTTTAATGATATGGGATAACATCGATGTTAAAAAATGTTAATTTTACTTTATTTTTTTTAAAATGAACTGGTAAACAACTATGGTTTACATTTACAAAAAAAATAACAATAATTTATCTACTTCCAAAAAGCTTTCAAAATCAACCAGTTATTGTTATATTACAAAACTTCATGTTATATGATATTCCATCTTTACCTACCTGAAAATGTTTCTATTTTTCTCAAAACAAGGCAGTTTTTACAGGGTTACATTTGCCTAAATTTTTTAACAAATCCTAGAAAAATCTTCAACTACTGAGATACAAAAATTCAAATTTAGCTTGCTGCTCTTTCATCCATAATAAAAGCCTTAAACAATTTTGGTTCTCTTTTTACAATGTTAACATCTCACTTAATTTTGTCTTTATAAAAACCTAATAGCATAAAAATAAATGTAAAAAGAAATTTATTACTTTTAATTATAATTTCTGAAAGACAATCACAATTTCACAGAATTGATATCTGGTTTTGGAAAGTATGTAAATGATTTATATTTTAACTTAAATACAAACTTCAGTAGTTATATGTTAGTCTATTACCTTTTCTGCTCTTTCTTCTTGGCTTGGACCATTTATGACCAAAGTTTCCATCAAGTAGCTTTTGTCCTAAAAGTATTAAGTAGCAAGTATGAAATCATGAAGCACATACATATATAAAATATCTACTATTTGTTTTCTAATATAACTAGCTAGTCAACAGCTCACTAGTATTAAGTCATGGATAGTCTTTTGGCTTTAGCAATTAATAAGCTCTTAGTGATCAATTAAAATACTCTCCTGCACTTTATATCCAACAAAACCAAAAAAGCAAAACTGTTTGCAAGGATAAAAACCACTTCAAAATAATAAAAGGATTTAGATGTTTGAAAAATTTACAGTACTTTCACCTTGTAGCATGTTTAATTTAACTTTTAAAATGTATCATTTGTGGGAAAAAATATTCCAACTCATTACAGCAGATGTTTAGGTTTACTAGTATTATTACAGTTCAACTTAAATGAACAAAGATTACAAAACATCAGAAGCAATTATGAAATATATGCTATAAGATCTTTGAATTTAAATTTAGAAGAGCATTTTTAAAACTGTTTTTAGATAAGTTATTCTAGTTTCTAAAATATGCTATTAATAAAATCTGTACTTTGGAATTTGTTCCCACAGATATTATACTCCAGTGATCCTAAAAATATCCAAGAATTATATGTTATATATTCTGCATTATTTCTTTAGCACAAACATTAGCTGGAAGATGACTAGAGGAATTCCAACACTTTTTTTTATTATTAATATAATTAAATTCCAAGTTAGTTAACTACTCTTTCACTATGATATTAAAAACCTTGAACAATTTGGCTTTATTTTACAAAGTTAACATCTCATGTAACTAAATCTAATAACTTTACAATTACAATCATATTTCAATTAAATTAATATGCAGCTTTATAAATTATGTGGATTCAGAGTTTATAGCAACAAAACTGAAATACACAGTTTAAACTCATTCAATAACATTTGCATTAAATATTATTTTTTGTGAAATATCTAACAAAAATATTCAATTGTAGTTATCACACAAGGCTTAGTAAGCCTATATTTGATAATAGTTTAAGTGTAACATTTTTTTTCCAGAATACTATATATCTTGTTTAAGAAATTGTAACAATGATAAGGCTAAAAATTATTGTTTAAGGTATTGGGCACAAGACTTAAGAATCACTAGTTTATGTAAAATGTTAATAATAAATTCATAAGATTCTCCCTGACCATCTTTTCAAGGTTATTGACAGCCTCATCAGTGTTATAGCTAGTAAAATTTAGTACTTGTATATAAAGGTGTAGAGGACAATAACAGTTACTAAAACATTATTCAATCATAAAATTTATGTAGTCTGTTTATGTAATTAATTCTAAAGTTTATTATCTCCTTTCAGCAAAGGTCTGAAATTTTCTCTCGGTTTTAATGATTATCATTCTGACATCTATAATTGTTTTCAAATATAGTCACTAGGAACAGTTTCAATATGAAACATTGTTAATTTAAGGTTATGAAGACAAGTTTAGTTTCAAAAGAAAAATAGTTTGCATATATATATCTATGTACTTTGTCCAAGTTTAGTTAATCTACATCTTCTTTGAATAGATTGTTTGAATAGATAGTGTGTAAGATTTTTTTTTGTGCCAGTAGACTCTAAGAAAAAATCTATCATGAATGGAAAACATTTTGGCAATTATTACCAAGACTTAGAAATACTAATACAGTTTTCTTTTGACCAAAGCATAAAACATTTGTACAGGGCACACAATGATCTACAGGGAAACTTGTTAGTCCATGTATCGGTCATCCAGATTATTCATAACTTGAATGAATTTTCATAGAAACTAATCTTCACAATGAGAAATTTAGTCAATAATGCATATATTTGCAAGAGAGTCAATTATGGATCAATCAAAACAGGAAAAAGGTGGCAGTAACATAAGTATGACCCCACAGCCCCTGCAACAAAACCAGAAGGAGGCCCAAATCAGCCAGAATCATAACTACAATTATATGGAAACAAATGTAGGGGACCCGATTACTTTTTATATAAGGGAGCCCATCTTTTGCAGTTACACCATTGGAAGATGATAAATACTAACCGCAAAACACCTGTACTCATACGTAGTGCTAATCTATGCTAATTTTTTCTGAGAAAGATCTTCACAGTAAGAAAGTTTGTATAAACTATAATAGATATCAAGAGGTCATCAGAGTGATTTATGTTACAGTTAAGTCACAGTGCACAAAAACATAGATGCAAAGAAACATAATTAAAAATCTGATGTGCAATTATACAAGAAAACAAATCCAAAAGCAAGTCTTAATACTATGTGAAAATGATGATAAAATATGTAACTTTGATTATGTAACTTGTATAATTTTTGGTGACATATCAAGTAATACACTGATAAGTTTGTTGTACATACAGTTGCCTTTTGTTTACCAATTGCAAACCTGCCATTACTAGTTTTCACCCGTACATCTATCAATTAACAGTGTTATTTGTATTCAAAATGATTGATTTGACTATCTAAATATCTCAATAATCCAAAGAAACTACTTCATTAGAAATGCATTCAGATTAATGAAGTTTTACTGTATTACTAAACTGCCAAAAGCTTCTTAAAGACATAATAAACAAGTCTCCTTGTTGTAAAAAGTTAATCTTTCACCTTAAAAAATTATAAAAAATATTTACCTTGGCTTTTTTGAAGAAAGAGTGTTTTAGAAGTTCTGTAGCAGTTGGTCTGAAAACAAGTAAATCAACAATAAAGAAACAAAAACAACATGTTATGCAACCATTAAAATTTTCTAGTAAATTAAACTAATAGATTTGATGAAAACAAAGTAGTAAAGTTAACTAACTATAATAATTTATTTTAAATGAAAACAGGGTGGAAATTTATTGGTTTTGTTCAAAAATGGAAGTGTATAAACCATTAGTTCATTAAATCAGTTTGTGCTTTAAGGATCACCCTTTCTTCTTTTCCAATGTGTTGATTTGTTACATCATTAATTAGTTGATTTAATGAACATAGGTTACTGCTCAACTCAACATGTTATTATCCTGATGACACACGAACTACAAGTGTTTGGGCACTGATTTTCATTTAATGTTAAATCTCACAAGAACTGTTTAGCCATTACAATGAAAATTTTTAAACTGGAACACAATTACATGTACAAAGATATATTACTCAAGGTGTGGCCATTTAACTCTTTAAACCTGTAATTTTTTTGTACATACATTCTGCCCTTGATCTGAAACTTGTTTCAAAATAAATGAAAATGTTTCACAGAACTTCCAGTCTATTTATACAAGGTGGATAATAACAGGGTTTGGATTAGTTTTCATCCAAAAAGACATAAATATTATCGGGTATTGTCACTCTCCAATGGGTAAATCAGGATTTTCGGCCATACACTGGCAGGTTTGAGGAATTAAAAATGATAGAGTATAGATTGCTTTAATGGTTTCTACACCAACACATTACTCAAAAAACAATGAAATAAGTTCAAACTTGATATGATTAAAAAAATACAAAACTGTTGCAACAAAATGATAAAAAGAAAGGTTAATTTTTTGCTACTTTCTACACTGATGGTACCCTTAGACAAGTTATATATAATTAGGAATTTTCTAAACATTGCCTCACATGAAGTAATAGGTGAAAAAATACTTTTTTGTTTTTAATTTATAAAAAGTAAGAAATGTGTAATTTCCATCTTTAGACTAAAATTTTGAACTATTTTAAGTTTCAAGTATTACTTTTAACTCTTTATATAACAAAAAAATCATACCACCTCTCCATGTGTCAGTTTTACAATAGTAATTAAAGAAATAATATATTTTACTGCAAAAAGGTTTTTTGGTTTTTACTTTTATCTTGACAATAGTATTACTGCATTCAATAAAATCTGCTAAAGATTAACAGTCTACCTTGGTACTGAACCAAATGTAAAAATACATTTTTCCATGTCTCAGTAAAATAAAAATCTGTTATTTTTTTTACACAATATCCCAGATTTTTCAAACATGGCCAAACACTATACAATTTTTAAGCCTATAGTTTAAATTGTAAAACTGTACTAACTTTATATTGAGATCATGCTAGGACTCATTTTTTTCTATACTGGATCTAACAGAAAATGTATAAAAATGTAACTACAATGAAACAACAGAATGTTTTTTAGCAATTTATAGCCAACAAATCCTAATATTTATCTCAATACTTATCAATGTAAAAGTTTATTTGAAAGTCGTTTAACTATACTCGCATGGCTGTAGCCAGAGTGAAAATGTACCCAAGGTCCAAACACCAACAAACACATAGGGTCAGATTTACATGTTGTAAACCTTTTCCATGTGGATGTAAAATTAAATAATACATCACATTTAATTTAAAATTTTAACCAAGTTCCGCATGTTGGTGACCTCATAGCTAGCTAGCTACAGCCATGACCATTCACCAGCCTTTGGTACATTTTCTCACTTTCTTCTGCAGTAAATTTCAATTAGCTGAATATTCTTATGCCATTAATCCATTTAATCACAAGTACAATTAATCAGTTGTTTTATGTGACACTAATTGATTCTCATAGCTAATCAATTATATTGATTAATCAAGTTTATTACTCAGTTCTATAATCTAGTATCTTCTTTGCTCAGACAGATGTTGGTATGTTAAACATGGTATGTGGTAAACCAAATTAATATTAAAATCCTTTACATATTGAAAACATATAAAACAATGAAACATGAATTTTTCATGTTTTGAGGAGTGAACAGATTACCTTTTTGAAGGATCTTTCTGTAAGCATTCACTTATCATTTTTCTAATAGACTTCCCATATCGCTTATACTGGTCTTTGGATTTTGCTCCTGTTTCAAGAGTTGGAGGCTCATTCTGCAGGGTTAGCATTAATACCTAAAAATAAAGAGAAATAAAAACTTAAGTGTTGATTTTTAATGCTATTTTTACAAACCATTTTTTAACACTCAATGTAGCTTTTAATCATGTTTTACTACTTCTTTGTAACCACGTGTGCTTGCTTGCAAATAATACAGTAACAAAGTATATATTCAGAGAAAACTTTACATCACTTCATATTTAATTATATTTTTGCTTTATACAGTTTCTTATGATTCTAAAAGATATTGCACAATTTATATTTGTCCTTGTATAATACAAGTTTGGTTGATAGATGTCTTGCTATACTGTGAGGCTAGGTTTGTTCGTTAGTCAAAAAAAAAGCTTTGTTACAAAGCTGGCATTCAGTTATTTTTTAAGCTTACAGTTTGTAAGGCATCAAATGACTGTTAACATCTGTGTAAACAACTTCAATAGCTGAACTAATTCATAAATAATTTTATAAATATTGTACATAAATGAATTACTGTTTTAGCCCATATATAATGCACACTTTTTTTTCCCTCCAATTACCTCCCGAAAAATTGACTGCCCATTATAATTGCGCACATTTAGTTTTGTTAGGTATTTTAATAGAAGCTACCACTGAAAATCATGAAAGCATCATTAAAGGTTTAAAAAAATGTTGCATATCCAATGTAATGGATGAACAGATGAGGACATGCTGTGGGAATCGGAAGAGGACGAAGCAAGCATTCAAGGAAGCAAATCCGATGGTTGTGACAATTCTAGTGATGATGAAGATTAATGATTAACTTAGTGTATCACCACGTATAAACTTTTCAATAAATTTTGTAGGATTAACACATAAAAAAAATTTCAATGAAAGATTTCCAAAAATGTTTAATACATTGATAGTTGTTTTCTGTATTCAAGGATTCAAGAATATATTTTAAAAATCTTTTAATTAACTATTTATTTGTAAATAATTTATGTCTATTAATGTTTAATCTGAAAACAATCCAGTAAATAATGATACTGTCTACAAGTGACAAGTTCTGACATTTTGAATACACTTTTCTTAATGTAAAACTATCATCATATACATAACAAAACAATTACTTTTCAAACTTTAATTCACTTGATCATAAAATCACTTTAAAAACAAACAACATTCAAAATTCTATAAAAAACAATATACACTTCTAAAGTTTATGTAAATTAGTAAATAATAATCAACTTAAAGTGAAACCAATGTTGGTATACCTTCATAGCAGGAAATTTGTGGTAAGGAGCTGTTCCTGTCACTAATTCAATTGCAGTTATTCCAAAACTCCAGATATCTACCTTGAAATCATATCCAGTTACCTGAACAGGATAAATACAGTTTAATACTTGAATAAGGTGCAATTAATACTTTTACAGCAGCCAGTAATTAAATAACAGTTATCAATCCCCCAATCATATTAAAACATTTATGTAAAGCTGTTCTAAACATTATACCCCTTTTATAGCTTCAATTTTAAGCAAATCTTATAAGAAGTTGATTTCAAAATTAATTATCTTTTATTATATATAAACATGCACATATAAAGCCCCCTCTGGAAATGATGTTTATCACTAGCCAAACTGGGTTACTGTTAAAAACTGCATGCAGTTTTCTGCTGTTTGTGGAATGAGTTTTGTTACATTTTCATAATCTGACATTGCAAAAGGTGGGAAAAGAACACCTGATCAGTATGGAAAGAAAGTCAGGTACATGATCTTTATAGATAATTCAGAGAAATATATAAAATTTTACTTTCAAAATAATACCTGTTCCATCACTTCAGGAGCCATCCAACATGGAGTTCCGACAAAGGTATGACGAGCTTTTTGTCTTGACAAATCTCCTCCAGTGGCAAGCCATGAACTAACTCCAAAATCTGTGAAGAAAAACATATAAAAAGTATGTTTTTTATTGTTAAAAACAATATAAATAATATGATCTATAGACTTTTCTAATCATCATTCTTTAACAAAATACTATGTTATACTGAGCTCAAAATGTAATGTTAAAAATTAAAGTCCTTTTTCAAGTTACTAACTGACAAAAATAATTAGGTTTGTACTTACTAACAGTTTATTCAAAACGTTTTAGTATTCACATATGTCAAAGGACTTCATTTTAAAAGCCAAGTACTGACAATCTTTTACAATGAAAATATAGTCTTCTTCAAGACAGTCTTATTTGCTATAAAATGCCACAATTTTCTACTCAGTCACTATAATAAACAATACTTTAATCTGTAATAAATTAAATTTCTAACTTATAAAATCTAACACAACCATATCTCAAAATGGAAATAAATATAAATAGTTTATTTTTAGTACATTAACCAGAAAGAGTTCTCAGAACATTGCAGTTCTAAATAAAACAGTCATTTTTGGTTCAAAATAAACAATAGAAAAATACTTGGGGTAGCATATAGCTAAGAATTATTTGAAGATAAATATAATACTAAGTTTATATTAATATAAATTATATTAATTATAGCTGATATACAGGTAACATCCATAAACAACTCCATAAACATTTAATTTCATATTTGAATGAAAAAAAACCAATTCCCATATATTGTTCTGGAAAGGTGTCAGTGAAACAAAATATTTCTAACTGAATTAATAAACTAAAAACTATTCCAATAATTTGCTTGCCACTCCTTTTGACATAATTCATATATAAGAATATCCAATCATATAAAATAAGTAATTTAATACAGTATTTCTCCTTAAAACCACCTCCATTGATGCAGTACTAACATTAATCTGTTATTTAAATAATACTTGGTTAAACAACATTTTCTTGCTAAATTTTAGGGTCACTGCCAGACATGAAACACAAAAATTCACTTGTGTGTGTGTCGACATATACATTACCTGCTATTTGTACTGTTCCATCATCTCCAAGCAAAATATTACCAGCCTTTATATCTCTGAAAAAAAAAAGTTTTTTATATTAATCCCTTAAAATAAAAACAAGCTATCATAAACATTTTCTCATAACATGTGAAATCATTAACTCAATTATAAACAAAACTTTTTAAATTTAACAAAAATTTAACACATAGAACTATCAATTTTTAATTCTCTTAAACAGTTTGAAATATTTCATTTATTTATTATTTAATTTGTGACATATTTAAAAGGCTACTACAGCAGAGAATAACAGCTTGATCCCCAAAATAAAATGCTTATACTGGTTGGCTTGTTTAATTTCATTTAAAGGTACTCAAAGACCATCTGGATGAGTTATCCCTAATTTTGAAGTGATACACTAGATGGAAGACAGCTAGTCAACATCACCTATTGTCAATTCTTTGGTTACTCTGAATAATGGGATTTGATCATCACTCTTGCAATTCACCCATGGCCCCAAACTGAAGGGTTTAAATTTTTTTGTGGTAACAGGATGCAAACCTAAAAACCTTAGCTGAACAATATGATATACTAAACACTGGGTCCATTTATGCCTCACTACAAAAGTGTGATAGAAATTGATACATATGTACATGTACTATTTTATAAACTCTGTAAAGGTAACTAAAATTTATTAATAAAATTACAGTACATATCAGCTGAAGTTAGAATGCCTGTTCTAAGTTAATGATGAAATGCATGTTCAGATAAATGGAATTGGAGTACAGTACTTCATGTAAAGGTCATTTTCAAACAGTTGCTTATTCTTCAGATATACTTATCATTAAAAATAAACTGACCCAAGTTAAAATAAAGACATATTCTAATAAAATACTATATTCCTTATGATCTGAATCTGCAAAGAAAAGTTTTCTTAACAATATTCTCAGCAACAACAGATTATTTATTGATATACAGAAAAAACAAAACCTCTCACATTAAGTCAGTGTCAGGATCTATTGCTCTCTATAAGGTACTTAAAAATATATTATGCAGTTATAGTACAACTTGCATAAACGTTTGTTTGTTTGTTGTTTAGCACAGAGCTACACAATGAGTTATCTGTGATTTGTCCACAACAAGCATCCAAATCTAACTTTTAGTGTTACGAGCTTTCAGATTTACCACTGAGCCACCAGGGGACTCTCTAAAGTAAAACAATAATTTATGTTTTTGTGCAAATGAAGAGTCTAATAACAGTTATTTGACAGCAAAATTTTGCAGTGTTCTAAAAAAACATCAACAATTCTCAGATCAGAAACAATTATTGTGAATGTGGTTTTTTTTACATTATAATTTTATTATAGCTAATTTTGGTAATGATTAAAATTTATAAAGAGATCCTGTTATTTCAGTCACAGTGAAGGAACTTTACTAAATATCACACCTATGAATCTGTCCATTGTTGTGGAAATATTCTAAACCCTTTGCAACTTCTTTAAGTACTGTTGCTATGGTGGCTTCATCAAAAACTCCACGACTACAATCTTCTCTTCTCGCCTTATGACGTATGATATCTAAAAGTGACCCTTTAAATAGAAAAATGTTTTATTTTTTAAGGAAAGTGATAAGAGTTACAATTCATTTTTAGCTCTGTATGCTGATTATAAGTTAGAAAATCATCAGTTTGTGATTAAACAAAAATATTAGTGAGTTATATATCCTTTTTTTCTTGAAGGTCCAAACTATATGATTTATAATGCTACACGTAACTGTCCCTAATTACAAACTGGATGACCAGGCAGCTAGTCAACAGCACCAACCACCAACTCTATGGCTACTCTTGTCTGACTGTTTGAAGTTAGGCACAAAGCTGCACAATAAGATATCTGTGCTCTGTCCACCTGGATTCTAGTGTTGTAAGTCCGTAGAGATACTGCCGTGCCACTGGTGGGCATTGTTTGACTGAATAGTGGGATTTGTCCACCATTCATATATCATGTTTTCTGTGGCAATAACTGCATCAAAAACCATGAAACCTCAAATTCAAAGTCAAGACTTTCCAACAACTAGGCTATACCTGGCACAATATAATTAGCAAAGTTACTTTTGATTTGAAAATGTCACTTTATTTACAAATCAAATAATTTAGTTATGTCTATTTAGTTTTTTATAATAATCCTTTTTACACCAAGTATGTCAGCTTTATTGTCCTCATATCAATACTAATTACAGCAACTTAAGTTTTGATACAAATATACAAGTTTTTACAAAATATGATTAATAATAGAATCAAAATAAGTTTTTTCATTGTAATTAAATGCCAAACACTACATTATAACATGAAAAGGAAAACTAAGCACATATCATTGGACAGCCATTACTTTTTCTGAGTGCTCATTTTTAAATTTTCAGAGACCAACCTATGATATAAAAAACCTTCTGCCAATCAGTTACACTATAGAAAATATGAACATATGAAAATATGAATTTGTTGATAGAAAATATTTTAAAAAGTAAACTAGTAGTAAAATAAGAAAAATATTTATAGTGAATATGTGAGTCCTAATTAGCTAAATGGGCTTGAAATTAATCATAAAATAAAAATAGTACATATCATAGTTTTTAATTTATACAGAAAGCTAACATAGAATAAAATTATGCTTAGAATGATGTTAACTGAAAATTAAAATGATTCGAGTTGTAGACTTGAAATAAATTGATCAGATTTTCTTTGAGACATTGAAAACACCATAAAATTGTCTCACATTTTAAAAGAAATTAAAATAGAACCAATTCAAAAAGTATCAAGATAGGACTGTTCAGACGATTTGGAATTAAATTATTAATTAAAACTATATTGATATTTTGTTTGTTTATTTGATGAATTTTGCACAAAGCTACTTAAGTGCTATTTGTACTATTGTCTAATTTTGAAGCAATAAAGTAGAAAGCAGGTGGCCAGCCAACTCCACACACTGCTAACTCTTGGGCTACTATATTTGAATACTGGGATTTGACTGTCACTCTTATGATGCACCCACTGATACAAAGTGTGAAGCACAATTTTCCTTTTTTGTGATAAAGAGGCATGAACCCTATCCCATCTTCACCTCTTCGAATCTCTCTTTGGGTCCTCTTAAAACCTAGTAGTACCTAGTATTATTGTGGTTTGCACCTCAGTGGTACATTTCCTCAGAACTGATTTTTTACTGTAGTTACTTCAACTTAAAGTTTTTGCTGAAATAAACAACCTTTAAACATTTATTTTTAATTATTTTGAAGAGAATTTAACTCATGAAATTATTCTGCAGAAGGAAGTCTACCAACTGTTTTTATTAAAGTGGCACTAGACAACTTGGTCAACCCTCAAACTGTGAAACTATCCATAGTTAAACTTTGAATTTACTAAGTGTATCTTCACAAATTTTGGCAAACATTAAGAGTCTGTTGTACACAAAAAGAAATATTTTTTTTAAACAAATATTTGACTAAAGATTTGACTGTAAATTTTGATGACTTTACTGAGAGAAAGGTAATTTGTTTTTCATGCTAAGAATAAAAAATACTTTTTTTAACTCTCAGTTTTCATATTTCATTTACATAACCTATAGGACCTCCTAATTGAATATCAAAAATTATTTTTTGGTAAACATTTTATATTTTATATCTTAGTTTCTTTACACTAACAATATACTTGACTTTCAGATGTGTAGAGAATCATCAACATAGAATAAAATTAAAATTTAAAAAATATGAAATAAAATGAGTTGTACCATAATTTCCTCTACAGTGTTGGTCAGAAAATTCCAAGTTACTTATCTTCACAGTTTCAACTTTTAACCTGTTTTTTTTTTTCATTTGTTTTGTTTTATTGCAGGACTTTGTACCCATTGGAGCAGAAGTTCTTATGGTAACAAAGCAATAAATAACAGTAGAAGCCATTAGCTGTTTCCGGCAGACCGTAACACAAATAGCACATAAACAACTACATGCGCATTGAACAGTGAAGTAATATCAGAATCCACTTTAGTTATTCACAAGACTGGTTAATGACATAAATAAGTCTTAGTTTGTCGGTGTTTTTAAGGATCTAAGACAAACATAATTATGCAACTTACAATTTGCTATATACAAGGTTTATGTTTATCTATAACTACTATATTATTTAAATAAAAAGACATTTACTGTGCCATTGAGAAGTTTCATGTTTCTTTAATATAATACTTGAAATAACTTTGTGAGAACATTTGAAAACAATATATCTTCCAGCATAAATTTTATGCAATATATTACAATACACTTACAAATATCGCAATCTATTACAATATGATATTTTTGGCAATGCCAACTCCTAGAAGATATACACCTAAATGAATATAATATAGTTACCTCCTCCAAGAAGCTTAATCACTAACCACAGTTCTTCCTTCACAACAAAAGATGTATAGTATCTGACAACATTTTCATGATGGCATGCACTCATGGCCTGGATTTCTTTCTAGGCACAAAATAAATGCGATAATCAAAGATCTATATCTGATATGTAGATTAACCAATACTAAAAATGGGAATAATAATCTCACTGTTCTAAGCTATATGGGAATAATAATCATTTCATTGTTATAAGCTATGTAAATATCTTGTTACAATGTTAAATGCTGCCCTCAGGTTGAATGGTTTCAAACTGAATATGATAAGCCAAAATTACTGTTTGTTTGTTGTTAAACACAAAGCTACATAATCGGCTATCTGTGCTGTGTCCACTATTGGTACCGAAACCTGGTTTTTATTGTTATAAGTTTTCAAGCGTACTGCTGAGCCACTGGGGTGCGTAAAATATTGTAAACTGAACCATTTACATTTACCATCTGGTTATATTTATATTACCATCAAAATTTAGTTATAATTAACATGATTATATAACCATGCATGTTTCATTCTTAACTGTTTAACTCTTTAAACCCGTAATATTTTGCTCGTTCTGCTGGAATTGCTTTCATGATGTCCTAATAATTATCATCATACCTTATAAAATTTCTGGACCATTCATGAAAACTGGATAATAACATGGTTTAGATTAGTTTTCAGCCAAAGAGACATAAATGTTATCGAAAGCTGTCACCGTCAGATGGGTAAATCAGGATGTTTAGTCAGGTTTAAGGAGTTAATATTTTGTTATGATGTTATTTAGATTGTGCAGTTCTTTAGCCTGAACTTATAATGATTTCTATTAAATTTGAGAATATAAAATAACCATTCTTGAAGTGTTCTGTAGACACTAAACAGCTTTAAATTGTAATAATCTATTTGCCTAATTAGTCGTACGTAATACCTAAATTCTTCCTCCCTAAATTGTCTATAACACCACCAACATTAACCAAAAATACTACTTTTGTCTAAATATTTATTTTCAGATATATATATATGGCATACAAAAAGCTACTGACACACTATAGACTACTAGTGAGAATGGGTTGTTTACATGCTATTTCTCCAGTCAACCACTAGGCATGTGTTCAGTAATATTGGCACCAGTAATTAGCAAAGTAGGGAAAATGGCATCATTTTAATATCAAATGAAAAAGAATTGTATATTTATGCTTTTACATAGTCCTGATAAAGTTTTCTACTACTTTATATTCAGTATTGGTACTATATTTACTGGAGCCATTATTATGACTAGTATTTTTCCTAGATTCAAGTTGGTAGGATAATGTAATGAAATGTTCAAGCTTACATTATTTATAGAATATTATATTCATATTAACGTTTTAATTATATTTCATCTTAAACTGATTTTTTACAAATATCAATGCTTAAAAGATATAATCGTTTTAAGTCAGTACACCATATGGCAAAGTAAATTAGTGAAATTAATACTATTTTAAAGTCTAAATATAATGCAAGATAGAGACAAAAGTGATAAATATACACTGTTAAAAGATCTTAATGTGCTGTATCCAGTGTATGTTTTCACAAAAGACAGTAACTTTGAAACTTTCTTTACTAAACAGTAAAAAAGTGTTTAAGTGCATTAGGTTGGAAAGAAAGTATAAACATATTAATCATAATACATTCTTAAATGTTCTAACTCAACAGTTAGGACAATCTCATAAGTGATAGTTCAAAGTCCCTAGTAATTTCAATACATCTTTTTGCTGCTCCTCTTTCTTAAAAGTAATAATTTCATTAAATAAATTATGTCCTGGAATACATAATTAAATAAAACATTAGTCAGTAGTCATTAAACATTTACTCACTGAAGTACAACAATCACTCATTATATATTTTGTAAAATCATTGCACATATAAAATATACAAATTACAAACACTATCAATGAGTGATACATCTTTTCCTACTGATTTGTTTAAATTAACACCATATTTGCTGGTTTATCAATCACAAATTATAACATTTATTCATTTTCAGGATATAAATTGTAACAGCTAAAAATGAAAAATGTTTTCACCAACAAGACCTATCATGAAAACATCCATTTACAACCAGGATCTGCGTTAGCAACAGAAATGTACGAAACCAGTAAAATAAAGAACAGTTTGGTGGAAAAGAAAGGATTCAAGTTTTGTTATACATATTTACCTTGAAATGAAACCATCTTGAATTAAAGTTTATGTATATATTGTCTATATTAAGGTAGGGGTACTTATCTGATGGAAGGGGATGTAGGGAAAATTATAAAATTATTATTTTATCAAACTATTTCAACTATAAAGTAATAAGATTTAATAAGCTAAGAGAGTTATTGTTTGCATGTTCATAAAGTCCATGATATTTCATTGTCTTGAAATTATTTTTAAAAGTAAAGTATGATCTTTGAACAATTAGTTATCTCAAACATTTCACTTGATGAAATGCTGTGTGGTGAACAATCTCATAACTTGAATTTTTTTAATAAAGTTGTGTGTATTAATTAGTTATTTTTATACAAAACTTTATTTTAACAAAGTATATTTTTGGTAACAGTATAGATTTAAAGAAGATTTTATTATTATATACAGTGGTTTGGCTACTAGATTATGATGGTTTCTTGTAATAAAGCATTGTGTGCCACCACAGACTTAGTAGGCTTAATATTTGAATTTGAAAGCAAATGGAGAAAATTAATATACAGCTTCTTGTCTCGATGAGTATGATATTATTTTTAGATTATCAAAATGTATTTGGACATTTTGGTTTGGTTTGTTTTTCTCAACTCCAATAAAAATAGTAGCATAAAATTGGTTATGTATAGCATGTAGTAAAAATAAATCACACATGAGCTTTCAAGAAAATTTTAGATATATTCTAAATAAAGTTTTAATATTGTGTACCAGCAAGTCTGATCTGGTCAATTACTTATAGTCCTTTAAATCAGCATTAATTTCTGGATGCTTATATATAATTGATAAAAAAAATGCACTCGGATCATGTATTGCAAAAAAGCGAGTACTGTTTGTTAAACTAGCTTCAAAGGTTTATACACACACACACACATATATATATTATATATAAACTTACAAGAAGTTCCTCCATGCTAGTGTTCCATTTTTCCAGGTTGATTCTCTTGATGGCACACTTTTCATTCCTTGGCTTACAAACTGCACTATGAACAAATGCTGTTGCTCCAACTCCTATAAATAAAATAAACATGTAAATAGAATACATATATAAGTAATCAAGTAACATCATTTATAAACACAAAGACTGCTTTATTAAGTAACGTATTTGAATTAATAACAAATCAAAACTCTTACTAATTTAGTAATACCTGTGTATCTTATAGCATTTAACAACTTACTCATTTGTGTATTATCAAGTCTCAACACTAAAAAAAAAAAAATTAGTATACATTTTTGTGGGTTAACCCATACTAATAACATAAAATAATGTAAAATAAAAACTTTGAAATTAATTAGACAGTTATAAAAGTTATTTTTGAAACAACAGCAAAACTAGCACCAAAAGATGCTAAAATTCTCTTCCTTTTTTTACATATTTAAGGCCAATGACATTTATCATCTTTACATTCCTTGAGTTATAAATCAAAATATCTATTTATTTTCCATATTTAATACTAATGCTCTTCATGCTTTTCACCTAGATTTAGTGGTACCATTTTTGGGTTTTATCTTAGTGATGAAGATCTAATATTTCAATTTAGCTTACTTTGATCCAGACAGTATTATATCTGCTCTGATGCTAAGGTGATTGCTGGCAACATAATTATTTTAATGATTCAACAATGTCTCAATAGCACACTTGCTTAAAATAATGGCATCCTAAATCTTGTAAAGTAGTATTGCTGTCTTTAACTTAATCTTTTGTTCAATCTCAAAATAAGTAACAGTCCAGTACCTATTCTTGCTTTCAGCTAATGATGCATATGTAGTAATGCAAATGTAATTGGTATATCATCTTCTTTACTTAATATAAAATTTTATGTTCTTACTCTATTTTTTTACACATTCTTTACTCTCATAGGTCCCCTTACATAATTAGATAAGTCTCATCTAAAATTCTATTCTTAAACATTTCCAGAGTCAGTGCATGTCATTCCAGAAAGGTGATCCAGCTTAACCCATTGAGTTAAACATGTGCTTCAGCTAAGTAGGTAGATACTTTAATCACCTACACTACTGGGCATATTGGATCCTGAAAGTTTTCATGTCATCTACAAATAACATACTGTTAATTTGTATAGCATACACCATGTTTCACTCTATCCTGCCAATCTGCACAGTATCTGTTATAATTCCATTATATTCTGAAAATCCAAACTACAACATTAAACACTGTAACAAATCATGCTCTTAGAAAACCTTCCTTATCTGGGAACTTTAAACAAGGACCCTTCTCCTAGCGCTTTGAGACTAGCAATCTAACAACTGAGATACTAGGATTCACATTCAAGCAGGTAACTCCCATCCTAACTAGTACATAATTCTCCCACTCAAAAAAGGCTCAAACCACCAACACATAATAGATCATTCATCTTCAGAGGGCCAAAACACAATACACTGGCCATTCTACAGCTGACTCACAATCATACACATAGCTCTATCCTGAAATAAAGTTGAAACTAGAACTGTTGATTCACACTACTGCTCTGGGACCAATACCCTACTAACTGAGTTACCTAGATGTAACACCAAATAACTTCACTTCATCGTGATAATCCACCCAGTATAAAGAGAAGCAGTACCTGCTCCTAGTAAAGTATACAGTGGTTGCTCAATGGTAGCTTGAGAGTTTAAAACATTAAGAGTGTTGTATTATCATCTATGCAAAACATCAAATTCCAGGATCATTATAAATGCACTGATATAAGAGTTCTTAGAATTAAATAGTTAATCAAATATTGTCATGATTTTTAGCTAATGTGATCACATTAATCTAATTATTAATTAATAACTAAAAAAAATTAAATAATAATTACTAATTAATTTCAACCATAAATTTGGGCTGATAATCTGCTGTCATAACATAATAACATTACATAATATTTTGGGACAACATGGGATATATTGGTCCATCTCGGCTGTTCCATCCTCAAAACTCAATTAAAATGATTAAAAGATAATAATAATAATAAAATTTTAAACCCAGCCCTTTTCATTCATATACTTATCAAGCTTTTTCTTAAACTCACTTAAATTTACTGCCTCTACAACATCTGACGGCAATCCATTCCAAAAGGCCAACCACCCTGTTAGAAAAATAAAACTGTCTTAGCTGAAGATGACTCCTACCTTGCCAAAATTTATATTTGTGTCCCCTAGTCCTACTATTCTCACCATTAAGTATGAAAAAAGATGATGCATCAACACATATCAATTCCCTTTACAATCTTAAACATTTCTATCAGATCCATTACTAACTCTTCTTTTTTTAAGGGAAAACAATTTTAAAGATCTTAATCCTTCCTCATATTATAACCTATCCATCCCAGGCACCATTCTAGTAACCCTCCTTTGAACCCTTTCCAACAATTCAATGTCTTTCCTAAGGTAAGGAGACTAAGACTGAACACACTACTCCAAATGTGACCTAACCAGTGACCTGTACAATGAAATTATAACCTCTTTAGACTTGTATTCAATATTTCTGTAGATACAACCTAAAATCTTATTTATCCTACCACTAATAGCAAGCAGCACACTGCTTGAATGCCTTTAGATACTGATCAACTATTGCACCAAGATCCCTTTCTTTCATAACACTGTTAATGTTATTTCCATCCAAATTATACTTATAATTCAAATTATGATAACCTACATGCATTATCTTGCATTTATTATAATTAAAACTCATCTGACATTTATTTGTCCAACTCACTAAATGATCTAAATCCCTTTGTAAATCAGCAGCATCCTCTCCACAGCTAGCAACATCCAAGACCTTAATATCATCTGCAAATTTAAGTAACTTATTGACCATTCCTTTATCTATGTCATTGATGAAAGTTAAAAAGACAGCCCTTAGGTACCCCACTTGCAACATTAATCCAGTTTGACTGAACTCCATTTATAACAACCCTCTGCTTTCTTCCATCCAGCCATT
>NW_013665610.1:3766231-3769574 GCF_000517525.1 Limulus polyphemus
AGAGACTGATCAACTATTACATGACACTATTAAGGTTATTCTCATCCACATTATACTTATAATTCAAATTATTATAACCCACATGCATTATCTTGTATTTATTATAATTAAAACCCATCTCCCATTTATTTGCCCAACTCACTAAATGATCTAAATCCTTTTGTAAATCAGCAGCATCCTCTTCACAGCTAGCAACACCCAAGACCTTAATATCATCTGCAAATTTGAGTAATTTATTGACTATCCCTTCATCTATGTCATTGATGTAAATCAAAAAGAGCAAAGGTCCTAAGACTGAGCCCTGAGGTACCCCATTTGTGACATTAATCCAGTTTAACTGAACTCCATTTGTAACAACCCTCTGCTTTCTTTCATCCAGCCACTCTTCTATCCAATTTGCCAACTTATCCCCCACACCTATAGAGCTAATTTTTTTTTACAAGCCTTTTATGTCGCACCTTGTCAAATGCTTTCTGAAAATCCAGATACACCGAATCTATACCCTTACCCTCATCTACCTAAGCAGTAACCTTTTCAAAGAATGAAAATGTTTCGGTGCTGGTACTGACCAAGATTTTATCCTGGGTTTTCTTGATGGAAAGTCTGGTGTTTTAACCACTTTAATTTCAGTCAACCAATTATTTGAATGTTTTCACAAGGGATTATCCAGGTTTGGCTTAACCCTATGCTAGGTTGACTGAGTGTGTTATCAGTTAGGTAGATTTGGATGACTCTTTTTTTATCTGTTTTTTTCCTTGTGTATGGTTCATATCCTATTATTTTAGTATTATGTTATTTTATCGTGTCTTCTTATTCTTTGGCATAATAGGTTATGGCAGACATATTTAAATTTCTAAGATTTGTATGTCTATTATGCTCCAGAACTATACTTTTTTTTTTTATCTTTCTGTTTCTCCAATATAATTAGAATCCACATTCAAAGGGGATGTTGTAAATGATGTTTTGTTCATTGGGTCTTTAGGTGGTTTGATGTGTACTGATATAGTGATTGTATTGTGAATAATGCACCAAACATTATATCAAGAAGATCTGGGATCAAACCCTATACACAACCAACACAGAAGCGGTCATTCTCAGGACTTCCCTGAAAACAACAGTAAATTAGCAGACAAAGCTAATGATAAAAACTACTTAGTAATTAATATACAGTTATAACAATTAGGAAAAAAGTGTTATTATTTAATAATTAGACTAATATGATCATATAGGCTACTAACAATGACAACAAATGATATCCAATTGTCACAAACTTATTGTAAGTACCTTATTCAGTTACTATAACAACATGGTTAACAGTCTGGACATTTTTTTCTCTCTCTCATTAGATATAGCAACTGTGATAAAAATCATATTATGTACAACTATAATGTTTATCAAATAAACACAGTTATTTGACATTCACTTCATAAATTAGTTAAGGAGTTGAAAACTTGCAAAAGAAATACAAATTTACATAATGAATGTCCAACAGTTTTGTTTAATAAATAGCATATTCAATGAAATTAAAACAATAACAATGTTTATCTGTTTATTACTGTCTGAAGTAACAAGTCTCTAAATACAGTAGGTCAGTGGGAAAACTTATTAACAGATAAGTTCACAGTAACTGGCTCATATCACTTTCACTCCAGCTGGGAAATATATTTCCAAGTGCTCCCACCCCCTCACACTGCAACTGTGACAAATGTTTCCCATTGTCATTCAAAATTGCAGCACGTGACGTGACGTATGGGAGTAAAATAAGTTGGAAAGTATTTATTGGCATCCAACCTAATGTTGATATATGGTTTCCCTCAATGTTTTCCACTTAGCCCTTCAGTAACCAACAAGATTCCTAAGCAGAACTGTGTGTTGACCATGCCCACATTGCTAGAGTGGCGAGTAGTAACACTAATTACTATGTAAGTTTGCTTGATGCATTTGATTCAAATAGCTTAGAAGATATTGAAAATGAGTCAAGTGGTGTTCAAATGTGTGATGATGAAGAGGCAATGAGACAAGATGATGCAAGCTCTCCACCTAGTGATGACAGTGAAGATGATGAACTGGACCCAGCAGAGGAAGGCATAAACAACATCAACAATGGGAAACATTTGTCCCATTCACAGTGTGACATGGTAGGAGCACTAAGAAATATATACATCCCAGATGTAGTAAATGAGTAAACTAGTTTCTTTTCAGAATTTCATACACCTAATTAATGTATAGTCATATTCTAAAAATATTTTGCTAAACTTCCACAAAGCTTCTTGGGTTTATACTATTATACTATGGATGATGAAGAGTCATGAACTTCCTGAGAAGCTGTCATCAATAACATCTTGAAAGGAAAAGCAATATAACTTGACAGTAACTAATGTGGACTCTTACAAAATACAGCATTTAAAATAATAATTAAAAAAAGACTACTTAAAAACTGTATTTATTTTTCATGTTAGGTGTAAAATAAATTTGAAATTTCTTATAGTACCTTAATCAAAGACAGACTTGAATCCTTCACTCTTGAAATAATGTTATCAGGGCTAATAAAAGGCATTATTGAGTACCATAAGTTTTGCACAAAATTAAATTCTTCCATTGTCAGGCTACAGTTATACTAATCACTTTTAACTGGCATATGTAGCAATAGTGATTATTCAGTTAACACAGATCAAAATATCTTTACAGTAGAAACTGTACATATAAATTAGTTGTACATCAACTGAAGTGATTTCAAATTTACATGACATAGTTTTATAACATAGCCTGGGTGTAAACTATGTTTTTTACACATATCCACATGCATATTAGTTTGCCTTTAAATAATTCTGACAAAATAATTACTACACACTATTTTATATTGTTAAATTCATGAAACAATTAGCACATTAGAACATATATATATAAATTAATTTAATAATATAATTAAAATATTTCACAAATAACACTGCCAAAAAAAAAAGATACTCTCAAAAGAAAGAACATGATGAGTGCATAATTAAATGAAAAAAAAACTGTTCTTTAGTGAAGTATTTGCAGATACTGACCAATAATTTCCCCAAGTTCATAGTCATCTTTTTTATTTGGCCAAATTTCTGATACAGTGCTGTATGAATTGCTGACTTCAGCCATTTTGACAGCTAGGAGATCACCCACACTTCTGCTGAGGGCAAGGTCTCGAAGTAAAATGTTCTTGAAGTCAAATATTTGACTGGAACTGATTTGACGATATGTAGTAGGATGTTCCGAAATAGTTCCATTGGATTGGCTGTTGTTTCTTTTTCTGAAGAAACACAACAGAGAAATGTACTATGAAGTTTCATGCATACACACTAAAACATAG
>NW_013665610.1:3769584-3784409 GCF_000517525.1 Limulus polyphemus
TGTTTCTTTTTCTGAAGAAACACAACAGAGAAATGTACTATGAAGTTTCATGCATACACACTAAAACATAGTAATTACATAGTAGCTATAACTATACAACTGAGGTTGCAAGAAGTAGAAACTAAAAAGTACACTAATCTAGAAAAGGCATACAAGGTTGGAAATCATTTATAAAACAAAATCTACAACAAAAACAATGGTAATAACATATGAAAAATGTTTATGTATACTTTACATCAACCTGAAATAAAAATAAACCTGCAGTGTTACATTGCTAGTGTTAAACATGCAGAAAATGAGATGTAGTGTTGAATTAATTCTGTTAGCATCTTCTTAGTACTAACAGTAGTATTAATAACCTCTTTTATGTTTTATACACCAGTGGTATCGCATTTAATTTAAGCAAGTTTAAAAACATAAAAAACTCATAACAGTGGATTAACAAATGATCTGGACACATTCAAAACAATGAAAATCAATTTTAATTAACTGTTTTGCTTTACAAAGATTGGTTTGTTTGATTTGAATTTCACGCATAGCTACAAAAGAGCTATCTGTACTAGCCATCCCTAATTAAGCAGTGATAGATTAGAGAGAAGGTAGCTAGTCAACAGCACCCACCACCAACTCTTGGGAGATTCTTTTACCAACAAATAATGGGATTGATTGTCACATTATAACTCCCCCACAGCTAAATAGGTGAGCATGTTTGATGACAGGGATTCGAACCTGTGACCCTCAGATTGTGGGCCAAGCTCCTTAACCACTAGGCCATGCCAGGCCCTTGTACAAAGAAATAAAACAAACACCAACATAATACTGTTTTGAGTTATATTTTTGATGTTTTAATTTATACATTAGTACAGGGTGCGTGAGGTTAAGATCCAGTTGATTCAACTAAGAATAAGATCCAGATTGGCACATTAGTTATAATCATGAGTAAGTAGTTAGTAGTAAGCCAGTCAGTTTTAATTAGTACTAGTGGAGTGTAGGTCAAAGTGAATGATTGAGATCGTTGTTAGTTATAACGTATATTCAGTTACTCGATCGATTAGGCGTGAAATTGTACCATGACAGCATGAATAAATTTCAGCTGAATGTGAATAAGTTATTGTTGAACTTAGGCCAACATGTACAACGACAGTATTCGTAATCTGTAGTATTATTACTAATATTAGTAAATCATAAATGTTATTGAAGAAATGAACTAAACTATTACTATTAGTATAATAATTACGTGGACTATATTTCGTATTAATATTATTATTGAACTATTATTTTCACCAAATATTTTTTTAAAACTCACCTAACGAAAAACAACTAAATAAGCAATTGCTGACTGCATTTGGAAATTAATAAAACTTCCCAGATTTATAGGAACGCGTGAATACTGTCATAAACTATTTTGATATTCAAAAAAACACATTCCCCAGTTGTTTGACTAGAACTTAGAAGATCCACATTTTACCAACACACACTTGTCGTTATTTTATCAAGAGTAAGCAACAAAGTATCTACACATTTTGTGAGCAATAGAAAATCCATCTCTCGTTATACACTGGTGTTAAATCCAATTTACAAACCAAAATAATAAACAAAAAAGGACTTAAAAATTCCCTCTTTAAAATTTCACTCATTGCAACGCCCTCATCGGAATCATTCTCAATCCATCGCAAGCTGATAAGTTTGGAAAACAACACTCAGACAAACTAATAGATTTATCCTTCCCCCTTCGAGTGAAATCTGTGAAAGATGTTTTGCTTTTAAAACGTTAAATTATTAAGAATTGAACTGAAAATAACATTTATTGCTCTAAAAAAATTGTATAGTTTAAGTGTTAAAACCAATATTGATACATAACAGAGTGTACATTTTGGCTTTATAAGTTATAGAAATGTAAAATATAGCAAATTTTTTAACCGAAAAGCTGTTCAATACCATTATAAAGGCACCCATTATTTGAGTTGTTTGTTTGTTTTATCGTAAATCCACAAAATCGAATATCTGTGCTCTGTCCACCGTGTTCATTTGAAACCCGAATTTTAGCGTAAGCTTACCATTGACCCACCAGGTAACCCACTAGGGAGGTATTCGTACGTGACATATTTAACATTTACAAGTTTCAGCAGTGTGAATCCAGTTATCTCTGTATCATTGAATTCATCACTAATGTCAGATGTATTATTTACTGTTGTAAATCTAAAACGCTATTTTCTTTAATCAGATATTTCACACATACATACTATATTGACATGAAGTTGCGTTAGTCTTAAAATGCAATTTAGATTTAGCTTATACCAAATGAAGCTTTAAAGCCTATCAGTATCATACTCATATTACTATAATGGACGTAGCGTGTATATATGTATTTATGTACTTGTCCGAAATAACAAATACAATGTAGCGTCATCTATTGAAAGAGACCACAAACAAAAATTCATAAAAAAATTTCACACCTTGGGTATTCAAGATTCAGACAAGTAGAAAAATGACTACGGTATGTGCAACAACCATTTCTTTATCACAAAACACAATTCTAAATAAAAGTACTCACCCCACAACAAGAACACGACTTTCACTAGTGCTGTACGTGAGTGTTTGATTATATCTTTATTGATGTAGTTTGTAAATATAATACAAAAAATGAAGTTCTTAAAATAAAGGATACCACTTTTAATATATAAAAACATTACAGTTTATATCAGCACAATCCAAACACTTTTCCCGTGCAGTACTTTCCACAAAAATCCGTTTTTAGAAAGTGTTCACTTTTTCACTTTTTTTTTTTTTTTCTAATGAGGTATGAATACTACGATTGGTAATTATTAACACAAACAGCCGCCCACAGGGCGGCGTTTATACTAGTTGTAATAACCATCGGAAAACATTGCGAGACAATACATTGTGTACTGCGAGTATCTGTAAGAATGCCATAAGATCAAACACTGGCACTGGTTAGTAAAGTGAAATATTACACGCAGAATTATATATCTTACACCTTCACCCAAATTCGTAAACATACAGTCAGAGAAACATCCATGGATTTTGTAACAGCCACAACCATATAGTACATAGTCTTATGTCAAATTATCATATGTCACCTAAAATGTAAAACTGTATATCTCAACTAATAGTGATGATTTTTCTACGTTTACACAATACGTGCTTTAATAAATAATATCCGAAAAAGTGCTTATATTGCTTTGAACTAGTTTTGAAAATATTCGGCATCAGAAAAGTGACTAAGAAAAAGATTGATATATTTTTAGTTAACAATAACAATAGCGCTTGAAAATGAATTTGGGCGTCATTCCATTGCATTTCAAATGCCGCGCACGAATTGAATAATTTCAAACAAGCTGAAATCTACAACAGCTGGACCTTTGGTGGGTCAGTGGTAAGTTTACAGGCTAAAATCTTGGGTTCGATAGCCAAATGTGTGCCTTTGCGCTAAAACAAACAAATACAACAACTGTTTTGTGTGTGTGTGTGTTGTTTGTTTTTGTTTTTTTTCATTTATCGTAAACATTGAGCACCAAGCTATAGGTAATTATTTTAACAATAAAAGAATTACTGGTAAATTAATACCATAAATGAAGAACAGAGATAAACTAATAAGTTACTTGCGGAACATATTGTGAAGTGTCCATATATATATATACAATAATAACAGTACAGTAGTTCTTCTGCAACATTATTTGAATCGTGATGTATTAATATTATTGGTGTCCTATCCCTCGTTTAGCAAGAAATGTTTACTTATTTTGTTCTTCTTCAGAATCTGTAGTGCATACTGGAGAGATTTGGACATTTTGGCAGTAAACTTAAGGAGAAAAACAACCTTGACTTTCCAGATGATAATAATAACAAAAATAGTTCAGCCAACGTTTCGTCTTTGCAACTTCATCTTAACTAGTAGTACAAGCGTTGGTGTAACCGCAAGGCGAAACGTTGGCTGAAATAAAAATAAAAATGTTGTTATATGGAGAGTAAAAATCTTTCTTTTCTTTCTCCAACTTTATTGCCAAAAATAATGATTTTAATATTTTTTTATACGAAACTTAAAATGAACAGTAGAATGAAAACGTTTTCTAACCACTGTATTATTATTATTCATTTAACATAGCTTAAATACAACTCAATGGAACTATTGTACCGGACATGTTTAAGCAATAAAATAAGACTTAGATATATAAAAGTAATTTACAAAAACTGGTTCAAACAAGTTTTGTACAATATGTATAACTTAAGTTCGTAATCAGTGTACCATATAGCTTATTATGTCTACAGAATGTTTTTTTTTTGTTTGTTTGTTTTGTCTGCTACATGTTGTTGCTACATTGTTGTAATAAGTAATAGTATATACATTAAAACCAAGAAATACTGTCATTCAAGGACAAAAGCTTAGCTTATATTTGTGTTTACTATTGACGTAGGTATACTGATTAAGAACAAAGTTGGCAGATGTTTCCATGCAGTTAGTTGTGTAAAATCGAAAAGTGGGAAGTTGCTAATCTATCTTACGTTCAAATTGTGATGCAAATATCTCATGAAAAGCGAGTGATTTTATTTAACGATCTTTTTTTTGGGGGGGGGGGCATATAAAAATTCGTAAGCATACAGGAAATTCAGATCACCAATCTTGTTGTGAAGAAGATGTTTATTTTTGATAAGGTTTACAACACGTAATGCTAGTTTACTCGCTCGCCAGTTCTTCTGAATGACTGTAAAATTAATTCAGGTAAAGATATTAATCATAAATAATTAGTGTTAAAAATGAAATAAATAAATAATATTGTTTTAGTCATCCTTATTGATTTGTAAATTACTTAAATAAAGTTGATAATTCTTGTGTGTTTTTCTTATAGCAAACCACATCGGGCTATCTGCTGTGTCCACCGAAGGGGATCGAGCTCTTGATTTTAGCGTGGTAAATACGTAGACTTACCGCTGTCCCAGCGTGGGACTGATAACAATTGTACTTCAATTATCGAGTTCACACCATTAACGTTGTGCAATTCATGCAACTGATGGTATAAATATCGTTTACACCACTTCGTTTTAGCAGGCCTGATTGTTACTAATACTAGGCGAAAGGCCTCGTCGACACTTGATACGACAGACATAATATGTATAACATTTGACATATGATTACATGTTTTTGGCTGCTATCACTCACACGTTCCTAGAATCGTTATAATTAAGTAATTAAACGAAGTATGAAAGTTTTTACCTAAAAAGTTATTATTGTTTGTTAATTGTTATTTCTTATTAAGTCCAATGCTACATAATGGGCTATCTGTACTTTTCTCACCGCGGATATTAAAACATTTTAAGCCCTCGGCAAGTTAGCTCTGCCGCTGAGCTACCGAGGAACACCTAAATAGGAAATATCTGTACATTATTTATGAGCTGGAAGGTTTTTAAAAGAGATGAGTTTGTAAGGAATGAAGCAATACCGCATATTGGTAAATATAACAGAAGCTAAGCTTTCTCCCCAGGCGTATGAATTTCTTAAGTTAATCCTATGATATTTGATGGCTTTGGGTAAAATACGACCACATTTTCATTATTTATTGTGTACGCCCAGAACCCGCAAGTTAAACTTTAATGAGATCCTCATAGTTAGAACTAAAACAAAGTTGATTGCTAATAATTGTTGTGTAAACAACACGTAAAGGTGACTAAAACAAAGTTGATTGCTAATAAACAAAAACAACACGTAAAGGTGACTAAAACAAATTTGATTACTAATAAGCAAAAACAAAGGTGATTCAAAGCAGCTTTTCTTGTTAGATTTGCAATTTGCTCATAAAATATTATTCTGTAACCTAGAACTATTATTTCAGAAACATTTATTCATTTCATAAGTAATTGTTAATACAGGGTAAGGTTGAAATAACAATTTTTATCAAATTCGACCCATAACTTAGGATATTATAAAACGTGTTATCTCTAAAAAAAATCTTAGGCAAAACTTACAATAATAACACTTGGTTCTAGTCAAACTACAAGGAGAATGACCGTTGTAAGTTATATTATTGTGTAATATTGAAAAGAAAACTGTGTAATAATTATACATGTTATTAAGGTGTCACGCACACAGGCACTCTATGACAAAGAGGTCCCAAAACACTGCCTGCCAACATAACAAATGACAGCCGAAATACAATTAGGTTGTCAGTGCCTACACGTACGCTAAAACGCGAAATCCTAGTCAGATAGTTAGTGACTCTACAGAAATTATTTATACATGATTAGTTAAAAGTTAATAACATTTTTACTAACAGTGACAAGTGTCGAGTAATTTCTATAAATTCCAAGTGTTACATAAATACATAATCATTTGTTTACCCAGAAACAAACAGAATAAAATATAAATAAATAAATAATGTTATAAGTTACCATGATGACATGTCACGCGAGTGAAATGCTCTATGAATCATTAGAATCTTCTATAGGAAACGTACAAAGATATAGTTCACCTATAAAATAAATAAATAATGCAAAATATTTAAACTGTACAAGTTCGTCTTTGGTTATAAACTTAGCTGCTTTCGTAATAGGAACGTTTAAACACAAGGGCAGCAACAAAGAAATACATGACGTCGATATAACCTGTTACAGTCTTCTAGTAAAGAACTGTTTAATTTCGATCTTACATAAAGAACTCACCTTTTGTTATCAGAGTCACTCTTTTTATGGCTACTCCAACAGTTAAAAAGATGAAGAAGATCGTTTTTCAAAAACCGACATTGAGAAAAACATACTTTAACATGTGGAAATACCATCGTAGAACTCGGAATTTAAGGCTTATATCACTTTAAGCTCATAGAAATATAATTGTTAAAAAACCTAATTTTTATACTTTTTCCTTACTGTTTGAAACTGATAAAAAAACGAGAAGGAAAAAAAAAGCTACAATGGCCGAAGGTATAACATTTGAAATATGCTAACGAACTAGAGTTTGATCAATAAATAATTAAACATAACGCGAATATATTAAGTTATGGTAATGATGATAATAATAACACGAAATCGGGACTCCTCGACTTCTAAGTCTACCAAGTTTTGCACGAGCGGTCGACCAACTGGATTTAAATGGGTTGTGCATGAAAAAAGAAACCCAGATTTGTAACAATAGCATAAAATTACACAACACAATTGAATCTTCGTGGTGTTCTGCTTATTTACAACGCTAGGGGGCATACATTCCTAGAATATTTTAACTCCATGAGACTGTCCGGTAATTTCTGAACATTGTTTTCTATTTCAAAAATTTCACTATTTCAAGGACATATTAAACCCACTTCACAAAAAAGAGAATAATATAAGTGTCGATTATTATATTGGCACTGAGTAAAAGATGAATAATTTAAATTTGTACGAGTAACTGTATTTATGCATTTATTTGTGTCCCCTGGTGCAACAACGATACGTTTACGGACTTACAACGCTAAAATCCGGGGTTCGATTCACTGCGGTGGACACAGCAGATTGCCCTACATTTACTTTTGTGTTTTAAACTTGACAAATTTAGATTAAATCCAAATAAAATATGTGATTGTCTGTACGTCTATGTGTAGTCACATGGCGCCAAATTATTTAAAGAAAAGTCTAGTGATCAGGAAAAAAAAAATCCATGAGAAAGTACTTTGACCTAATTTCCTACATACACGCAGACATCAGGGTTTCAGGCAACCACGCATTTATAAGATAACAAAGGTTCTGCTTCCTGCTACAACCCGACCACGTGATGTCTTCAGTCTCGGCATGGTTAATCGTAGTATCAGAATACTGTCTTTATTCAGTATATCTGAAAATATTCTTATACATAAGTGTTAACTAATTAAACTTGAAAGATAAAATTTTATGTGTTTTTACTAATTACACGCAATATCCTTATGATTCCATGTTTGTTAATTTTATCCTCCAACTATTGTGTTACTTCGTATCTATTTGCTGTTTCTATGCATTCCTCATCAATGTCACTGAAAACGCGTGTATCTTTTTACACTCTTTGTCTCTGGTGTCGATCTGAGTAAGTGAAAAAAGTCTCGATTTTATTTTATGTATGACGAATTACAGTTTAATGTTATTCAAACTATCGTGACTTAAAGGTTTTGCAACAAAGTGTTTGTTTGTTTTGAATTTCGTGCAAAGCTACACAAGGGCTATCTGCGCTAACCGCCCCTAATTTAGCAGTGTAAGACTAGAAGGAAGGCAGCTAGTCATCACCACCCACCGCCAACTCTTGGGCTACTCTTTTACCAACGAATAGTGGGATTGACCGTCACATTATAACGCCCCCATGGCTGAAAGGGCGAGCATGTTCGGTGGGACGGAGATTGCAACAAACTGACAAAAGTGACACTGTATTAAACTTTTTTCAAGATATTATATGAATGCTTTTACCAGCATTTAAGTGTTTATACAACAGTTATACAATAGTTTAGGCAAACAGTCTCACATCCTACAAAACTATTATTTATCATACAACATGGAAGAATTGGTGAGGTCCAGAAGAACTTGATAAAATGAATCTAAATTATAACTCAATCTTCACTGTCCCTATCTACTATCTAGCGAAACTATCTAGTGATCAGGAAAAAAAAAATCCATGAGAAAGTACTTTGACCTAATTTCCTACATACACGCAGACATCAGGATTTCAGGCAACCACGCATTTATAAGATAACAAAGGTTCTGCTTCCTGCTACAACCCGACCACGTGATGTCTTCAGTCTCGGCATGGTTAATCGTAGTATCAGAATACTGTCTTTATTCAGTATATCTTAAAATATTCGTATACATAAGTGTTGACTAATTAAACTTGAAAGATAAAATGTTATGTGTTTTACTAATTACACGCAATATCCTTATGATTCCATGTTTGTTAATTATATCCTCCAACCCTTATCTATGGGTGTACAAAACATTGTATTGGGTTTACTCAAAGCTGTCAGAATTTTGCTTTCATTTGTTCTTCAAGTTATCAAATAAAAATGAAAAATACGGCAAATCCGGTTGCAAAATTTCTTGCCTTTTACTTACATAAGATGATATATATTTTTTTGCAAGATCTTGCCTTTGGCAGTTGAGGCAAACAGGTGTTTGTTTAGGTTCAACTTGGTTTGTAAGTAAACTTTCATTTTTCTAACAGCTCTACAATGGTTAATAAAAAACTTATATGTGTACACCTATATATTCTACTCATACCTATATAATATGTTTTAGAATGACTCAACAGCTGGAATACAAAAACATTAAAATATTATAAGCTTCTTCATAACCTGAATGCTGCATAAGGTTATTGACCGTTAAGTTGTGTTGTGCAATGTGTAAGTGTAATGACACCTATAGAAGGGAAAACCTGATCAAAGAGTCAGTAAAAAATAACCACAACATCATAAGAAGTTATTCTCGGAAAATCCGACCGGTAATATACAGTTGTTGTTGATTTTTTTCATTTGCATAATCTATCAATAAGCTATTATTTCATGTAAGTAAAGATGTAATTACTCTTAAGACTTCGTGTCACGTGTAATGACGTTTTCGAAACCTGTTTCAACTTTAAACATATCATTAACCTAGCAATATATACATAGAGAGAAGATCCGAAATAACACATGGTTCTATAAATGAACTATCTTTCATGTACACGGTGAAAAAAACAACACATCATAGATATTTAGTACTGTTTATAAGTGTTATCCCCTTTATATTCTTCAAATTCTTAAACTCTTTTTGGCCTCGGATGATGACGGTCTCATAAGTCAACAGGGTTAAATCTATGGGTGTACAAAACATTGTTTTGGATATAATTCCCTTTTATTTCGCTGCTTCGAAAAATAGAGAAAAAAAGAGTAGAAATACGTTTAGACATGGGTATGTCATTTACAAAAAACAGTAACCATCTGTAGTAAGGTTTTGAGTCGCTTCCGTAATTAATAGGGTTACTGTTTTATTGTTATTATATGAAAACCTTTAAACTACCCCTTTAGCTTGTTTATTTGTTTTTAAAACAGTTATATTGGGCTATCTACTGTGTTCATCGCGGGAAATCTAACCTCGGATTTTAGCGTTGAAAGTCTGTAAATTTACCGCTGTCCCATATGAGGACGCACATCTTTAGTTGCGAAAAATCAGAGTCCAAAGTAATTTAAATTAAATATTGCGAAATAAATTTCCCTCATAAGAATAGAAACGTTGTTGTAGTTAAATTTTGCTATTTAGGAATGTTACTACATATATTCCTCATAATAAAATGATCTGATTGTGTAAGTTATGGCTTCGTTAAACAAATGATTTAAAAATTGTGAAACAGTATTTTTCAATTACGACTATAATTCGAATTAACTGTACAGAAGGTTGGTACGTTATATTAAAACGATTTTGGAGCCTCACTACGTCGTTACAGTCCATGTCGCCACGTGCAGTTATGCTCTGTCTGATGACCGTGCATCTTGACAATAGACCTGCAGCGCAGTTTCCATTGTAAAAGGCTCTGTTGTAAGGCTTTCATGTTCTAGACGCACCATTTCTCCCTTTAAACTTTTCTTAATCAATTTAGTGTAGGAGGACAACCGTTTACCGGCCCCGATTTGAACATTCCAATCTCATAGAAATCCATAAGCGCTGCTTTTGCGAACTTGACAGGTATCTTTCGTATGGAATACCATGAATACTCGTCTAATTCTCCAGTTACATGAGGTACTAGACGCTTGAATAAGAGGTATGAATAGAAGCCTTATCTTAGTGAGCTTATTCCCTGTTCCTCATTTCTAGACAGGAATCTTCTTACTTATGTTGCGTACTGTTTTTACCAATTACCTTTGTATTCGTAGATTCTCAACTGTTACAACTTTGCTTACCATAGCTGGAGTACAACTTGTTCCAAGTCTCTTTCTGGATGGTCGTATAACCCGAAATGATGCATATCCATTTGTTTTCTAATGTCATTAAGTAAAAGGGGAATTCTGAATTCCTGATCTGAACATCTTTTTGTGATCTGAGTGTACAAATATCTTGCTTTGGAAAGGACACATTCTTCTCAAACACGATCAATTTTCATGGTCTCAAACTAATTAGTAAGTGCCATACATTGTTAAAATGTAGTTCTGATACATTCGTTCCACCGAAACTTTATGTCGATTGTGGTTGTCAGTGACTTGCTAATTTCATATTCAAAATCGTTTTGATACAAAGTACTCAACTGTATGTGTTATATAGTTTATACAGTTTTATTTATTACCATTAGACTGTATAAACTGTATGTGTTATATAGTTTATACAGTCTAATGGTAATAAATAAAACTTGATTATCACTCTAGAGATTTGTTGCTAAGTTACAGCCTGAAACTGCAACCTTATAGGTCCATACTTTAAGCTAAGAACCTATAAAAATGTTTTATTTTATTTCCTTATCGTCAGCATAAACAGTGTGAATTCTTTCTTTGTATCAAAAGTGCTTATATCACGAAAGATTTTTCAAAACTCACTAAAACCATAATTATCTTATCAGGTCATAGGCTTAAAAAGATTACGCTAGCGCAATGAAATATATTTGCAATAATATATGATTGAAAACTATGTGCCGCAAAGGTAATGAAACTTACAAGCGGTGCTCTACGTTTGTGGTCATACTACTACCAAGGACGATGTTAGCAGATGAAGGGCAGACCCCCGGAAATATCAGTGACCTCATCCAAGCTAGTTCCATTCATTAATCTAACTTTAAATTATTTTTAGATTTGACTCCATTATACATCTTCATTGACTCCCCCACCCCCCACCCACAGTTAAGAATAGCTGCAGCCGGAGTTTGTGTAATAAAATCATTTCGCGCACAATGTACAAATGTCTTGATAGCCATCAGAATGTTGCGAAACCTCTAAGTAAAAAGTTATTTATTTCTAAATATAGCTAAAAGCCTATAAACCCTAAATTTTGGCCCATATGTCTATCCATATGTCGTTCAGGCTTCAGTACAAGCCAGATCTAACTCCCTGCCCTGCCCACATCAGATCTACCACTGACTCGCGATTCACAGTTCACAGACATTTGGCCAACTGGACCCGCTGACCCCCCCCCCCCATTACAGTGGGGAAAAAAAACACAACAGAATTAAAAAAATGAAAAGTTAAAAGGAATGTAGAGAAATATATATATATAATTTCTGTTACAGAAGCAAAATTGTGTAGAAAACACCCTCTAGTGGTGACGAGGATAAGAGTTTGAAGCAACATCCTACTAAGATTCATTGTGATCGGCCAAGTCTTTTGCCCAAAGGGTTATTTCGTTATTTTTTGCGTAACTTCTGAAAACCCTGGAGCGAGCGGTAACTTCGCCCGCACTAAAGTAATTCTGCCCCTGAATCCTGACGTGGAACCACAGACGGCCTCCAGACACCTCGCCTATTTGTTTGTGTTGTGACCCTCAACCTGCTCATCAAATGTTGGCATCTCTGTCAAATAATGCAGATAAGGTGACGTGCAGTATACCATTTATACTAAAGTCACACAAAACTTCTTAGCAATCACATGCTCTCAAGACGCTAATAAACTCTTTATAAGTACCTCTTCGGCCATTATTAAAAAAAGGGGTTCATAAACCGTTTTATATGTCATAGAGAACTGCAAAAATACTCAAAGCATATGGTTTTAGTTATTTGACAGCGTCTTTACCTCATATTTTGTTTATTGCTCCATTGGCAAACGTTTCATGTTATGTGTCAAGTCTTTTAAAATGAAGTTAGTGTAGAGTCAGAAATAGTTTCCAATAAAGCTAGAAAAGGAAGAAGGCTTTATTCATAAAAAAATGTTGACATTTTAGACACAATGCCAAAACTACTCTCATTGATAATTTCCCTTTCTCCAATTCGCCATAGGCGTATAAAACTGTCTAGCAATTAACATAAGTACTGCTCTTTTCTTTATGTCCTCCCCGGTGGCTTAGAGGTAATTTGTTTGTTTGTAATTAAGCACAAAGATACACAATGGGCTATCCGTGTTCTACCCACCACGGGTATTGAAACCCGGATTCTAGCGTTGTAAGTCCATAGACATACCGCTGTGCTACTGGGGGGCGGGGGCACTCAGAGGTAAGCTTGCGAGCTTATAACGCTAAAAATCAGGTTTCGATACCCACAGTGGGCACATCCGTACATAGCTTATTGAATTTAACAACAAAATATAACAACTTTTCTTTGGCTGGACTGCTCTTGGGAAGAATATGACTGTTTGATGTTAAGACTGCCAAAAATATAGCAATCGAGGTTTAGTGCCTCTATTTACAAGTGAAGACTTAGGGGAGGGGGAAGTCGTGCTTTGCGTACGAAACATTTTTTTTTATTGTGGTATTTGTATTTGAATGCATAAAGTTTATAAAATGTAATAAGGATCACATCTGCCGCTCTACATTTAAATGACTTGCCTAGACTACTTACGTATGAGGTTAGGCACGAGCAGGGCGTCTCAGTGACTGCGAAATTAAACCTAAGTGTGTAAAATAGTAATCTTACCGTTTATTCTGATTTCTTCTCCTTGTTGTCAGTAAAATAGTAATCTTACTGTTTATTCTGATTTCTTCTCCTTATTGTCAGTAAAATAGTAATCTCCTTATTGTCAGTAAAATAGTAACCTTACTGTTTATCCTGATTTCTTCTCCTTATTGTCAGTAAAATAGTAATCTTACTGTTTATCCTGATTTCTTCTCCTTATTGTCAGTAAAATAGTAATCTTACTGTTTATCCTGATTTCTTCTCCTTATTGTCAGTAAAATAGTAACCTTACGGTTTATCCTGATTTCTTCTCCTTACTGTCAGTAAACTACCAACATTTTTTCGTAAAAAGTGTAGGTATTATCAACATAAACGTATAAAAACTGATTTTTGAGTATTAGATTGTCTTGTTCGCCGGAATAATACAAACAAAAATCAGAACAATTAACAGCAGTTGCTATTAATACAATTCAACATGTAGCAAACTATAGTTACGTAAAGCAGGTAACCAACGAAATAAAATATTTCTTACAATTAGCATTAGATTGTGTTTTATGATTATGTCAATAATATCACACAACAAATGTCATCGCCTGTCATATACAGAAATCAATATCTATAAAAGATAAAACATTCAACCACGAAAAAATATTCAAGATGTGAAAATATTCTTTTTTATCCCAATTTCATTTCATTTGTGTTTGAAATTTTCCTTGGTCAGCAATATTCATTTGAAATTTTAGTCATATTTTAGTGTTCAAATCTACAATAATCACGATTTATCGGTTGCTACAATTTAATAAATGTTTTTATTTTTCTCTGGATTTCGTATATTATGAATGCCAAAAATCCTACAGAGTCTGTTTGGAAGCGTATCGCAATCCAATGATATTTTAGTATTAGGTCGTCAAGAAATTAATGTCGCGTTTTCGAACACGTTCATTAACCACCCCTCAAAGAACGTACACCACATATAATAGTTAGACGAACCGCCTAAAAGTCACGTTAGTGTAGCCTATAAAATATGTAAAGTTTAGTATACTCTAATCCCTTATAATGATGGCACACGACGAGACACACATTCAGCATATAATGCTGTTTGGATACAAAAAGGGAAGCAACGCCTCTGTAGCCACATAGAATATCAAATAAGTTTCTGGAAATATTTTGAACGTTCGTAAGTTTCAACGATGGTTCAGGAAATTTCTTTCAGGTGACTTTAGCCTTAAAAACTGTGGTGGCAGGGGCCGACATGTTGGAATTGATATTGATGCTCTGAAGACGCTTGTTGAGTCTAACCCAAGGCAACACACTCGTCAAATGG
>NW_013665610.1:3785332-3797567 GCF_000517525.1 Limulus polyphemus
AAGCCAAGTGATTAATCAGGACGTTAACAACCTGATTGTAAGATGGAAAAGCATCATTGATAAGAATGGAGACTTTCATTTAATAAATGTTTTGTTTGATATATAAGTTTTTCGAGTTTTTTTTTTTATCTTGACGACCTAATAGTTTGTAAAAAGCCAAGTAAAAACAATTGAAATGTTTAACCCCACACAGTTTGGTGGCAGCAGCACATATCAAGGTAAATTTATATTTAAGCTAGTTAACTAGGCTTAGTTTAAAAGAACAGTATGTAAAATTGCATTAGAATGATCATGATCATAGTTATTATAAACTAATCATAATATGTAAGCTGTATAGTGTGTAGATTGCTCTAATTTACCTTTTGTGTATTACAGCTATAATTAATAAGAAAATTTCAACAAAATATGTGTGCAACACATATTTTATGTAAACATATTACAGAATACGGTTAGATCGATAAAAGTTTGCCACAAATTAGCCTTGGGAACATTCATATATGAATTACAAATATTACAGTTTTTATTGCACAAAGAATTCATATTCACAAGAATAGTCTTTACTTAAATATTTGAGCTTTTGAGGTAAATAGTTGTATAATAATCCTGCTGTAAAACTAGAGGGCGTTATGAGTGTATGGTGACCTTCACGAAGGAAACGGGAAATTACCGTTGTAGTGTAATTTTCCTTTCCGAGAGTGGGATTTTCCGTGTGAAATAAAATTTTGATTGGTTAATCTTGGAGAGAAGTACCTAGACACCTCTAATAATGTTGCAGGGGGCTTGACCCCGTATGAAATATTTTATTGTATTTAAATAATACTGAAAAGAAAGCTTCTTGTGGCGTATGATGTATCGTCTCGGTCATGCATGCGATTTGATCGACTGGGATGAAGAAAAGAAAACTGCTGAACTTTGAACATTTTCCTCGTATTGTGTGTTTAATTGAAAACGCTATCAAAAAGTGTTGTATGGTTTTCAAACTATTTGCTGAAAAAAACGTAATGAAAATAATACCACAATAAATGAATCTTAAATAGAATAAACTATGATAATAATGTTAATAATTTTTTGTTTGTAATTAAGCACAAAGCTGCACAATGGGCTATCTGTGCTCTGCCCACCACGGCTATCGAAACCCGGATTCTAGCGTTGTAAGTCCGCAGATATACCGCTGTGCGCCACTGGGGGGCAATGTTAATAAAGAAAGGTAAATATAACATTAGAGTTTGAGTCGGAGGTTAAGATTTGTGTTTATATGCACTAGAGTGCGAAGTTTTTTTTTTTTGGGGGGGGGGTCTTCAGAAACTTTCGTAACTTCGTAGTTGTAAGGTGTAGATTGAAAATCTTCGTCAAGAGAAGTACAGTAATGAAACCTGGACGTCTTCGTCAAGGTAACGTTAGTAATTAAATCTGGAAATCTTCGTCAAGAGAACTACTTTAATGAAATTTGGAATTTTTCATCAAATGGACGACAGTTATGAAATCTGGAAATCTTCGCTAAGAGAACTACAATAATGAAATCTGGAAATCTGTGGTCATTATCTTATCATAATTCGGTAGCTGTTTAAAAAAAAACGGCTGATGTTCAGTGAAATTGTTTGTCAATACATTGAAAATATCTTGATATGTCAAAACGTTTAATGAAAGTAATAAATATATAAAAGTGAAACCAAAACCACATCTTGGGTAGTGGCGGTATAATGTAACAATGTATACGAACATGTTCAAACTAAAAACACACTTTTACCTAAGTACTGACAAAGGAGATAAGAAAGATAGAAACAACGTCACGTAGTAGGCTCTAACAGCTGAAAATTACAGGATAATTGGTTAAATTAGACACTGTATTGGGTAGATCTGGTTTCACAGACTCGAGAAGCAAAAACTTTTTACAAAGCATATCTGGAAATCACCATGTGGCATTATACCGAGCATTATGTTTTGTTTCTCAGGGTTATTTGGATGTTAATTACAAATATGTAGGAATACAGTCTTTAGTAAACTAAACAAACAATGGTTTATAAGACAGTCCATGTTCTGTTGAAACATGTAGTATGTTCGCCACATAAACTCATTTTCATTGTTTATCAATTTACTATTGTATCAGCATAATGTGTATCCGTCCTCGAGTAATATAATTTTTACATACTATACCAAAATAAAATACCATGAGCACCAAAATAAGATTGATAACTTCTGATATTTAGTAACAATTTAGAGCCAGCAATGAGAAATGTAGAATACTAAAAACTTGGAGAAAGCAGGTTAAAAGGTCATTAATCAAATACATATGATGATGTAGCTCAGAAAAAATTACAATACATAGAAGAAACTGTTGTTCACTTACAGGTAAGTGTATAAAAACAGCCATAACAGAAAACAAACAGAAGGATGTTCATGACTGAACTTGCATTGATTAACATCTGGAAAGACAAAGCCATGACACTATGTGGTCATTCAGAAGCTTTACCAAATAAGATCAAAGAACTTCCATAGACTTCTAAAGTAGTTAGACGACGAGACTTGTCTCTTTTATGATGTGGTAAATGACTTACAATACTAATGAAATCGTTGTTCTTATAATATGTATTTAAGGAGATAAATATCCAATAGTCTTCCCGATTTTGGCTCATGAAACGAGAGTAGTTACAATTAGGAAAACTAGTAACATGCATCTGATGAAGAGTCTATTGGAATGTGTTTCATGTTTTAACAAAAGAACAAATGGTGAAATAATTTTTAGCTGTAGTCTCAGTGCACTATCTTATTCATTGGGTCAAGTTTGTCATGTAGAATCTCTGTAATAGTATCAAAAATATAAAGATCTCAAGAAAATAGAAGTCATGTTTGAACACAAGTAGATCAGTATCTTGCGAGATTTATAAAACAAAATAAGATGCAGCATTGAATTCCAACATTAAACATCTTTTTTGTAACTCACTAGACTGGTAGAACAAGGAATATTAATACTATCTTGCAGTATTTACTCTGGACTTGAAGATGCAATTCCATAAACCAATGCAACCAACTTAATGGTAATGGAACAGCAGTTCAGATAGAAGCTTTAATGGAGAAATTTTAGGTTGAAACTATCTCAACTTACATTTAGCGCTAATGAGCAGATAAACAAAAGACAGCGGAAGATGTTTATTTGATATCACATACAGAACTTACGACAATTTGAAATTTACGTTTTCTTTTGTGCTACAGTAGTAAAGAAGGGATTTAGAATTTGACCTCGAGCCAGTTAAGTCATGGCATAAAAATCAATCGATACAGTTTGATTGTTACATGTCTCCGACTCCTAAACACTAGAATATACAAGAGTATCATTTATGAAGCATTTGAATAGGTTGATCGTGAACTAGAAAGAAAATCTGAATAGACGGAGCTCAACATAGGGTTGCTTAATTCTGCAAATGAGAAACAAAGAAATACCGCAAACTATCACCGTTTTATACAGTCAATACACTGATTAACACACTTTGAACCCCATATAAAAATGTTACCAAGTTTGATTAATATATTACACACAAGTAACTCAACGATAAAAGTTTCCAATTTTAAAGCAATTTATAATGATCTCAGAGCCTTTGATGTTGGAAAGAAAATGACAAAGAACGTTGATACTTTGCAGAAAGGTCTCTATCCTTTCTCCAAAGGTTATATTAAAGCTAGTTATTAATATAAAGAAACAAGAAAGAACTAACAACGACTTCTTCTGATGCATATTGATAAGAAACGTTCATATGCTTTTCTGTCTAATTTAAACTGTATAGATTTTTGTAACATGTAATGGGAGGATGAGGAATTTCTTTGACAGCTTGCATAGGGAAGTAGGTATCTGTGAATATGCATAGTTTATAGTGAATATCATTTGCTAACTGATGAAGACGACCGAATTTAATGCAATCCTGGACTATTGCAGTGTTGTTCTGGAAGTTCTTAACCATCAGGATGAAACTTTAGAATTGTGTGATGGAAATGTTCGGCAATATTTTATAATACGTCAACCACACTATATCTGCTATATCCAGTGTCGACGAGGCCTTTCATACAATACCAGATATGATCAAGCCGGCTGTGATACGGCAGACACAGTAGTTTTGGTGTGAACTAGATTAAGTTTATGGGCTATAATTTTTATACATTTTATTTAACTAATTACAGATCAGAACCAGGTTTATGATTTTTCTTCTGCGTGTGCTTAAACTTTAAAAAGGTGAGTCTATTTGTGTTTGCGTTTACATCTTTTTGTCTTTTACGTCACAAATCTATCAATTCCAACCTAATATTTATCCTCTGGTCGTTAGCAATGATGTAACTACATATATGTTAAATTTTGTTTAATTCTCTGCTGTTGCTAAGGTCTACAAGCTATAACATTTTGGTCATCTTTTTTTTTTACACACAAAATGCTTGAAAAAGAAAAGATATACTGCATATCTTTTATATATACTAGGACAACATCATGTACAAATTTAATGTGTTGCAGTTGAAAAGTATAATATTTTACCCTTCTATAAATGAATAAGAATAAACATGTATCTTGATTCAGGTATATTCAAGTGCATTTTGCAGTCGTTCTATAGTTCTTTAACGTAAACAGAATACCAGCAGACATAAACGTATGTGCCTTAGGCTAAAATTACAAACCTCATTGCCCATTCCATGGAATTTATACTCGCTAGACCAGGCTTTTATTTCATCACATCCCTGAAAGTGTAGGTCATACTTAAGCGGAAGGGTAGTACAAACATTTGTACAAGTTAGTATGAGCTAGGAGTTTAGCTTTCCTTTAATATACAGGGTTCCCACAAAGACCTGTTCCGGTGTTAAAAGTTTATTAGAACCAAAATCAAAAGAGTTAGAATTATGCAGTTTTTAGCATCTTGTTGTTGCTTAACTAATAAAGTTATTTTCTTGATTTACAGATTGTAATCGGAGTGACCAGTTGCTAATAATTGAAGTTCGAACGAAAATGGCGACTACAGAAGAGAAAGCTCAATGTGTGTACTTTATACGCATAAAAATGCAATATCTTGTGTAGGACTTTGTGTATCGTTGGTCTTGGTAGCTGGAGTTCACTTGAAACACGAAGAATAGACTTTCTAGGGCTGCATTGGAACGTCACTTGGACATTAGCAACGGTTTCTTCTGAAACACCTGGACGTCCGTTTCGAAGCAGGTCAATCACACTTCCTGTCTCCCGAAACATGTGAACCCACCTTCTAATGCTGGATTTGAAAGGAGGATTCTTGGCATATTGACGGCGGTAATTCCATTAAACAGTTGTCACTGATCTCGACTCAACTTTACGGTTGTGGTAAAATGAAGGTTATTATGTCAATGTTTAAGGGGATTATAAAGGAGTATTTTGACCTCTGGCCATTTCCTCAAAATATACTTTTTTATTACAGGATACTGCATTGGAACTTTATTCTGGCTTAACAACGAAGTACAGATACATTCCTGCAGTCTTCTGTATAGTGAAGAGTTGTTCTTTCTTTGCTTCAGTAGTCATGTTACTGACGTGACTTTAATGTAATGCTTAAGTACTTGGCTACCAAGATGAATTCAAAACATGTTTTAGTTGTGTACTATAAAGATGTTGCTTTTTGTTTTATACAAGTGTTTAAGTTTTCTTGTTGCTATTTGTGTTCGATTTATTTTCTCACAACAACCCTATTCCGTTATTTGTTATTCTAATACTTAGTACTTACCAGTTTTACCGGCGAATACAGAAAATGAATAAGATAATTCAGATTTAAATATTTAAAAACCAAATTACACAAACATCTAAATACGTTCAGTAAATATGTATTCCATTTACCACATAAAAAAAACATATGCCTTTGCCTCTAATAAAGACAGGTCTATCTTCAAAAGCACGAGAGTTTTATGTGGTGTTTTTAATGTGGTTTAACAACTATTTATCACGCGTATTTTGTAGTATTGTGAATTTGTTTCATTTATCTTAATAGTTACAAATCTTCGATTTTAGATAATTTTCTATGTTAAAAATAATGATAAAGTCTTAAAAGTGCGTTTAAATAGTCTTAATTTCGTTTGTCAACAAGAACCTAACTGGCTTGTTGAGTGATGCTATTGTGCATTAAAGTCTTATTAATGCGATATGCAAGGTGTACTATGTATTCCTTTTTTTTTAGTTCATTTAAGAGTTTCGAAAATATTTACAGTGAGATCTTGAATGTAAGAGTTGCTGATGCTGTGTAGGTCCATGAACACGATCTCGATACAGAAACAAACTCAGGAGAAGAACTGTAGCCTACATCCTCCAGAGCCATTGAAATGGTTCTATCCTTGAAGTTAGACTTCAGTAAACAGAGAGCGTGGATGATTTGTCAATGTGGTAACTTCTCAGCTTGTGGTCCTGAGACAAAGTAGTGTGGTCTTCAAAGGACTTACAAGTTGTTACCAGTCAAGAATCCTAACACTGATTGTTATCACCCATGATTAGCTGTAATAAAATTGAAAGTGCTGCTGATATAATTGGAATAGGATTTTTAATACACTTGAAGGCTGAAAAAAGTTTGTGATCTTTGTTTTCTTAGCACTAAAGTAGAATTTTGCCAACTGTAGAATAATAAATTGACAAACCACCTGAGATAACTTTTGTAAATGGAAATACAAGTTTTAAAAAGCCTTTAAACAAAGGCTGTAAATGACTTTCTCGTGTACGGTGAAGGAGTTGTATCTTAATCAGTACAGAATATTAATCAGGCTGTGATGAATTTTACTGGAAAAGTTCTTGTTTTACTAGATTTTGCTAATGATATTATGATAGTTCTGTTAATGGTATTTGTGCCAAACTAGAGCGCTGAATGCATTTTATTATTGAACATTGTATTTAGCCTGGGTCACTCTGAATGTGTATGTGTTCATTTATGCTATCATAGACAACATGAATATTTATCCTGGCTGAAGAAATTTTAACTGGAAAGTCATAGTTTGTTTGAATTCTGGGTGTAGTTATGTATTTTGTGATGCTAAAAGAAAGTTCAACTTAATAGCTTGGACATGCTAGTGTAGTATTGAGAAATAATTGGTAGAAGTAACCCCTGGTGATTGATGTGTTTACTGTGAGTGCATCATAGGTTGATGTATGAATTAATCTATGATTACTGACCTATGGAGTATTATTGGAAATAGGGTACACCCGATATTTCCACTGATGTGTGAGAGAGAATATTTTACTTTCATTATGAAATATTCGGAAGGTAGTGGAATTTGTTGAAGAGATAAGTATGATAGGCGCGATCACACTGCATTTTAGGGAAAATACAGTTTTACTCAATGTTAATGGTTGTGAAAAATATTTTTGTTTTGATTAAATTGAAATATTCACGAATGGGTGAAATTATCCATAGAAGGTGAAATAAGACAAAGATAACTTAGATGTATTATCAAAAGAAAACTTAGTGTAGTCAGTGTTTTATTTGGTTTTGACATAATGTGTTCATTTGTGCAGATTGAAATATTTCAGTTTTACCGAATATTTTCTTAACACTGATTTTGGTATAAGTTGTAGTTAAAACAACTATTAAAGTGGACTGAAAGTGTATGACCTGAGAGTAATGTGCATTAGCGTGCTTTGTAGTTCATGTAGGGGTTTCGGATCATGAGAAAGCTTTGTGATACCTCAAGATATATCCCTCCTATCTTTGTTGATGGAATGACGAATGATGTGATCACATTTACACTCCAAAAGAGATGACGCTGTTGTATATTTTCCAAATCTAATTCAGATTTTCTGAAAATTTCTTCCGATTTCCTTCATATCTTAATCAAGTCTGTCTTATGATTTATGAGCTATCTGTAAGCAGGGCTGGATTAACGTACAATCTAACTAAATTATAGCTTGGGACTTCCCAAAGAATCAGCGAAAACTTTCCTAGTAAGAAATCAATGACTATGGCTCCGGTTCGTAACTCATAATTTCCATTTTCCGATCATTTCGTGAATAGACTAGTTTCAAGTTACTATCTATAAATAGACAGATCAAAAATATGTTGTTCATTTAAAAAATAAATATATTGTATATGAATAAATATTTTGTTCTGTTGCTGTACTGTTTTGGTTTGTCTAATTTGGAAAGTTCAACATGCAAATACTATGAGAATATTTATAATTCTATAATACGTGTAGACCTATCATGGCTTGAGGCTTAATCCGGCCTTGTCTATAAGTATAGTGCACTCATCACGTTCATTGTTTTTACAGAAAATGATTATTTTCAATTTATTTTACATAGTATTTTGTCTCTAACTTCAAACTCTCAGAGTCGGAAATTCAAACTTAAGTCCACAAAACATTTTTTGCCTTTCCTCATGTCCTCGTGCTATTACGGTTACTGTTCTTACCTATAAACTTAACCAGTACACCTGAGAATATCACAACAGCTTTCACTGTTAATACAGTAGGTAAAACTTTATGAGTGTACATGGTTCAAAGTTCGTACCAAAGTTATTTCCCCTTTTAACTTGAGGTTAAATATTTTATTTCAATACGATATTATATTCGGGATGAATCACGTTTTATTTTACTATGGATTGAGTTCTGTATTTGGTCTTCTTGTAACTTTAATTACAAGGAAAATATGGCGAGCATATTTTAGCCGGATCTAATAAACCTTCAACGGCTTACATTTTCATAAAACATTTAAGTACCTTTCTCTTTCGCGTTTCTCTGGAAGATTTATCAGACTTAATCATAAGAATAAACCAAGAAGCTGCTTCCACACTGCTTTTTAATATAATTAGGTGTATTTAAAGTAACACCAATGTTAAGATTGTGAAATATGCTATGAGCTGTATACATTGAAATGCAGAAAATTTGAAGTCCTTCTCCAGCACACCTGAACAAACCGTTCTCCTGGTGTCGTACACTCACATAAAAAAGCATATATTATTTTAAAATGTTTAGAGTGAAGTAAGAATATTTTAGTTTCTCATTTATTTAAATTTTGTCAAAATGGTATAGAGTTTTTGTATATTTTTTGAACATCCAATTTTAAAATTAAATATGTAAACCTAAATGTAAATATAATGCCACTGTTCAATATAAATACATATACGTTGAATATAATATATGAAATGAATCAAACATTCGAAATCAAGATTATTCAGCTTGCGTGATTGCGCTCTTCATAAAGTGTTTTGGTAATTTTTCAAACAGTTTGTTTATTTTGAAGTTAAGCACAAAACTGTGCTATCTGTGCTCTGCTTACTACGGGTATCGAACCCCAGTTTCTAGCGGGGGTGGGGCTTTCCAACTGAAGAGGCAAGAGGCAGTAAAATAAGTATTTTAAATCTATTCATTCGAACCGAATAAGCATAAACCAGGCAGTTAGAAAAAATATATTTTAATTAATGACTACAAATGATGAATATAATGTGTGCTTATTCTCAAAACTATATTGCTAGGTCAAAGCAGAAAGTTTATATTTGTATTAGTTATATGATTTATCATGGTACAGCCAAACACAAAAAAAAATATGATAAACATAAAAACCGTAAATAATCAACGAGATTAGTTTTGGGCTTGGCATTTAACTTCTGCATAAAATAAAGAAAATTATAGAATAAAATTAACGAACTGTTAACATTCTTCATAATATTACTTGTGTGTCCATTATGAACAATAATTACTTTCGTAAAATAATGACAACTTACACAAAAGTTTTATAAATTTTTTCTATCTGGAATTAAAGTTGGATCTAAACTTCTGAAGCTTATAACTATGCTTCCTTCACTACTGAGCATGTTACTACCAACATTCTATCAGTAGATAACGGTGTTTACAGAAGCAGTTTCAGTTTTGTTAACGTGATTTTGAAATCCCAAATCAGTTTTTCTTCCTTTCGATAAAGACATTCATTTGAATAGCCAAGTATTATTTTGGCCATGACTTCGTGAAATAATTTTTCTTTTATGCAATAAGTCAACAAATTAGGAGTTTCGACCAACTTGCAAAAGGCCAGTAATTTACTAATCTCCGTTTAATACCTAAAACTACATTTATAGCTGCAAATTTAAAATGATTTATTAATTTATTTTAACGTTACATAATAAATAACCTTAACTCCAAAACTCACCTAGATAATAACCGTGCTCTATCCTCTTCAATGTACGTTATATAGATAGTTGGAGAAACTAGTACGATTTCAGCTATTGTATGAACACTTCTTTCGTAGCCTACTTTACTTGCCGAAAATAAATATTACCGGTTTAAGTGAAAGCTGTTTCTATTTATTTACCTTTCTTGGGGATAATCCGTTGAACTTGAAGTAGGCTGAGGTATATCATCGTCGCTGTCACTATCAGGATGTGGTAGTTGGGCATTACACCTGACGTGTAGAGCTAAAGCGTTTCCCATGGTTGTTGTTGAAGTCCTATAACATCAGAAAGGAATTCGGAAAATAACCGCCATTACGTTGTACTCTATTAATGAAATGGAAAAACCATCAAGATATCGCTGCGGCCATTGGCACCGTATTTTTTCACAGGCATTGCGCAAACAAGGTATGCTACCGGTCCAATTCAACAGTGCATAATGCAGCTGCACTCAGGAAAGTATAATAGCTTCAGGCTGATATCCGCTTTTTAACAGGTAGTGTAACAATCAAGCAGCACTGTATATAAGAATGACACAGCGCAAGACAAGGAACAGGTTTTTTTATCACACACGATTGAAGTAAAAGATTAAGGTATGCTGCCTCAACACCGACTGAGTCTATAATTTGAGTCACAGTATCAAACAATCGTGATTTTTTTCAGGCTAGGGTCAAGAATAAATGTTGTCAGAATTGCCACTCTGATTTGAAAATAGATATTAAATCCTACCATCATCAGTATTACGTAAGGTTGTGGATCTCGAGCGGGGGAGATATATGTCTTAATGCTATCACAGTTTTGTCTATTCAACTTCAGTCCTTGCAGAAGTAGAACATCTAGCCTCGGATAAACTTGTACATGTACACATGTCCTTAAAATGGTTGCCGAGAGGACTGTACTAGTTAAGCTTGAATGACTCTAAATTCAAGTGGAAAACCCAACGAAAAACTTCACGATGTATTAAAACACAAAACAGCCGTCGGGTTAGTAAATAAACATTGCTGAAAGGTAAATATTAACACACACACACAGCGACGCTGCTTACCCTCGACTTGCGGTAATGGAACAGTATAATAAAACCAGAACTGGAAAGAGAGAGAAATAAAAAAAAAAGAACGTAATGAACAAGTTCTATTGGTCATAGAACAGAACAGCCTTCGTCAGGATAAAAACTGGTTTCCTGCTGCACCGTTAAAATTCCACGTAACCTCACCTAATATATACCGAAAGTGACCTTCGCGACAAATAAATAAGTATTTAAAACCTGCAGGCCTTTATAATACTAAGTTTTTAAAACGTGCATGCCTTTATACATAACACGTAAAGTAGGTCAATAAATATATATAACAATGTAAAGTGTTTCCCACAGTTACTGACGAACTTAGCAAAGGCATGATAGTACAATGTAACAAAAGATACCAATACACTTACATATTTTAGCCATCTCAGCTATCTATTTAGAATTTAGATTCTGTGAACTCAGAGCCATGGCTTACAGGTCATCAAAGGCCTCACTCTTTCTTATGTTCCACAACCGGAGCGTAATGGTTATGCGGAGCTGCAACAAGTTATCCTTTACGAACTTCTCTAAGCAGGTAACATAGGGAGTATTGCCATATTTTGTATCAGGTTCTGAAAGGAAAACGTTTATATACATTTTCAGAAATAGATACACGCGCACGTTTAAGCTGTTAAATTATTTTACAATGTGACAATTTTCTACCAAAATCACATTTTAAAAGTTTTTCACGGGGAAACGAAAAAACAAACAAAAAACATTAGTCTGATATAGAACGGAATACTATTTTAGAATATTAGCAGTTTGACAGTTACAGATGTTCTCGTCTTTATTTTTAGCCTCCAATAAAACACTTCAAACCAGTTAAGGATTATGAACATAAAACATTTTTATCATTCTTAGTGTAGAGAAAAAGAGTGATAAGGATGGGTTTATATACACCTGTCTCTAGGATAAACTAAGAAAGATAACTAGAACTGAACTGGTGTACAGGTAGCGTTCCAAACTGTGTACTCATCTATAAAATGCTACCAATTTGTGTCGAAATGTTGATAGCATGGTGGTATATATATATATATAT
>NW_013665610.1:3798543-3809494 GCF_000517525.1 Limulus polyphemus
AAGAACAGTGTTCTTTCAAACTGACTATATTCGACATGTGTATTGAGTTTGACGGACCATCTGCTTTGATTTAGTGTTGATACGACGATTCCTTTATCATGGTGACCTAAACTTCGTCTCAACATGAAACCAAGGAGGTTCGCCACAGTTCTTGTCCTTATAACCACTCTAAATATCGATATTTTTATCGATATTTCTTGACCGCATAATAGTTTTCTCCCTTAATCAATGACTCTAAATTGGATTTTTAAACATCAGGATTATTAGGGTTATTTTCTTACTTCATACATGTCAGTAGGAAGTTACTCTTTCCCTTTGATTCTCTAAAAGTTTGTTGTTTTGGTAACATTTTTCTAACTAGTTAAAAATAAAATACAGCAGTTTGTATGGTTATTATTATAACTAGAAGTCAAATTTGCATCAACTTAACTTTCTTGCTATTTCTATTACCTTCTGAATCCGTTATTTGAACGATATTTACGAAGATTTAATAATTTATGAACAGTTACACTATTGGAATATATTTATTCTTCAAGTTTTTATTCAAATTTTAAACTATTTAAAAACATAGCGTTGTTGTAGTAATTTTTATAAATTCTAGCGAATATAAATTGTATGTATATACATATACATATATATTAATAACACCTTAAATGAACCGTTTATTGCATGCATCTTTTAAATTCAGCCATGTTCTTCTCATTCATGAATGTTTAAGATAAGAACATGGCTACATTTCAAAGATTCATGAAAGAAGAAACAGAAGAAAAAAGTACAGCAATATAAAATAGCCTTAACTGAGAATATAGGCATATGAAGATCCTGAGGAAAATATTTTACCACTCCTCACAGCCCAATCCTGAAAATGTAACATAAATGAAATAATACATTGAATTATAACATAAATAAAATGAAACAAAGTTTCCGAGTGTTTCGTGTAATTCTATGGCGGGGTGGTGGATGGGTACGAGGGGCTTGCAGTTATTGACTCGTAGGGGCCCCAAAAAATGTTTCGTAGGTCCTGTTCACAGGGGAGCCTTTCAAAAATTGCAACAGCACATCTGGAGAGCTCCTTGGTCCCAAAAGGGTTAATTTTGCGTATCTTACAAAGTTACAAGTGGGTGATACGAGCTGGGACTGAGTATAATCAGACACGCACGTGGACACACTTAATTTAACATATCTCACAAGTAGTGCTTAATTTCTGTCGGATCTCTCCGGATCTAAAATCCGGTATCAGATTTATTATTGTTTTACTTTCTTTTATCTAAAGGTGACAACACTACAGTTATAAATATGCCTCAGATGCATTACAAACTGATATTATACTGATGTAATTAACCATATATTACTCCACTCTAGCTCTATCCCAAATAATAGCTTAAATCACAGGTGAAATTCTCAACAAAGAAGTATCATTACTCATACGCCCATACAACAAAGGATTTTGCTCTTATATGTAATTTATAGTATAGTTTACTTAAAAACAATCATTGTTTCATGGTTTTAAAGAAACAGATCTATATTAAACAGGCAATTAAATTTAAAATTTCATAATTATAAACTTATCTCAGATGTCTTGTTTTTGTATTTGGTTTCCTTGCAGTTATGAAGACATAGAGGTATTATATGTGCTAATATGAAGGGCGGGTAACGATCACAGTGCCATCAATCAATAAAACGTGTCATTTGGATATATATTTATCTTTATTGGCCAATCATACAAATCAAAGCCACCCGACTGGCTAATAATATTTGACATCGAAACTGCTAAATGGCTTCTGTGCATGATCCTGTTGCCAACAAGAACTAATGTTGTTAGGTAATTTTTTGATTCATTTGAACATCATTTACTAATTGTTTAGATTCTGTGAGTCATTATGCGTCTGCTTTCTGATAGTACGATGGAAGGCATGCGGGTTGAACGAAAAGCGGATCAAATAAGTCCCGGTACTGAGTACCAATGAGTACCGGCAAAATTTCACATCTTGTTCCAATACCATTGAAAATGTTATCTTCCAAGATTCAATATCCTCTATAACATGTCAATATATATATAGGTGATACATACATATAAATATCACAAACGTTAGGATTTCTTACTATTCCAGAAAATATGAAGTATGGTGATGAACAATCGTGAACTGGGTCATAAAATTAGCAGTGCAGTGGGAATAGGACATAGCTTACACCTCAAGAAGCATAAAATTATATTGAAACTATTGAAATCAGGCTCGCAATTATTAAATAAATTAAAAGTCCACGCTTAGAACGGCATAAATACGGTGTTGAAATACGTCACAGTTATACTAAAATGATTTTGAATATGTAACTCAGCAAGCCACGTGACAACCACAACCGATGTAAAGTCGGAATGGAACGGAATGTATCAGAATTATATTTTGACATTGTTTGATGTTCGTAGGTAGTGTGATGCCACCGAAAATGTCTCGTTTTGGGGAATGATATATAATAGCCTTTTCCAAAGCAATATTTTCATATACTGAAATTATAAAGTTGTATTAATATTGGGGATTTAGAATTTTAAAGACGATGAATATTCCTTGCACTCAATGGCGCGTTATTTCTCAACAAATCTGTCAATCATCCATCAATCTCAAAGTCATCGTATAATACAACTGTTGCGCTAGACTTTAAATGTTCATTGAATTTTGCTATGCCTACCTGAGACACTGAAGAGCAGAAAAAACACAAAATATGAATACCATATTTGTATTTTTCTAAGTCTTCTCTCTTATGTTTGACTTTCCATGACAGTAATCAACAAATTAATCCAAAATGTTAAAATATCCTTTATTCACTAAAACTAAACACAACAAGAAAGTTTAAATGAATCAAAACTCAAATAAATATTATATTATCATCCTTTTAATGAGTGCTAAAAAGATTGTAAGCACTATCCGTAATCGATCTATGGTAAACAGAATTATTTTATATTAAGACCATTAGATGGACCTTTTTATTACAGGCCATGAATGTATATGTACGTTTGCTGCTTTTTATGTGATTGTTTTTTAGTGAAAATATTTATCGCTTTAAAGTTTAAAACATATTTTTTCCTGGATTAACATCAGTGATTAATAACTGGTTAATAAAGGTATTCTTTTGCTTCAGTAATGTAATGATTATGAAGTAGAATGATTTGGTTTGTTTGTTTGGAAGTTCACGCAAAGCTACGGGAGGGCCGTCCCTAATTTAGCAGTGAAAGACTAGAGAGAAGGCAGCTAGTCATCACCACCCACCGCCAACTCTTGGGCTACTCTTTTACTAACGAATAATGGGATTGACCGTCACTTATAACGCTCCCACGGATGAAAGGGGGAAACGAGGATTCGAACCCACGACCCGCAGGTTGCGAGTCGAGCGACCTAACCAACTGGCCATGCCAGGCCTCAGCAGAATGAAGTTATCGAATATTTAACATAATCGAAAATATATTTGTCATTACGTAATTATTTCTCAATTATAACATAACTAAACAATAATCAGTTATAAGGTGCGTTTGCGAATGTGCACTTTATCCAGAATAATCACAAAACAATTTCTACTTTTGAGAAAAACGATGGAATTATATGAAATAAATATTGGAAAGAGAAAAATGAATTAATTTTACATTTGATTTCAATGGTCGGTTTGATTGTCGTTAAGCGCAGAGCGACGCAATGGGTAATTTGTGTTCTGTCCATTACTGGTGTCCAAACTCGGTTTTCAGTGTTTTAAATCTTCCATAGACTTGCCACTGAGCCACTAGGGGGTGGATTTCAATAAAATGTTAAATCAGGGACATTAATCCAGGTTTTGCTAATAACTTCAACTATAGTCTTGTGTGATTTTTGATCATATTCAAATACAAAATTAAATTATTTTTCTATTTCAAATATATTTTCATTTATAAAATTTAAAACCTTATATCTTATAAAGCTTCTTATATCAATCATTTTATTGTCGTCTGTATTTATTCGAAGTAATGCAACAAGACAACAATTTATGAGTTTTATATTTGTTTTTAAAGGGTAGATTTCTTATTAATTGAACAATCCATAAAAGCTGTATTCTGACACTTAGATATTTTTAAGGTCTCTTAAAGACTTCAAGTTTCCTATTCGACGATACTTCCTCTTAGACTTTCAGAGGTTACTCCGAATTAATTTGTAAACACACTTGTTTTTTTCATTGCGTTATGCGTTTACACGCAGCTTAAATGTTATTTGTACGGTTTTTTATTACAATTAATACACGCGTGTCTATGTTATGACATACAATATAAAGTACGCATAATATTAATAAAAAAAAAAGTAGAAATAAAATCTATCATTAAAATCATCCGTAGGCGGTAGCACTGCCTGTGTAGGGATGGCACGGATTGTTAATCGAAATGGTATTTTAAATATCTCCTCAATAGGTCATCAGAACTTTGAAACTATACAGTGTTTCCTTTTATAACGATATCTATGTAATGACAAGTCACAAGTTCTGGGAATGTCTGTAAATATCATATCAAAAAAGTTTGAATTTCTTGTTCGTCTTTCTTCTGCTTCTTTTTTATTACATGATAACTCAAAAACCAAAACAATGGTATCAACCAATTTCACTGAGGTGACATAGTTTCAAACGGAGTATCAGTTTTTATAAGTATTATTAGTATCTAGTAGTAATAAAAAAATCATAATTCTATTGTAAATAACGTTATTATTACCCGTCGAAGTTAGCTTTCTTACAGAAATTTGGTGTTCCTTTAAAAAGCTTAAGTATAGGGTGAAACAGGAATTACCAGCCAATAATAGATAAACAATAAATATTACAGTTGGAAATTCATTGTATTTAGAACTTGGTTATAAATACAACTTTACTATGTCTACTGAAACACTGCATTAAAAAAATACAAGCAAATAATTAAAGAAAAAACATTTCAAACAAGGAAGTAAATGTAGGGACGGCTAATATCAACCCTTCAAAAACAATGCAAACAAGATAGTAGGGATGACTGTGCTATTATGTAGGGATGGTGCAAATCCCATCCCTACTATCTTATTTGTATTGTTTGAAGGATTGGTAGTAGCCATTCCTACATTTACTTCCTTTTTTGAAAAGTTTTTCTTTATTTGTACCCTATTCGATCATCCTTGCCCTATAATATTTCACAATATTTATTTGTACCCTATTCGATCATCCTTGCCCTATAATATTTCACAATATTTATTTGTACCCCATTCGATCATCCTTGCCCTATAATATTTCACAAACAGATATTCACAAGCTTGTATAGAAAATAAACCACATAACTTGTGACTATCAAATTCCTTGTCATGTTCAGAATCATATACAATAAATCTTTGGGAAGATTAACCCTAACTCTCCAAATACACATACGTAAAACGTATTACGTTTTAGCCGAATAGGAAACTTAGTCTAATGTTTTGAAAGCCAATCTATGTCTCGAGATAGATAAAATCGAGGGTGATCAAACCTAAAGTATATTACCAATAGTTATATCTCTATAGCTTTTGTTGCCACACTTGTTACTCCTCTTTACACACTAAACCATCCTTCAAGTTAGGAACAACGACATTTAAGACACTGAAAGGTAATTGTGTAGAATACAGAGATGTGTTAGTACACAAGTATGAGCCTTCTTGTGTCAGCATTCCATTTAATTAAAGATACTAATGCATACAATTTAATTATAATCCTACATTTTTTTTAGAAATGTTTATTTGGAAATTAAGTACCTGCATGAAGAAACAGGGTATTGTACACAACTAGAACTATATATATATAAGTATCATTCCAGCTTGTAGGTTTGCAATAAGAAGTTAAAGGTTCTAAAAAGTTTTCCTCAAATGATTTATAAGGGCTTCCCTGTCGGTGACTACGTATTCTCCTTTACCTTCATACACAGTCTCTTATAATTACTCGATGATATATTAAGAATTGTATAACGAAGAAACCATTAAAATGACATTTTGCACCACAGAATCATTGTTACAAGGTCTGTATTTTTTATCTTACTTTATCCAAGCTTACGCTCTTACTTTTAGTCCTTTTCTCGTTCTTCCTTTTCCAAATTACATTCTTAACCTTCTTTTCAAACCTTCAAAAACTATTTCTTAAGTACATCAAGTCTGCTTAATACCCTTGTGGCAAGCCTAAATGTAACGAAGAATCATATGCAATTTCTCCAAGAAGCCACGCACTGATGACTCCATCTACTAAACCTGAATTAACGAGAGAAGAGAAAATATTTGTGGTTAAATAACCTGGGTTTACCCAAGCCCGGATTTGTCCGTGCCCTTTTGACATTTGGATTGAAATTTTCCCTGGCGTGACACAGTCTTATAAGAAAAACTCTAGAAATGTCAATATAGTTATGTGGATGTTTTGATGTTTCTAAGTTTCCTCGAATATTTCGTGGAAGAATGCAATGGAGAACTCGTAACGACAACAATTGGCATTTTTGTTGTAATAACTATTACGGTTAATAATTGACACTGAACGTAAACACACCCTGACGAAATGTACACGTGTCCACGCGTGTGGTATCAAGCAGAATGTAAAATGTTGGATCTTACCCCCCACGTATATATATATATGTATATATAAATATATATATATATAAAACAAACAAAGGCACACGACCTTCAACATGAGAAGTAGCAGGTGCTCATTTGTAATGTGACTAAGCAAAATAAATTACGTTAACCCTTAAGTAACACGAACTACTGAAAATATATTTAGTTATTTGGTGACATCATGCATCGTGAATATATGTATATATAGTGTATTTTAAGCTCCATTAAAATATTGAAGTGTATAGCTTCTATTAAAATGTAGTGTTAGAAACCGAGTTTCGATACTCGTGGTGGACAGAGCACGGATAGCTCGTTGTGTAGCTTTGTGCTTAATTACAAACAAATAAATGTAGTCTAGTCATATGGGCGTCCTCAGGGGGGAGGCAAGAGGAGATACTTGCCCTCTGGAAAAGGAGAAATATAATTTTTTCTCTATTCATTCAACATATGTATATGATTTTTTTTTATTCAATTCACAATTTCACATTACTTTCCTCTCCCTGGAAACATTTCTGCGGACGCCCATGTTTACTTTTTTCCCATTTTTTTTAACCCAACAGACGTCAAAGACAAATGTAGATTTTTACTGAGCTTGGTGTTGAACATAAGTTTTAAAAATCATATAGGTGTAAATAGCTGTATAACGACGGACTGTTATCGTGAATCACAATAGTGCTTCATAATAGGGATCACTCAGTAATTTCACAATTCTAATAAAACATTCGGACAAAAACTATCTTAAAAAAGCAGACTTGTTTTAGAAACAACACCCAAGACTCTCTATCTCAATGACTTAGGCTGCTAAAATATCAATAATAGCAAAAAAGTTGATTGTTAGACAAAATTCATCCATTTGTTCTTCATATTATTATTATCATTCATATTATTCTTGTTTCACAAGCCTACAGAAAAAACGGCTATGAATATTTTATTCATATCTGGGCAAACCCACTAAAAAATCTCCCGCGCAGGCCATAGTACTATATTCATCTTGATTTTTGAAAGAGAAGGAGAGATTTTATCATGTTTTTCTCCGAAGCCATTCAAGCACCAAAGCCTACAGCAAAAACGGCTAGGTATACCGCGCCAACTTCTTTGCACGGCTACTAAAGAAATTCCTGCGAAGGTTATAGGGCAGTTTTTAAGTTGATTCTTGAAAATCAAGATTTCCACCCTCTAAATTTTTCTAAGTTCCTCTTCGCTACCAACATAATCTCCTCGAAGCCATTTAAACATCTCAGAAATGTATAAGCCATTAAGCACCGTTATACTAGTGGAAAGGCTTCGTTTTATTAGAGTAAGCAATATGTCCATATTTATAACAGTTCTCCAGTCTTATTATTATTGATTATAGTTTTACAAGCCGCTACAAAAAAAAACGGCTACGAATATTTTATTGAAGCCTAGACAGTAGTAATGAATGCAGTATTGAATATGTCATAGGGTAGATTTAAAATTAATTCAAGAGCCTTCGTTTTTTCGCCCTGAAGAATTTCTCTAAGTCCTTCACTTCCCGCCATTGAAAAAATCTGATGTTTTACTAATGCGCATTAATTGGAAAATAAGTTGTGCAACTTATTGGAAACTGTCACGTTGAAGAATCATCATTTCTCGAGTTTGCTTTTGTACTTTGTCTCTACGTGGTTCACTGCGACTATTTCAGTGAGTTTTCTAACAGTAGACTATTATCACAGTAAATTTCTCTACTATTGTGTGTGGTGATTTATTCTACTGATTTTCGTACTTCGCTGAAATTGTGAATACATATTTTATTATTATTATTTTTGTTTCACAAGCCAACAGCAAAATCGGCTGGATATTTTCCACCAAAACCTAAACAGCTATACTATATGAAACGCTGCAAATGTCCATGACCTATTTAAAAAAGTTGATTTACGTTGCTATTAATACATAATATATGCAATATTGTTGTGAGCGGCTTCCTTTGTACTCGACGCTTGTTAAACGCGTGTTTACACGAAACCTCAGGCACAAAACCACTTGGCTGAGTGAATAATGGTTAGGTGGTAAAAAAGCCAATGTAGCAGTAAACTGTTGAAAAACATGTAACATTCAACTGAATGAATATGCATGTATGTAGCTTAAAACGTATTGTTCATAAATGGACATAAAAACTTAAGAAAGAAGGTAATTAAAAGGGGGAATAGGGATCGTCAAAAAGGTACAGAAACAAGTTGAATCATAATGCAAAGATTATATTTTCAAGCCTACAACTAGGGACTCCAAGAAAAGTAACCCAACTTGGCTAATGTCTACATTATTTTTTCAAGCTACAAATCTCTATTTTGACTTCACTAAAATTGATAAGTACTGTAGACATGGATATAAAAACTTAAGAAACAAGATAATTAAAAAAAGGAATGGGGATCGTCAAAAAAGTACAGAAACAAGTTGAATCAAAATGAAAAGATTATATTTACAAGCCTACAACCAGGGACTCTAGAAAAAGTAAACAAACTAGGCTAATATGTTTACTTTTTTTAGAGTCCCTGGTTATAGGCTTGTAAATATAATCTTTGCATTTTGATTCTATTTGTTTCTGTACCTTTTTTAACAATTCCTATTCTTCTTTTAAAATTAACAATTTTTAATAATTTTTGGTGTAGTTACAGGGTGGAAATAAAATCGTCTCTTGTAAGTCCGTCTTTCAAAAAAGCATTAGAAAAAAATATCATGTAAAAAGTATAATATATACAGTTAAACTAGCATTTGATATAAACTTTATAACGAAAAAAGGCTCATATCATCAAAACATTTTATATATCGTCATTACTTCATCCGAAATACATCAGATTTGAAACCATTGTCTAAATAATATATCTTAACAAACATAACAAAAAGAAAACGAAGATCTGCATTGAAGCGACCATTATTTTTACCTAACCGTATAAAAAGTTGAGGTCTACAAATGATATTAAATCATTTATGACTGAAATATAACTTTGATTGCTTAGAATATGTTTGTCACTAATGTACTACTATGCTTGTGTAGACGTTATACCTTTAAAACAGGAGAATGAAATAAAATTGGCTATCCGCCTTGCTTTGTTTATATCCCATAACACTTAAAAGCTTGAAGTCATCGTACAAGCGAGAAGTCACGTTTGCCACTGTGCTAATTTCTTTTTCTTACAAATAATAAAACGGAGATAGCCTGAGGGACTATTCTGGCAAAACAAATAAAACCAGAATTTTCAATCATAAAATGTTACTCTATTTAAAATAGTCATAAAAGTAGTATTCTAAATTTAACTAAAGGAAAGGCACGATGATGAAAACTGAGATTCTATTTAAACACCAAACTTTCGATAGACGAGGTGGGGAATCCAGTGATGTGGGGGATTTTATTCTCCATGTAAAGTCGAGACAGCTTTGTTTGTTTGTTTTTGAATTTCGCGCAAAGCTACACGAGGGCTATCTGCGCTAGCCGTCCCTAATTTAGCAGTGTAAGACCAGAGGGAAGGCAGCTGGTCATCACCACCCACCGCCAACTCTTGGGCTACCCTTTTACCAACGAATAGTGGGATTGCCCGTCACAATATAACGCATCCACAGCTGAAAAGGCAAGCATGTTTGGTGTGACGGAGATTCGAACCCGCGACCCGCAGATTGCGAGTCGAGCACCCTAACCACCTGGCCGTGCCGGGCCAGACAGCTTTGTCTGCTATGTGATCATTAGCCGGATCAAAAGATATGTCCACTTCCATTCCTACCTTGTTTGGTTTCGTTTTACAAGTTCAGTAACCAGCCCTACATAGTTTACTATTTAGCGATGATTTTTTCCTTATACTTGTCTATCATCGTTCAGATATTTTGGAGGTAACAGATTATACATTCTCTATGGACTATCCAAAATTCGTAAATAGGACTACACTCTTTAAACTATTGTTTTATCTGTTGGATCGTGTAATTATAACCTAGTGACATTTATTGTTCCTATTCTTAAGTATATGACCTCTGATGAACTTAACCAGGTCACACAGAACAATAAGTTGAAAATACTGACGTAAGTCCGAGACAGATAATCTGTTGTTGAAGATGAAAAGTTTTAATGATTTTTAGTATTGAATAGATATAAAGATTAAGGTGGAGTAGCTGTATATAACTAGATTAAGGTGGAGTAGCTGTATATAACTAGATTAAGGTGAAGTAGCTGTATATAACAAGCATAACGTGTACTAGATTAAGGTGGAGTAGCTGTATATAACTAGATTAAGGTGGAGTAGCTGTATATAACAAGCATAACGTGTACTAGATTAAGGTGGAGTAGCTGTATATAACTAGATTAAGGTGGAGTAGCTGTATATAACTAGATTAAGGTGAGGTAACTGTATATAACT
>NW_013665610.1:3810369-3812597 GCF_000517525.1 Limulus polyphemus
AACTAGATTAAGGTGGAGTAGCTGTATATAACTAGATTAAGGTGGAGTAGCTGTATATAACTAGATTAAGGTGGAGTAGCTGTATATAACAAGCGTAACGTGTACTAGATTAAGGTGGAGTAGCTGTACATAACTAGATTAAGGTGGAGTAGCTGTACATAACTAGATTAAGGTGGAGTAGCTGTATATAACAAGCATAACGTGTACTAGATTAAGGTGAAGTAACTGTATATAACAAGCATAACGTGGAGTAGCTGTACCTAACTAGATTAAGGTGGAGTAGCTGTATATAACTAGATTAAGGTGGAGTAGCTGTATATAACTAGATTAAGGTGAGGTAACTGTATATAACAAGCATAACGTGGAGTAGCTGTATATAACTAGATTAAGGTGGAGTAGCTGTACATAACTAGATTAAGGTGGAGTAGCTGTATATAACAAGCATAACGTGTACTAGATTAACGTGGAATAGTTGAATATAATTAGATTAAAGTGGAATACTTGAATATAACTAAATTCACAAGGTTCGCTGTCGAGCTCTTAAAAACAAACACATCATTTTTAATGAAGCATGGAATAAAGTCATTTCCTCTAATTGTATAAATAACAGTACACATTTTCCTTTTGAAAATTGTGTGGATGTGTAGAACATATCAATATAAGAATATAATTTATCAATGATCGGTGTTAAACGTCAAACATGTTTATCGTAGGCACAAACGACACTGGATGTTACAATATCAAAAGCCAAGTGTCGGTCGGTCATCCTCGATTTCTCCGAATTTCGTGAGTTATACGAGTCCAATTCCATTTTTTGTACTATAATACTTCCTTTTTTTATTGTCCGTTCCAATTTTAGTAGAATTCAATCGCTAATATAGGCGTAAGTAGCTCCTAAATGTCGGCACGTTTTCTGCCATATAAAAGCCTGTCAAGGAATGTAGTTTTTATACCAAAGATTTATTTAGCACCGAGTGAAATTAATTTGCCGTTTGTTATGAAGAGAAGTTTCTGAACGATGATCGAGTATTTACAAGAAATGTGGTTTAAATAAAACTATTGCGATAATACAATTGATGTGATTAGACAATAACTATGATCAATGAATACTGGGACAATGATCGATGATGGGAAGAGACACTCTTTAAGGTTTTCTTTCAGAGCTAACTATTACTGAGTTACACCAATAGATGGCATCAATACATGAACATATTATCCTGCTATTAGTCGATGATCCAGTGTAAAGATGGAGCTTATATGGAGTACTATCATTTTCGCATTGATAAGCTCTCAGGTAACATTCATGTAACTAATTCTTCCAATTAGAAGTTCTACGTTGTTACGAGTTTTTCACAACAATTGGTCAAGCTAATATTTAGAAATGTATACAAACCAATCATAGCACCCACGGAAACATAAAACTAGTAAAAGTAAAAACTGATCGGTGCTAATAAACAACACAGACAGGTTGTTAATCCTCAAATTTATTAGTACTCATCAAAGAATTGTTCAGAAATATTTAGTATTCTTGATTTCATAACAATATGATCTGTATTATCTAAAGTATCAATTCTGTGAATTTATACAAGTTTGGGTTGTTTTATGGTTGTTGTTTGTATTGTTCTTTATGATAGATATACCGCACATGCAAATTAACTAATATATAGTAAAGCTAAATTTATGGTGTGCGAACTGAAGTCTTATTCCAGGTTTTCTTAGTCGGGTATACTTACTTGTTTGTTTTGAATTTGGCGCAAGGCTACACAAGGGCTATCTGCGCTAGCCGTCGCGAATTTAGTAGTTTAAGACTAGAGGGAAGACAGCTAGTCATCCCCACCCACCGCCAACTCTTGGGCTACTCTTTTACCAACGAATAGTGGGATTGACTGTCACATTATAACGTCCCCATGGCTGAAAGGGTGAGCAAGTTTAGTGTGACGTGGATTTGAACCCACGACCCGCAGAATGCGAATCGAGTACCTTAACCACCTGACCATGCCGGGCCAACCAAGTCTACTAAAAATAAATGAATAGTAAGAACTCGAATTATTTTCTGGTGTTTAGTTCAGCAATATATGAAACCTACACAATTTTACTAACACGGAGAATGCTATCCAGAAACTTTCTTGGGAATATGATTAATATAATATAATATTTCGAGATGGACCTTCTAATATACACAGCGTGGTCACAAATAAATAGACACCACCTTTTCAGAAAAAATTAAC
>NW_013665610.1:3813508-3823596 GCF_000517525.1 Limulus polyphemus
GACCAACTATCCTTTCTCTAACAAAATCTGACAATTCGAGAGAACCTTGAGTTCTAGGCATGTTGTAGCACAATATAATTAGTGTGCGGACCATTTTCATTTATATAGTGCTCTGTGAACACAAATTAATTAGCATAAATCAGTTAAATGCCGAAAAATTAGGTGTCTGTTTACTTGTGACCACTCAGTGTATATTTAACGTAATAATGCATTTGGTTACATATCAGAGTACCAAGACTGTCTGAAAAGAAAAGAAAAAACGTTTTTTCTATCGATAAATATTATCAGTTTCTTTACACTGCATATAATTATGTACATAAACATGCCAACCTCTTCTACATAATGAAATCATCGTGATTATATCGGTTTCTTTTTACATATTACGGGAAAGCTATCACCCCTACCACTGAATCCTTATTGGAAATGTCCCATTTTTTACCTTGTGTACGAGCTGGATCTGATCTAACAACGACTTTGGTTTTACATTTGCTGCAGCGAAAGTGGAAATTACTTTCGAGCCCGAAACGCTGTTCATTTATGAACGAAATACATCCTTCACGAACACATCGAAGAGAATGAGCAGAAAGTCAACGAATTTCTATTATAAAATGTCTTATGTCAACTATTCATCTTCCTAGTAAATTTTCTAGTCCCTCGTCGGGCACCAACTGAGGGAAGTTGTTGAATGTCGTGGGGTAGATCATTGTGCTATATAAATTAATAATAAAACAACATTTTAACAATAGGTATAAGTTGTTACATTACAAAGATAAAAACAAACTGTTCATTACACTTCTGAAAACAATGGAACGAATGAGCACTTCTTCATAAATATTTGACTCGAATCACATATTCTTACTAATAGTTTAGCTATTACGGTTGAAATTATCAAACACAACTGATGATTCACTGCATTATTTTCTGATGTATTTATGCCTACCTTTCGTTTATATTCTATTAGCTTACTTTAGATCAGAGGATAAACGATATATTGTCACGATGTCTGAATAATTTATTGTTAAGCCAGGAATAATGTATACTCTACACCACTTTATGTAGCCTAGTCTTATTAATTCGATTTGCTTTTGTCCAGGGTTACTGATGAAGGTGAAATTCCCCGAAACCGTCATAACAAGGTAAAAAAAAAGTAAACCGAATTATAGATTGGATTTCACACTTATTTTCTGATAAACTTTTAAGTTATTTGAATACTTACCACTGTTCATTGTTGTCATTTTTGGGTGGAGTCATCATCAGGCTGCTACTAGGGTTGGTAAAAGAGCAAATAGGAATGGATGAGGTTAGTTGAATTTTTTTCCGAAACTTCCATCGACGTCGATTTCTTTTTTAAATTTTACTTGAATTTTTTTCTTTTGGACCATGTTTCACCTGTTGCGCAGGGTTGAATATACAGTTAAAAAGTGCTAAATTTATTGGTATAAGAAATGCGTAGAATATCAGGAACAAATTTGGTAAATAGAAAGCAAGTGATAGCAAAATCAGCGAGAGCTTCTCATATTGGGTTGTCTGTGTTACTAAGTAGCTTTCACACTTCATTGTGATATTTGTCAGTGACCAATCAAAATGGACAAGACTAAGTATCAAACCTCAGCAGGGTCCGTGAAGCCGTGGGTTGAGGTAAGGAGTGGCAAGTGATATTACATTATGCCGACAGTTGAAATTCATATAAACAACCCTTATAACAGCGACAAAATAATTATCCATTCTATGTTTTTCATATGACCTTATTCTTTATTCATTTGGTTCATTGCGGCTCTTAGACAAGGAGACTGTAAAATAGTTATAAATATTTCTTCACATTATGCTTATAATAAAATCTTTTCCCAATTGTCGATTATGTGTTTCTTAAAATCATAAATAATATTCAACGTTAAACTGGTACACAATTAAAAACATTTTTCGATAGGCCTAAATAAACTGTTTTTAATTGTATACCAGTTTAACATTGAATATTATTTATGATTTTAACTTTATACACAAGTGCCAAAATACTATAATCATTTGTTCCTTGTATGGTGTAATCACCGGTTCCAGGGGCACAGGCTGGTTATCTTATAATTCTTTCTTCTTTAGCCCCTGATTGCTGAACCCCACTTTATTCTTGTTAGTGATTATTTACAACAAATTATTTGTTTATCTATTATTAATAATGAAGCTGCTCAATGGGCTATCTAAATCCGATTTTTAGCATGATAATTACTTAGACTTGCCGCTGAGCTACCGGGGGCTACAACAATGAACTTTTTTGTAATTTATTCTCGTTCTAGGAACTCATCTTCATTACTGGTTTCGCTAGTAGTGATGTAACGCAGTTGTAATTTTTTCTTTTTGAATGAAATTGTTTACGAGTAGTCACTATTACCGAACTTGTATTAGGATAATATTTATGGAAATCCGAGATTTTATTTGTGATAATAATAATATCTTATACTACAAATTCATTATGTTTAAGTTTACTATATAAATTTTAACACTTTCACATATAAATATAAAATAAATACATTTTATTTCAGAAGACAGTACAGTGTATTAGAGAACATGTAAAGTTGCGCGGGAACCCTACACAGCGCAAAGTAAATCGGCTGCTTGTTTTTACTAATCACACATGTGCAACTAGGGCCCTCTTTTCGAAAACACCAGTACTTTAAAACAAAAGAATTATGTAATTCTTATTTTTTGACAAAAATACATGTTCGAAAAATACCAACTGAATTATATAAAAAAATATTTTATGAAACACTTCAAAGTGACCGAATTGCTTTTAAAACATGTTTCTTCATTTTTTAAAATAATAATGTTTGGAATTCAATGTTTTCTTTTTATTATTACAATTTTTTAGAAAGTGTCAATAAATATTTTACTGATTAAAATATAATAGTACCCAACAGAATGACGTAGCAAAAATTTAAAAGTTAACAATCAGTTCATTATTTAGAAAAATTAGAATTACGTTTTTTTTATTATTCACATTTAAGGACCCATTACTATAAAAGTAAAAACCAGAGAATAATTATTTATTGTCCTTTTTGTAGCTTATACTTGTAAGAGTCATTGTTAAAATTTTCAGATATCTATGTTTAATAACAGCGAAGCAATGTTGGAAATACTTTGCTCAAGTATAGGGTTTGAAACGTTCCGTTAAACCTTAAGTAGGGTCCGGCATGGCCATGTGGTCGCGGGTTCGAATCCCCGTCACACCAAACGTGCTCGCTCTTTCAGCTCACTAAAAGAGTAGCCCAAGAGTTGGTAGTGATGACTAGCTTACACTGCTCTTACACTAGTCTTACACTGCTAAATTAGAGACGGCTAGCGCAGATAGCCCTCATGTAGCTTTGCGCGAAATTCATAACAAACAAGCAAACAATAAACCTTAAGAAAAAAAGATATTGCTCCTGACAGGCTTTGGTTTCCCGAAGCTAGAAGGCCTTTCATTTTTCTTATGTCTGTTTACGGGAGGCAAAGTTGCAAATGCATATTGGAGGACTCGAATTTGGTAGAATTTGGTTTCCGGTCAGATTTTGTACTAGCCTTACATATTTCAATTTAAAAAAGTGGTTGTTCCTTCACACGATATTAGGTTACATCAATACGCGATATGGCTGAAGCATCCAGTAATTACCAGTTAACGCCAACCGTAGCCTGTTTCACTTAACCTGACCGATGAACCACGAGTAAAGACATTCTTCCATACTTAAAAGCCACGCGGTTAATTCATGGATGTCGCTTGAAGGGAAATACATAGTGTACTGGTAATAAATCACATGATGTTATAGCACACCACATGCCTCTCAGGGTTCATACATATGAATAACTATGCGTGTGTGTGTGTCCCGTCTTCTATATATATTTCTTAGCAAATATTTATCTCATGCTGTATACTTATACCCGTCTGTACAACACAAATCCTTGTCATTTATCGTATGAGACATATAAAAGTATGAATTACGTGTATGAATCTAAGTAGAAATCTACTGAACCTAAGCGATAACGGTCGATATCACATCTTTTGTAAACAAATCGTAACTCGATTTAGTTAACAAAAAACTCGTAAAAGAACTTAATAAACAAAATCAATTTTAAATTAATCCCATTTTGTGGATTTATTTAGGTTGAAAACATATCTACATATTGTGCAAAAAATGTTTGGTTTTAGAGGCAAACAATAAACTGAGGATAACTTAAGTACATTTTTACAAATACCTAATAAAAATTATACTTATGAAGGTATTGTGTTTCGATATGCGTTTGAATTGGATTTGGAAGATAATTTTCTTAATAGGTAACTTCCAGTTTTGGCAGGTTAAATACTTGGTTAAATATACTCATTCTAGCATGTCACAAAAGATACTTATATTCGAATGGTGTCGAGAATACATTATGCTGAAATTTTAAATACATAATGAAACATTACTAACCTAAAGCACACGTGAGTTGATACATGCGTAATGTGACCGTGACATAATTACCTTGATCATCTCAGGGGCAAACCTATTACGTATGTGTTTAGTACACGATGCATAACTCTAAAGGTTGTAATTGTTGTCTACCAACCCATTCCATTTGGCCATGTGTATTTATTGAAATTTAGCCTAATGTGAAGTCTTTAATTTTAATTTTGTGGGATTTTTGTATGGTTTTTAATATTTGATATATCTGCGTAATGAAAACCAAATTATAGAAATTTATCTATGCTCTCTAATAAGTTCCAATCTATGAAAATTATATTTTATATCCACTAATACCATTATTATGCACCTTTCATAACAAAGAGATAATATTCCTTTACGTATTTAGTAACAAAAATAAGACAGCAACTAATATAACATGCGCGATTCTACTAAACTGGTGGTTGCAGTGGCGGATGGTTTATTCATTTTTTAAAGATAAAGTTAATGAATAGAATATATTCCACTGTATAGTAAAATATTTTACTACTTTTATACACAAATTCTGATAATAATCACTAAAACAATAATATTATTTTTGTGTCATGAAGCAACATATAGAAAGTTTCATTTTTACTTCTGCAATTGTTGGTACAATTCTGTGCACAATTTTTAGTGAATATAGTAATAAAATGTAAAATTGTTTCAGAATTTCAGTTTGAACCGTGAGAAATAATAACTGTTACAGGTGTAAAAACAACTTAAAAAAAAAGTAGAATGGGAGCACCAAAAATTAAGGAAACAAGATAGGAACGGGCGGAATAACATTACAACACTTGGTGGTTTTTGATACAGTGCAACTTCAAAATGGATGTAGCCATCCAAGTGTAATATTATCCCTTGTTTCCTTACTTTTTGGTGCTCCCATGCCTACTTCCTAATTTATTTATTTTTTTACACTTGTCTAGTATATATTTTTTTGGTACTAAATCTCGAGAGTGATTGTGTTCTAGGTCTATTCTTGTTGTACCTTTTCTTGATGCTAAGATTCGAAAGTGACTGGGCTCTAGGCTTATCCTTCTCGTAGCTTTTCTTAGAGCTATTTCTTGACATTTCCTGGCTTTTTGCTGATATCTTTGCTATTTTTTATTTTATTTTTTCATCTAGCCAGGATGGCAGCCATTTCTTTGGCTGGATTAACGGCTAAGGCATGTTTCGTATATTTAGCATTACTGTTTCTAACCTTATCTCTATTCTTGCAGTAATGCTCTCTTTGCTGAGACAAAGACTTTTCAAGGTTATCAACATAAGATGTTCTCCTTTTCTCTCGTTGCGTTACCTTGAAAGACATATTTTAGAAACCGCACAGTTTCAACTACAACCTTAGATGTCAATAGGTCACACTTAATTTGAAACAATGCAAAGGTAAATTATACAACTTATCGTTCTTGTTTTAAGTCCAGAGCACTGGAGCAAAGCCATGTCAGAGTTAGGCAGTGGTAGCGTTCGTCCTCACGTAGGAAACTCACGTCTTAAGCACCGACTGCTATGATAGAATTCTTTTGTTCAACCAAGAAACCTCGAGTTAGAAGTATAGAACTGGAAATTTTGTTTTCAAAGGTTATATCATAGTTAGAACCTAAATATAGAGAATCTATGTAGTCCACGTTTTTCTGCCTAGCTGATACAGCTGCAGGCTAATCACGTAGTGCATAATCATAAGCAACTGTGCACCAACACGTGATATGAGGGCGGGTTGTAACTTGAAATATAAATTGAATCTTTTCATTAAAATGTCACCCCCTCCTCCAGTGGCTGAGCGGTAATTGTTTGGTTGTTTGAAGTTAAGCTCAAAGCTACACAATGGGCTATCTGTGCTCTGCCCACCATGGGTGGTATCGAAACCCGGTTTCTAGCGTTGTAAGTCCGCACACATACCGCTGTGCCACTGGGGGGAAGCTGAGTGGTAAGTCTGCGTGATTTCAACCCTAAAACCCTGGTTTTGATACCCATGGTGGGCAGAGCACAGATAGCCCATTGTGTAGCTTTGTACTTAACAGTAAATAAACGAACTCTTAAAATATGAAGATTTTTGCAATGCTGGAAATGGTTTAATTTTCATTATAATATTATGATATGGTCACAAACAACATATTTGATAAATGACAGTATATGACCGTATGAAAACTAAAAAAAAAACCTATCCAGTGACTAAGTCGGTCGGAACCATGTTTTTTTGGTCATTGTGGGAGGGTCAGGTACGCTCTCGGCCTCTTCCTCCCTCCTGAACTAATTATAACTATTTCGAAATGCTACTGCTACTCTTAATTGCTAGAGCCTTTTCAAGGCCTCGTCCTTTAAATTAATACTAATATAATTTTGCGGATAGATAACATCGTCTCTTCATTCGATCACTAGTACTAACAAACAATTCATATCGCTTCATTTGGTCGTACAATATCCCGAACAGTTCAAGTGTCACCACACACTTATTTCTGCGAGATACACACTACCGCGTTAATTACACATAAATACCCTTTAATATATCGCGACAATGTTTTATAGTCTAATATGGATGGTCTTTAAATTTAATATAGTAGTTTGATGGTGAGAGGCACTTAGCCCTATTTACATCATGTATGATATAGCGATCTATTTCTGTTAACAAATCATTTCTATACAAATTTTTACTAAAGTAGCGGAACGAGCAATCTATCAATCTATCCTCTAATGTGTCTATGTTAGCATATTTGTGTTAAAATGTCAGTTTTGTGGTTCTTGGTACTCTGTAGGCTGATGCTATTATAAAATTTTGTATTGTTTGTAGTCTCTTAAGGTTTGTTTTCGCGATATTTAACCATGCCGGGCATGCATATTCAATTACTGGTCTTATGTATTGTTTATAAATTTTAATAATGTTTTCTGGAGATGCACCTGTATTTTTTCCCGTGAGTTTTTCAATATAGTTTGCTCGTTGCCATATTTTCTTGTGTAATTTCCGATATGTGTTTTCTCCAATTTAATTGGGAATCGTACGTTAGGTTTAAAAATTTCGCTGATTGACTAGTCTCTTAGAAGAGCTCCGTTCAGATATATATTCGGGAGGTTTCTGCGTAATTTTAAATAATTTGAAAATAACATTCATTTTGTTTTGGGATTGCAAATTTTAATTCTGTATTTTTGGCAGTATTCAACAATTTGATTTAAAACCGGTTGTAAATTATTTGCTGCTATTAAGGGTGTATTTGAGCTCTTCCAGATAGCCACGTCATCAGCAAATTGCTTACATACATGATATACAAGATAGGACTAACTATCCCTCCTTGAGGGATACTCGCCTCTGGAGTAAAATACTCCGAGTAGGTGCCCTCGACATTTACTCTACATTTTCTGTTTTCAAGAAAGTTAGATAACCAGCGAATAACTCCTGTGAGTAACTCCATTTCTTTTAAACTATATCTAAGTCCATTATGCCATACAGTGTTGAAAGCCTTCTCGATATCGAGAAAGCAAGTGAATGTGCATTTTTTTTTGTTAAAACTATCTATTACGATTTCAGTGAGCCTAACTAAAAGATCTGTAGTTTGCCGAAATTTTCTGAAATCGTTTTGAACTTTAGGTAATTTCCAAGTCATCTCTAAGAAATTTGAGATCCTATTACTTATTATTCGCTCTAAAACTTTGCCTATACAACTTGTTAAACTAATTGGTCTGTAGTTGTCTGGCTTATTTGCTGGTTTTCCTTCTTCCAAGAATATTAATACATTACTCTTAGCATGTTTCGAAGAAGCTGGGTTATATCCTGAATTTAGAGATAGATTGAATATTTCAGTTAGGTGTTCAAACAATTTTTGAGTACCTTGCTTTAAAAGTATTGATTATATTTGGTCTTCTCCTGGTGCTTTATTTTTTGTTTGTCTTTAGGCTAATATTATTTCGGGTTTCGTTATTGTTTTAATAATTTGTTGCGCTAAATCATTGTTATTGTTTTCTTCGTTCGTAATTGTGGCCAGGAATTTTGGTGTATACATGTCTTTGTTGTTTTTGACATGATTATTTACTTGATTGTAAAAGTGATTGTTCATGTCCGACTCTTGATGTGTTTAAATGTTTTGTAACTATTCTTTAAAAGCTTCCGCTTTCTGTTTGTTAGTGTATGCAATTTTGTTATTGTAATGACGTGTCGGGTATTTATATGTCTTTTGACTGTTTGTAAATCTTTTAATGTGTTTCCAAAATTCCTTAGAGCCGGTGTAATCATTAAGCTGGGAGCAGTAGTTATTCCAACTCTCCCGTTTTGATTGTTTTATTTCATTTCTAATTTTATTTTTTAATGTGTTAATTTCTTCTTTGCTACTTGGGTCTCCTGTGTTCATATATCGTATTCTTCTTTTAACTGTGTCGATGATTTGTGCGTGTGGTTTCCATGTGGTGTTTGATGTCACGTGACGCTGCTGGCGCATTGGCGCTGGTAGCGTGCGTGATGAGTTTCTCGAATGATCGGGGAAATCCGAGTGTGTTCGAGATTCCCTATTCGTTAGTATATAAATCTGGCAAGAAAAGCCAGCGGGGATGAATAAAGAGAGAGCAGTAGTTACTTTGAGTTCCGCGTAATTTATGATTCTGTTAGTTTCGAGCTAGTGAGCCGTAAAGTGTGTGTTTTGCACTCGTTGAGAGCGAAGTTATCGAGATTGTGAATCGTTGTGTTTTATAGCATGTATTATAAAAGTTGTTAAGTTTAAAGTGACGGGAAACGTACTGATTGTGGAGCTACTGTGTACTAAAAGTTTGTATCGAGGAAGAATGAACTAGTTTAATCAAAAAAGGACTTTTATCGCTGAAGATCCTCAGAAAGAATTTCTACCGGAAACAAACAAACAAGCAGATACTTAACAAATTGGTGTCAGAGAGTGGGGCGGAAAAGAAAAAAAGATGGAAATGAGAAGTGGCAAATCAAACTATAACTTAGCAGATTTGATGGCAGCAATACAAGAACAGCAAAAGAAACAAGAAGAGAGACTACAGAAGTGGTTGGAGGAAAAAGAAAAGAAACAAAAAGAGAGGGTACAGCAGTGGTTGGACAAGAAAGGAAATAAACCAGAAGAGAGACTACAGCAGTGGCAAGAAAACCAGCAACAGTGGCAACTGGAACAAGAAAGGAAACAAGAAGAACGAGAAAAGAAACAGGAAGAAAGTCTCCAACAGTTACAGAAAAGTTAGCAACAGTGGCAAGAAGAACAAGGAGAGAGAGTACAACTTCAGCATGAAGTACAAATGGAAAAGATTAGTAAATTTCAAAGTGAATTAAATACATTAAAGGGCGATTTACTGTCTTTTGCACAGGGTGGATATATTAGCCATGGATCTAATCAGCCCCAGACAACAGGAAGCCCCTTCCAGACCCTGCAGCTAAACCCTAATGCAGACGTCTTCAGTCGTGTCAGAAGTCACATTCCAGACATGAGTGTCGGCAATAGGGGTGATCTAGTATGAAGGAAGCCACAGAAATTCGATGAGAAGCATATAGAGCACAATTTGAGCTCCTGGCAGAAATGAATGGATGGACAGAGGAGCAGAAAGCAGTGCACCAGGCAACGAGCCTGAAGGGACAACCACTGGAAATACTTGGACAGTTGTCAGCAGACGTCAGCCACAACTATAGAGCACTGATAACTGCTCTAG